>NC_026000.2:5718495-6082068 GCF_000442705.2 Elaeis guineensis
GTCTGAGGGACTTACATCATGGTAGGAGCCATGAATAGTGGAACAGGAGTATCAGATATAATTTTTGTAGAAACCAGCTGCGTCCAGTCAGGTCTGTCAAACTTGAGCCGGCAGTTTTCAGATACATGATTGTTACCCCCACAATGTGAACAATGATGTGGTCTCTTGTTTGAGATGAGCGGACAACTACGGCCAACGCCACGTCCTCCCCCTGAATGTCTACCACGGTCTTGACCGCGGCCACCAACTGCCATAGCCAAGTGCTTTATCTGATATGTAAGGGTGGAGGCTAATGTAGTTCCAGTGGAGACACGTAGAACTCTAGAGAAGGTTGCAGGCAGAGAAAAAATTGAATCACCGTCAAGAATCTGACCACGAATTTGATGAACTAACGATGATTCAAATCGGATAGAAATTTAGCGATTGCCAAACCTTCACGATAGTCCTTTAACTTTTGTAGATCTAAGACGAGAGGCTGATATAAATCTAACTCATCAAGAATACCTCGAGGGAGGCATAGCAATCAGCTACGGGTTGATCACCTTACTGTAAGTAAAAAAGTTGCTTATAGAGGTCAAAAACCCTTGAAATTTTCTTCTCATGGCCATACATTTTTTTGAGTGTCCCATATTTGTTTAGCCGTCTACAAGAACATGACACCAGCACTAACCTTTTCCTCTAGGCTATTCAACAACATGGCATGACACAACAGTCACTACCAAACAGTCATTATAGGTAGGATCTGTGAGATTTAGAGGATCTTCAATCAGGTGTCACACCTTCCATTGGGCATCAATAAACAGTTTGAACGATTGGACCCACAAAAGATAGTTAGCGCTATTAAGCTTCACTATAGTTGCTGTTAGATTCTTTGTCGTAGTGTCAGAATCGGGAGTCAGAAGTGTCGAGAGTTATTTGTTGTCATTATTTGAGGATGCTATAACAGCCAGATAAGAGGACAGAAATAATCAGATAGTCGAACAATGAAAGAGGAAAGGAAGGATGCCTTTACATGGTAACCAGAGAAATCATGGACAATGTACGACTTTCATGATTAGTAGATAGCCAAAAAAACAGCCAAAAGATTTTTGCATGACATAGGAAAGAAACCTATGTTGATTTGTCTAAGAACAGATTGCTCCTCGAGATGCACAGAAGATCCCTCAACTAATCTTGCAGAATCACAAGCAGATCTCAGCAGACGGCATGCAAAAGCAGTCATCAGACGTCCAAGATGGCAAAGAGTGACGGCGATGGTGGTTTAAAAAGCTTTGAGAAGAGCGAAGGCAGCTAGGATTTTAAGAAGGAAGTTGGAATCCTGGTGTGGCTAGGGCTTGGAAGAGTGGAGGAGGTAGTGGCGAGGCTTTGAAGGTTGCTTGCGAAGAGGAGGGGCTGCGACGTGGAAGAGGAGGGGCTGCGAAGAAGAGGAGGAAGGAAGGAGGACCAAGGGGCTGCTGCGGCTAGGGTTGGAGGCTGATTGGAGGAAGGAAGGTAGAGGGCTGCTGCAGCTAGGGTTTTGTGGAAGAAGAAGTGGTGGAAGGAGGACCAAAGGGCTGCTGCAGCTAGGGTTGGAGACTGATTGGAGGAAGGAAGGTGGAGGGCTGCTGCAGCTAGGGTTTTGTGGAAGAAGAGGCGGCTGCGGCGTGCTCGATACCATTTAGAAAGGAAAAGCTTCAAGGAATTGAATTCATTGATAAGATCCCATCTCTTTAAATAGATAGGAAACAAGAATATAAGGAAAAAAGTACATAATATGTTTAAAGACATACTATATATATATCCTGTCCATATAAAAACTTCCTAAATAAATCATAATTCTAACAATCCTCTAATAGCTGACATCCACAGCTGCAGCTTCAATGCTAGTTTAAGATGTTCTGATCTTGATTAACAGTGTGGGTAACATGTGGACACCCTAGAATACATTCTATCCAATAGCACTTTTGAAAGTCTCAATTTTGAGTATACTTGTGGAATAAGTAAGTTACCTTAGAAACTTATTTCTTTTGTTCCTAGGTTTCCAATTTTGTAAGTCGTGATGAACATTGTGAATCTTCTGTTTGGTCGTTCCATCATTAAGTTTGAGCCCAATCTTACCTAGAAAATCCTAACACGGCTCTATGTACCACTATAGTCAACTGCTTTAACTTTGACCTAGTTATATAGAACTTGCATATAACTAAAACCCACTATGGCTTAATTAATCATCTATTGGAGCATCTTAGATCACCCATTTTGGCCCTTGAGGAGGCCACTTATTCTGACCAAGGATTAAGCATTTAGTGCCTGGACAGGTTAACCTAGTGCTGAAGTTGCTGCCTCTGTCAACATGGATCAAGATGTATGCCATGCAGTCTCTTCCCTGGTGTCATCTGTAAAATTTGGAGGCACTTTGTATTATAAAATAATATTCACTTTTATATATTAGAATAATAATATTCACTTTTCTTTCTAGTCATTGATAGGGGAGAATGATTCTGTGATAAATGTGGAAGCTGTGATACTGAAATTCGTATGAATGTTGTATGCAGAAGTTTAAATGACTTAAATGATGAAATTGGAAGATATTATTCTGATGTCTTAACTTGGATGAAAGTAAGAAATAATCATGGAGGCTATGTTTTGGAGTTGCAGCTTCATAACCCTATCCATATCAAAAGATGTCACTAACAATGTTAAGTCATTCATTAGGAGCCGGGAGTAACAGTACCTTTTGTCCATTCTTCCAAGAGCTGTCCTTTTTTAGTCAAGCTTTTGGATATCTTTTTTTTATGGGTTACATACCTCTTTCATGACTTTACCTGCAAACAAATCCAATTTCCCTTATCTTACCTCACCCTTCTTGGATCTTTATGACTCATGCCATAACCATCTTAATAGGTTGTCTCACTGTGAAATCTTTGAATGGTGCCTGCTGATCTTTCACTGGGGTCGACTGCAGAAGCTACTTTGTGGCAGATGTCTTTAACACTTTATTCTTATTTTAGTAAGTGTTGCTCCCCAGCAACACTTCCTTCCCCACAGTGCATCAGTCCCTTGTGGCAGTGAGAGATTGGTGTGGTACATGGGGGTGACATGGTTGATAGGTGAGCCCTGCATGCCATTCCTTTCTCAATGGTTGATAGGTGAAGCTTTGTCCTTTCTCGATGATACTTTTCAAAAGAAGGGTACATCTGTAAAATTATTACTGCCAAAAATTTGGCTAGCCATTCTTTATGGACCATTACATTATCTATGCATTCTCTGATGCAAGTCTAGGATGACTTTACTGATACTTTGTAAATGATGAATTTAAATTTTTAGTAGTTCATTAATTTCAGATTTATAAATCAAAATCTCTCTCTCTCTCTCTCTCTCTCTCCTCTCTCCTCTCTCTCACGCACACACACACACATTGCGTTTGTAAATTGAGGATAATCTGGGCCATGGAAGATGACTTCTATTCTTGATAAATTAGATAAAAGATCAAGCAAGTGATCTCAGTGCCTTGATATTTTTCTTTCAGACTCGTTTGACCATATGTGAAGGAGAAGATGGTATTGATTCTTCAAATGGAGATGTTCTGATCTGTCCTGACATGATTAGATACAGGTTTGTTTGCCTTTGAGTTTGTTGAACAAATTACTAGATTTTATCCTTATATGATTTAAATTTAATGACACTAAGTGCTGTTATTTGTATCAGGAAATTAACACACTTTGATGTTGATCCTTTTGTCG
Source organism: Elaeis guineensis (assembly GCF_000442705.2). Taxonomy (NCBI): domain Eukaryota; kingdom Viridiplantae; phylum Streptophyta; class Magnoliopsida; order Arecales; family Arecaceae; genus Elaeis; species Elaeis guineensis. The sequence continues at coordinate 5,722,215 of NC_026000.2, forward strand.
AAGAAGTGCTTGTGAAAGAGAATGAGTGGCTAGGAGCAGCTGAACCACTGACTGGTTCATTTGTTTTTATATGTGCTCATCAAAGCCGAGATCGAAGATGCGGTGTTTGTGGCCCTGCTCTTGTTAAAAAATTCAAAGAAGAGATAACCCTTCATGGTCTGGAAAGACAAGTGTCTGTTAGGCCCTGCTCACATGTTGGTGGTCATAAGTATGCAGGAAATGTCATTATATTTAGTCCCAATATCAATGGAGAAGTAACTGGTCATTGGTAAGGAGGGAAACTCTGCATTTGAATTACTAGTTTTCATGTCGGCATAATAAGCTATATATTTCTTGTGTTTCCTGTTATAGACTTCTCTGGGAGAAATTCTTTTTGAGGATTATATAGTTTTACTGCTTCATTGCACAAATTAATGATTTGTTTTCTTTTCTTGTTTTTGTAAGGTATGGATATGTCTCTCCTGATGACGTGCCTACATTGCTTGAACAGCATGTTGGGAAAGGCAAGATCGTAGACCATCTGTGGAGGTAGCTCCTTTTCCTTGCTCGAGCCTGTCTTTTCCCCCTGTTCCTTCTAGATGACTTATTGTTTGTTTTGGAGTTTCGACAGAACAATACTTTAGAAGAAATATACAACATGATATCTTAGTGCACCATATTCTGATGCATTAAGAACACCAAGACCATTGCTTTTTATGTACTTACTTATCATAATTCAATCTTGAAGAACAACATTTACATGTCATAATCCGGCTAGCTTTGCCAGCCTTCTTTATTAGGAAAAGAAAAGGAAAGAAAAAACACTTGCATGATGCAGCTAATCTGGATGAAATTACTGTTTGAATTAGGGGGCAGATGGGATTATCCGAGGAGGACCAGAAAAATGCTCATAACCTTAGACTTCTGCAGAACGGCGGAATGGTGCAAAATACTGCGAAGGAATTCATTCAAACTACTGGAACTGATGGTGTTGTGAATGGCTCAATGGCTGGAGTAGGTGGATGCTGCCAGGGCACTGGCAACATTCGTTGTTGCCGGAGCATGCCACCAATAGAAAAACCAGAAAATGATCAGATTGGCCAACAGGAGACTCAGGAGGTCGAGCAGAAGAAGAGCAAGAAGGAAACCAAGGCCGGCAGCAGCAAAGCAGCTCCCTGCACTCGTAAAATCTGTGCAATGCCTACCTGGTTTGAGAGCTGGGAACGAGAGGACACCTTTGCAGCTCTTGCGGTGGTTGCAGCCATTGCCTCTGTTGCTGTTGCTTATAGCTGCTATAGGCAGCTGAGATAAAGTTCAGTTCTTTTATAACCATGACCTGTGCTGGCTTAGGTATCACTGGTCCTCATGAGACTGAGCAAGCATGTCATCAAAATGTATTCTAGCTGTTCCATAGCCAAACAAAACATCAGAGCACACTTGGAATAAGAAGATACACGATGCTTCAGACCTAGTTTTGTAATGTTCATAGGTTTGAAAGATATTAATATTTACCCTGCTCATGTATATCGGTGCAAGGACAAGGTCCTGGACATGGATGTTGGTAACCATGAATGAACGCTGTTTTTTGAATCGAGACATACAGATTGGCTGCTCTCTCTCTCTCTTATGTTACTCTCGTGTTGCACATTATTAGTATTTTTCGGGCACAGGACTTTGTTAAGGCAATACCTTGATAGTTCTTTGTTAGAAAAACAATGCATTCATTCTTCAATCTTTGATTTTTTTTTTCTTTTTTTTTTAATAAAATACTTCAATCTATGATTGCTGGCTGTGATATTGAGCGGTTCCAGTCATCAGCTAATCCGATCACAGTTGACAATAATTAGACATCTGAACTTCATTGGCAATGTTAGAAATTATTTTTACTGTTTACAGGGCCTCTTCCATTGGGTCTCACAGTTAGAGGTGTGAGAACAGTTAGATGAGCTTCTCCTCTTCTCTATCTTCACTCGCTTAAAGAAAAGAAAATGTGGAATTATTATAGTTGGTTGAGTCTGTTGATGGCAGGAACTTGGGCTGCCTAACAGTTTTTCTATGTGACTAATTGACTGGCAGGTGTGTTCCCTCTTCCCTACCTGACTGGGTAATGGAGGTTTTTCATTGTCTTTTTCTTGTTTCTTTTGGAAGAAGAGGCACAGGGGCAATAGGTTACACTGTAAGTGGGGGTAGCCCTCTTTCAAGTTTCAAGTACCCCTTGCTCTTGCGGGCGGAATTTAATCCAAGTCATTTGCTAGTTGCTACAACAACTATCAAAAAATAAATGGGTCTTAGTTGGACTACAGAACCTCTCAAATGTCGTTCTATTTTAGCCCATGTATCAGTGGACGTTATATTTAGCCCATGTATCAATGGAAAAGTTGCAACCGATTTATCATGTCACCTCAGTGAGCTATACGATTTCATGTTTTTGGTTATGGATCTCTCTTTGGATCTACGTCATCGCACGAGTTCTTTTTTCTTTTTCTTTTTTTTTTTTGGTATTTTGAAGAAAATGCACAAGCAATGATTGTTTATTGGGTTCTTCCCCTGTTAAAGAATGGATATGCATCTCTGGATGATGTACCTACATTTCTTGAACAGCAAAATTGGGAGAGCCGCGATTCCAGACCATCTTCGGAGGTAATTTACTTTTTTCCATATTGGGAAGGCATGACCGTAGACCATCGTCGGTGTTTTTTTTTTTTCTCTCGCTTTGAGGTAATTTATGTTTTTTTTCACATTGGGAAAGGCATGATTGTAGACCATTATTAGAGATTACTCATTATTTTTTTTCACAATGGGAAAGCATGATTGTAGATCATCTCTGGAGGTAATTTATTTTTCTCTATTTCTTACTTTAGCCTCCCTCCTCCCCCTTATATTGACATGTTATTTAACTCTGTGCGCGGCCAACAAAAACCAAGGTTTTGATACGCGGTCATCAGGGATCCATGAACAAAGTTGACAGAAGGCGAAATCACCAAAACACAAAAGTTAAAATTGAGGAAAAAATATAACATGACGATAATTCTTTATGTACCACATGTAGTGCAATAGTATTATATCATCCAATAATATTAGGACACACAGTGCATTCAAATGGGATGAACATTTAATGCTATCTATTTTTTTTTCAATGTTTCAATAACAAAAATATCCTTTATAACATTCTAATATCTTGTATAACTTTCCGTGAATATATACTATTCAGAAAGTCATATGACTTTTTGTGAATATATATGACTTCTTGTGAACATATATGATTTCTTATGAATATATATATTTCACAAGAAATCATATATGTTCACAGAAAATCATATATGATTTCTGTGAATATATATAACTTTCTGTAAACATATATATATATATATATACACACACACACACATAAAAGAAGTCATATAAACAATATATGTTTACAGAAAGTTACAAGAAATTATATATATTCACAAGAATCATATGACTTCCTGAACAGTATATATTCAGGAAGTCATACAATTTTCTGAACAGTATATATTCACAGAAATCATACAAGATATCGAAAAATCATAAAAGATATTTTCGTTACTGAAAAATTAAAAAAAAATAGACAGTATTAAATGTCCATCCCATTTGAATGCGCTACGTGCTTCAATGTTATTGAACGATATAATAATATTGCATCACATGAGGTGCACAAAGAATTACTCGTGACATGATATCATCACAGCCCTTTAGGCTTAGCCCACTCAGAATGGATCTGTCCACCCACTGAATTAACTTTTAAACTAGTTTGGATGGAATTAGACTCTACTGGCACCTTGGCTGCATGGATCCATGGACCAAACAGCAGCTTATCTGTAATACTCATGGTCCAATTGCAACTACAGGATTCCAAAGTAATTTCAATTTTATCACAGCGATAAAATTCAGGTAATTCTTCGTGCACAAAAGGTTGCCAAAGATAGGTATCATGCACATGAATTCTAGTTTCTGGACAGATCGTCTTGGTTAGATCAATACACACACCGGCATACTCCATCCCAATTGACTTGGTAGTCCGGTCATCAAGGAAAAGTGGGACACTAGACAATCTTTTTAATTTTCTCATCATCCCACAATGCAACCAAAAGATCAAGCAACCGAAATCAGATTTTGGCTCGCTGAATTTGTTCAACTCCAACCCTAAAACCTAGATGCTATGGTTGTATGGCTAGAAGCTAACCAGCCAAGGACCAAGGACCCCACCCCCCCGCTCAAAGATCCTAGATTTATCCTCCTCAGAGGAGTAGACGAATAACAGAAAACCAAGAGAGAGGGTAGAAACTTGGAAGGAATTCTCCTTTCATATTCCGTCTAACCCTCATTTCCCTTTCGATGAAATCTAAAGAAAAATCTTGGTCAAGAAATTTACTAATTAACACATGCTTCCAACGGTTTATTGAAGCTTGGATTTCATCATTTGAGAAAATCACTATATCTTCGAATCTCTGCTCCAAAGCGACGATTTCATCCTTCATAGCTTTCGATGATTCCCAACGGACATGCCGAGACCTTGGAACTACTTGTGACCATGATCTTGCCGGAGCCGTCGCCTATTTCCCTGGAGAGGAAGAAGACTTCTTTGGGGCCGAGGCCGTCTCAGTTGCCTCGGGATGCTAAAACCCCCCACCCCTCTCGAACCTGCACATAAACCTAGTTAATACCCTATGGATTACCTTTACTGACGATTGATTTCTCCTTTAAGGAAGAGAAAGCCCTGGCCTCCCCCTGGACGGAGGACGAAACACCCATAAATGAAGACAAGCTCCCAAACAGTCCAATCCTAGGGAAGCAAGGACTAAACCTCCTCACAAACCCCCCAAACAACCGCTACGATCTACAAGAAAACAAACCCTAATCACGAAACTCTACACCCAATGGAAAGGATGAAAATAGTTGCGGGATTTTCTATCACTAGGCTTTCTCCCTCTAAAACACACAAGAAGGAGCATCTAGAGAATTAGGCAGCGCCATCCTTAAGCCAAATCCGTTTGTGGGAATCTTCGCATGCCAATGCAATGCGAGGGCATGAGATGAAATTGCCCCTTGGGTTAACATGCCTCTAATGGAGATGCAGAATTGTGGACTCTAATGTTGTTCCAACCTCAATCTCAGAATAATTTTTTTTTTTTTTTTATTCGTAACATACTCCATCTTCATTTTCGATGCTTTCATCACTTAATATCCAATAACTCAACCACCTACAAAAAATAAATATTTTTTAAATAATATTTAAAAAATAATTTATTTATATTATTTTACCCATCATTTTCCACCAACAACCGTTCTTATATAACAAAAAGATATTTTCGTCCATTGAAATGACAAACTAACTCATTTATTGATAAGTAAACAATATGACCACTTGAAAAAAATTTAAAAAATTAATTTGACATTCATTAAAATCAATATGTAAATAAATTACATTAAAATTAAAAAAATATAAATAAATTAAATTAAATTAAGAGAATATTCATCTAATTTATCCAAAAAAAAAAAAAAAAAACCCCATATATTATCAGAAAATTTTATTTCATTATGCCCTTAAAATTAGAGCAGCCCCTGCAAAGAGCATATACTTCCACATGCAAAACACCCGATGCTTCCAGTAATATTTAACTTACAGAATTAAGTACGTAGTGAAAATTTTCGTATATCTTCCGATTAAGTTGCACTATGACTTTAACGTTTCTATTATACTTAGAGACCTTCATCGCTGTCTTCAGCCCTGATATAAATCTTGCACCGAGAGAGTGCATCGACTACAGGTATATCACCAGTCGTTACTGGAGCCAAAATATTAGAAGAGCACGTACTGGTCTACCGCACAATCCTCTGCAACTCGTTAAGGCGTTCGCAAGGGCAAAGTGCAGTTTTAACTTTTAAATATCGTCCCCAGCTGGTGCACACTTTCATGCACCGTCAATTTTAAGGTCCTTCATTGAGTGAGCAAGTCCATTTCGGTCACCGAATTTGTGGAGCTCAGACTCTAAAGTTTTAACAATCTTTGTTCCCTCAGAGTCTGGTTCAGGCACGTCTACATGGAAGGACCCCTGTTTGATGGGAACAATGAATTCCTGGTTTAGGGCTCGCTGCTTGATGTAGTTGTAAAGCTGTTGGTGAAACGGATGGTCCAAGGAGAAGCAGTCATCAGCCTCAGCAGAAGAATACCGAGATGAACCAGATCCTTCTCTTCTACAGAAATGGGGAAGGGACGCATAGTCCATTACCTACAATATGCCAATTAATGTTAGTTTTGAGTATTTATGACCTAAAAGAATAGGACATGATGATACAGCAAAATGAGAAGAAATATGATACACGTGATCCTATGTGAAACGCTGGCAGTCTGCTTTTAGTAAATCGACAAGTTTGGTAAATTTGACGAACCCAAATAGCTTGAAATCCTACAGACAGGATTCTTACCATGGGATGGAAAGTAATGTTCTAGAAAAAAAGTACAAGATCCGTTTGATTTGTCCCTTCAGAACCTCCGATAAGTGGTTTACTGATAAGCTGCTGCCATAGCACAAGGTAGGCAGGACAGCTAACACAAATACACCATTACGGGAATGCCATTACCACCTACCACATGGTTATCAATTGTCAAGATCCACAGGCCAGGATGCACATGAAAGAACTCGACGCTGGCATTGGTCCATGAATGCTAGAATCTGATGCCTAAGCTATATTTAACTCATTCGTTTATGGTTTATTGTCTCAACTGATACTATCTCCCTATAATTGCCAATAACCTGTACCATCCTTTCAGCTTTTGGTGTAGCGGTTGACAATCAAATATAACAAGATAACAATTAGAACATTTTATGCAGCGAAAGCTGCAGTTAATCAGGTTTCAGTTTTTGAGCGATCATGCACTGGGTTCCAGCAGATTGATCATATTTTGCCTGCCAAGTATTGTTTGTTACATAGTTTCAAAGCTTAAAAGAGAAAAGTTAATAGTTTCAAAGCTTAAAAGAGAAAAGTTAATAACAGATAATTTCAATTTCTTACCTTCAATAGCTCATCTCTGCCGCAACCGTGCAGTACTCGCACTTTCCTTCTTGTCCTTTCTTGCAAAAGAGGCTTCACAACCTGACCAGTAGCAAAAGGCCCATAAGCAAAAGGAGGAGGAAGACTGGAGGACAAGGATGAGGAGGAGTAGAAACACAATTGGAATAGAAATCAGACTAAACTTTTGCTAAAGATTGCAATTGAATATACTAATGCACCAACCCATACAGAAACAAAAGCATAGAAATTAACATAATTAGAGAAGCACGAAGACTTCATCCAGAAATTTCAGTTTGAAACGCATGGACAGTTACCTTCCAACATGCCGAAAATATACATGGAGCATTGACTATATAGTACGTCTCTGTCTTCTCTGGATAGTTTAGGTCATCAATAGTAGATATGATGGTTAATAACTGCAATACATAACCAAAACAATTAGGGACACTTCGACATTAATTTTAGCAGTATTAGCATGAACAACATGATTTACACAGAGCACTATCATAATTTAGAAAGGAACTTGTTGATTAAGAACTCAATAAAAGAGAATTACAATAATATGCAGCACATAAATCCACCAACAGTGAATGAAACATAAATGAAAAGAAAAGTACTAAGAAAAATTTTATCAGCAGCGAAACTAGGAAGAACTTAAATGCAAGGTTGAGAAGATGTTATGGGACACAGAGGGCGATTTGTTTATGTCATGATTCATGCTGGGTTCTCTGCAGAGTAGAGATTTATAAAGAGTTTGCAATTCAACTAATTTCAACAGAAGCTGAAAAATAATCCGAATTTCAAATCTTTACTTGCCATCATTTTCTATCAAATGAAAGTACCAATTGTAGACATATTATCCAATATCACATGTAAGATCAAAATGACATTTCTGGACTTCGAGGTCCATGACTCATGAAACAGCTGAAATCATAATACTTTCATTAGCATCTAGAGCTTGAAACCTTCATAATAGTTATGAGAGATTTTGCATTAGCACAAGTCAAAGATTTCCTTTTGGACAACACGTTTATAGAAAAAAAAAAATTAGAAAAATGCTGAGACATACCTTTATTTGGCTCAATGCCGAAAGCTTGAGGCCAGTCATATCCAAGACTTTCAGGCATGTGCCAATATGCCCCCCATACTTCTTTGTTGCAGCAGGCTAAAACAAGAACAAGTAAATTAGAAAAAGAAACTGCAAGCACTTAAAAGTCTGGAGACTATGCACATGAGTACTTACCAAAACTACACGATCCCGGTACTCGTTAATTTGAATGTGTGACTGCACATAGTAGTGGACCTAAATGACACACAAAGGGATCATGACAAGTGTTTAAAGTTTATAAATGTTTGCGGAACATGTTCCGCATACTTCAAAAGAATGCTCAATAACTTCAATTTTGGCAGTTTCGAGTTTTGAGTTTCACAGTTTCTGCCAAAAAATTATAAAAGAAAAACAGAGATATAAGAGAAAAATAGAACAAGCCTACGAATCATATATCACACAAATGAAGATATTGTCTCATGTGCAATCTCTGGATTTATGGATTCGGTAAGTCTCAGAACATGAAAAAACATTAACTTTTATTAGAAAAGTGCTAGGCATACACGTGCATGCAGGCCAAGAAGGTCAACTTGTGCTATAGGCCTGACACCCATTGTGGTAAATGGTTCCACCTCTAACTTGCTGGGAAGTTGGGAAGAGTTCGATTGCCTCTTTCATTTCTTTCCCTTTTTTCTATCTGCCATCTTCCATCACCTTGGCCCTCTTGTGTGCTCATCGAGTAAATATCTAGAACAGTGAAGGGCAACTTAAAGCTGGGGCCCAATGCACAGGAAGCCATAGCGGTACTGTTTTTTTCTTTTTTATTTTCCTAAAAAAAAAACTTTTCATAGAAAGAGGTGAAATGCTAGTCTATTCCTCTTTTCCAATGCCTCTGCTGCAGTAAATAGTTAAACAAAGAGTGATAGAAATAACAGTTGAAATACAGCAAGGACTTACGGCATGCCTAGGGAGACAACCAAGCTCCACCTTCGAGTTTTCTTGGTTTCCATGGCAACAGAAAATCCAAGAGGCAAAGATAGTGGTATAGTTGCAAATTCTAACAAATCTGGTATCCTCTTCAAAATTGTTCATCTGTCATTGTAACTAATAAATTCCTTGAATTCTGATGCTTTTTTTCCAATTGAAATGCATGCATTCCAAACAAAGTTAATTGGTTTTAATATTTTAGTTCATCCATAGAGTTCTCACTCTTCAATAAGTAAATCTCTAATCAAATCAAACTTCTGTTTGGCGGATCATTTAAGAGAATGACTTGTTTTAATCACAAGTCTTGCAGTAAGTTCAAGGTTCTCCGACTTCTTTTGCATCATGTGAATGTGATGATAAATAGGATAGTTGATTAATTTCAATTTATTTTGCACCATGTGAAATTGATGACTATTTTGGCAGACACATTTTGAGATGCCTTCCTCCAGCTTGAGCCAGTTGTTATGTCTAACTTGTTTATAAAAAATGGCAGTCATAATCCCTCTAAGTTTCCATTAATTCCTATAGCATAAATTCAAGCATCTTTAACTTTTGTCAATCAAAGTTATGATACCCATTTCATTAGTTAACTTCTCTGATCTTCCAGCACAAGCCTTGTGCTGATGGCAGTGAAAGAGATGCTCATGCCGTTGACCCACCAGGCACAAGGAAAGCAAACTCCCTCTCCTTACTTTTTGCAGTAAATGTCTAATGCTATCCCTCCCTGGACAAAGAAACTTCTCCCAACAAGTGGAAGCCATTACCACAACCGAGTGGCAGGCCTACAGTGTAAGTAGTCTTATTATTTATCTTTCCTTTAAACCCAATGAAAATGTTTTAAGAACTATATTGCATTCAACTGTTCAATAAAAAAAAAAATCTCACGATCAAAAACACCAAATAATGTATATAACTACAAATGAAAATAGAACAAATATAAAACTACAAATATTGTGAACTTGATATGACAACTATCATTATATCAAGTACCTAATACCTAAATTAACTTATAATTTGAAAAGTGTAATAAAAAACACAAATATCTCATCTAAATTCCAAATAACAATTATGCAAAATCTAGCAAATCTAAGGTTAAATGGTTCTATGCACTATACACTGTGCTCAATCTATACAATAAGCCTCTTTTTTTCTCCTCTTTACCCTAGAAAGATCTCTTGAAGACCCCCAGAAAGCCTTTTATACCTTTAAAAAACTACCTTTTCTTGATTTTTTTGAGCCAAACTCCCAACTTCTCTAATTTTCTTAAAATTTTCAAAAGCTATGTACAATGTGAACAACGGAGTTAAATTTATCATCCATAACTATACAAACCCCCTTGTCATGGACCAGTCAAAAGCAAGTGCTTGTGATGATTGCATGGACGGATGCTTCTTTGAAGGGAAAAAATATGGGTAGCTTTTGGTGAATTAGTTATACAGGTCTTGTAGAAATTATGTTCTCTCTCTCAACTATCATAATACTGCAAGTTGTGAGACATAGTTGACACCTGAATTAATTTGTTAGTGATGAAAGATTAGAAGGTATCAATGCACATATCATTCCCAGAAATAAATAGTGATGTGTTGTCAAATCCTATATATTGTAGTCTGGATAACCTGACCATCCATATCAGTGTCCGGCACCACTATCCATCATAGCAATAGGCAGCAATCTTAAGGCACTCAAATCGGTCTAATCAAATTTGTTGTCAATAAAAAAAAAAACAAATGATAAAACAGAATATTAAGTAAGTTCTTATCGATAGCAAGCTCCTTTCATTGCCATGTAGGAGCATATTTAAGAGGCTTAAAGAACAGAGAATAGAACGCTAAAATCAATATAGGAAGGTATTTAATAAATCTACATTTCTTATTGGCATATTTATCTTCACCATCTAACATATGACATTTCCTTATATATTTTCACCTAATTGTCCTAGCAAATTTCTATTCCATCATATAGATTTGTTCTATTTTTTCTGACATTAACAAAATAAAATGCTAAATAGGCAACATTTCATGCATAAAAAAACCATTTTCTACTACAGTTGTTTCCATCTTTTTACTAGTAACTGGCAACAACATGTTCAAGGATAATAAACGGCAAACCATAGCCAGAAATCATACAGAAAATTCATATAAGCATTGCCTCGGGCAACTGGCAGAGCATTTGCCATGATGATTAACCTTATGAAGTATGTAAGCAGTGAATATTTTGGACTAGGAGTATGTCAAAAGTCTTGATAATGCAGTTGGCTAGGTATGCAGAAGAAACAATACTGGTAACATTGAGGTGAAATAGAAAAATACAGCTCAAGATCAATACACCCAAAAAGAGTACCTGCCCATCATTTAACATATGTACATACATAACATGCAGTACTTTCATACTAATAGTACCAGACACAAATGATACAGCAACCATGTTGGTAACCATACATGAAGAATGTGTCAATGAAAACAATGACACAAGAACAATGACAAATCTACAGCATGCTAAGAACAGCAATTTGCTTGAGACATATCTATCTATCATGACCCACCATAGTTTTCTACATATTATGTAGTCATAAGGAAAATAGTGATTAACAAAACCAAAACATATAATGCTTACAGATGCTTTATCAAGTGTGCTGAGTCCAACACCGATTGCAAAGACTGGCTGGCCCTGTCAAAAAGGAAGCAGAAGTATATAAAGATTACAAAGACATTTTATTAAAACTATATCTTACTTTTCTAATATTATGATATTTGTTTATAGAAAATAGATATGGTCAGCTAATTTTAACCAACACATCTATTAATTTGTCATCCACTTACTAGGAAAAAACTGTTTCAGTTAGGCATGAATATTTTATAAACTATGTTGTAAGCAGGGAGGATGAAGCAGAAAGCATAATTTATAAAGAACCCAGTTTCCAAAATAGTTTATAGTTTCCACTCTAGAGTGCATCATCATGATCAAAGAAAGAGCAAATATACCAACATATAAACCCCCCAACCCCACGCCCCCAAAAAACATAATAAATAGTTGCAAATCCCAGATCTCTATGAACAGCATAGGCATTCCATGTGCATGTTGAATTTCAACTCAAGTAGAGAGTTCCCATGAAGCATGACCCTGTAGAGGTTTGCGTATATAAGGCTATCCAAGTAGCAAAAAATAATGATTTGATTTTAATAACGGGGAAAAAAAAAGTAACAAGGTCAGTGTTATAAGTACAAAATGGATAGTCTTACCTCCTTTGAGTATCCAGACAATCCTATGAGCTGTGAATCACGTACTGCTCTATACAACTCTGTTGGAGTTATAGGTTTCTGCATTAAGACAGGGTCCATTTAGAAATGAGATTCTCATATACAGCAAATTTGACAATTAGATACACAAAGGAAAACTAGCCTCATATTAACTGAGAAACTAAACTAGCATGCAGGTTGACATATCATAATTGGTTCATTTCAATTGTAGAATTGACAGGTGATGAAGCTTATTAGAATATACAACTGCAAAATATTGCAAAATGCAAATGGACATAAAGCTCTCCTCACAAAAAAACTTTTCCAATCAATAATTTGTAGATTTTAGGATTAGATATGCCAAAGTGATGATTTATATGACAAATTTAATGTCAACTACAAAGGATTTTACATCAAGAAAAACTCACAAACAAAATGTTGTCAATCTCATTTTGAATCCTCCAATTCAAACAATCCACCAGCTGCAACAGAGATAAGCCTCTTAAGTAAAAGAAATAAATGATATATAGTTTCTCATCTGCTAAAACAACAAAATAAATAAAGGCAGCTGAAATGCAATCTTACCATTTTATGAGCTTTATTGACATTCCCCTCTCTCGCCTTGAGAAAGCGTACCAAGGTTTCATTTGTATATCCCTGGTGCACATTCTGCAAATGAAGCAAAGAATGTAAGGAGCAATGCCTTCATCTAATCAATTTGTATGCACTTTCTTATTAATCAACAAGGGATGCTTGCATGACCAAAACAGCAAGCAAAGCCCAAAATTCCCTTGCAGTCCAGAACAATACCCAACCGATCCATAGTCTCAAAGCAGACAACTCCCATATCAAGCATTTGGAGGAAAAGCCCCATAAGAAAGTAGGTACACATAAAGTACAATGATAGATCAAACATCCAGCGGCAACACAAATCATCAACTTTGTCTACAGCGACTGATCAACACCTTGTCCATGGCCACCAACCAAGGATAGAAGTATATGAGAAGTATTATGCCTCTGTACTTTAACACACCTTCAAACATTTCCCCAGAAGAGCCTACCAGCGAAAGTTGCACAAGACTGTGCTAAACACTTCCTATCCTTAAGACAAAAGCCAATCTCCCATTGCCTTTTTCTTCCATCCATTTTTTTCCATGTGCCAGTAAATTGGACCACTGAAAACTTGCAGATCATTCTTAAATTCAAAAGTCACAAACTTCATGTGCGCACAAGGCCATACCACAGAGTTCAATTTTGCTTCCTAAAGCGAATAACCAAAAATATTCAAATTATTTTTAACAGACAGTTTGGCATATGCTGACCTTCCAAACCCCATGTTAGGTGTACATATGAGCGATCAGATAATATTTTCATGGAATTTAGATTAAAAAAATTGGTTATATTGACGACTGTCAATCTTCACAGCGATGCTTCTTCTTTCCCCCACCGTTTGCTTGCTAACAAACCTCTCAATTTTTCACCTTTCAGGCATCTAGCATGTACTTCACCACCTCTCAATATCTTGTAAACTTTGTTAGCATAAATTCTATTATATACAACAAGACCTGTTTCCTAGTAAACCAATATCTATACATACACATGGTAGTAAAACATGCATGTTCACTACAATTACTTGGGAATATACCAAAAATATTATCTGAGAAATCTTTCCAAATTTCACAACACTATTTTTCATTCTTTGCATATGAAGAGGCCAAGGAACCATTGATTTTCATTTTTCATAAAAACTTTAACAAACTTCAAGATATAAACTTAGCTTATGAAATGAACAGCTGTCCGTATATGCTCATATTTCTCAACAATGCAAAACTTTGCTTAGGAACTAATATATCAATTTTATCACCATTATAGGATTAAAATTATACTGAAGCCAGCAAAACATGACAAGAGCAGGCGTTACTGGATGTTTTCAAATTTGCAGCTAGTAAGGTTACCCTGCCAATCTTCCTATAAAATGATGCAAACGTAAAAACTAGTAAAATAGAAACCCAATGCTCTGCATCCTCATTGTCTTAGACATGATTAGCAATGCCGCCCAGTATACTGAAAAGCTTAGTGAAATCCGGACAACGTTTTCATCTAGGCCATGATCTAAGTCTACATACATATTGGAAACTCTCCAATGCAGTATATAGCAAATCTTGGCCCCCATAACCTGGGCTAACAGAATAAAATTCTGAGGTGCTGACTGATACAGTATAAACAAATAGGCCTGTATATTTCAGACAATTTTTCATGTCATTAAATAAGTTTTTCAATTAATAGATTTCAAAATAGTTGCTAATGTCAGATTTGTGGTATTGGCCAAGATGTCCAAAAGTCTTGGATATTTTCATTTTTTTTCCGTTTTCCATCTTCGGTGAGATAAACTGACATCTTAGTTCATGTCGATCTCAATCATCCATCTAGATGACTGATATCTTGGCTTTTAAAAACCTTAATCCAGAAACATCCCTTACTCATACAAAAATTGTTAGTTTAAGCTTGGCCAAAAGGCAACTATCTTTTCATCTAAAGAGTGGCCATGATGCATTGGAAGTGAAGCTGTATTATACTGTAATCCTGGATTGATCAAAAAGAATATGAGTGAGAAGCAGCATTTTCTTAAGTCATCAAGTTCAATTGTATAACAGCCTGAAGCGTACAAGGAAACTATATTGGAATGCAATTTTTCAAAAAAGATATCATGCATAAATCCAGCAGAATGATGAAAAAGCAACAGAACTCCAAAGGCTTGTTTGTCGCATAACCAATCTGGCAGCCAATATTGCCAACATACCGGATGCTGCATTGACCCAAAGAAAAAAAAATTAAAAGCTCTCATTTAGTTCAAATCAGAAGCCCATCATTCCCCATTCCGACTTCAATAACTCTGGAACACTTTATGTTCAAGATCGCACCAAAACACGATTTTTCCAACTCAAAACCACGACAATTGGGAACAGCCACCATACCTCCCGCCAGCAAACCCTACTTCCCAACAGCATGCCACCCAGTTGTGCATCGGACCATGCATGAACCAAATCTTAGTAGAAAATAGACAGACAGAACCAATAAAAACCCAATTCAAACTAAAATACTATACGAAGGACTACGGTCAACCAAGTCCATCTACCATCCTATCACTAATTAGATCAGGAAACAAGCATCAATTCCGAGCATTACTAACAACTAAAACTTAAAAATATTCGTCCGAGAGTCAGGATCCGAATACGGCTTCTCAACCAAGAAACATAATCAAAATCCATACTTTCACCCAATATGGACGGAAAGAAAAGACCAGATCCATCAAGCATATGAAAATAGCACATAAAACACCCGGATCTACAAAGCCATAAAGATCCCAACCTGAAATGTGATCTTCAACGGCTCGTCCACTGCAGGAATTCCACCAAGAAACAGCAGAAACCGATCAGAAGTCAAAAAGAACTGAAATAAACCCAAGAAGATGCGAAATTGGGAAGAGAGAGAAGGCAGACGTTGGTCCATGAGCGCGGCGAGCTGCTTGATCGCGTCCTGGGAAGCCATCCCCATTCTCCGATCCGGAGGGGAAACGAGAGATAAATCCGCCACCAACGCTAGAGTTAGGGTTAGCGGCGAGCGGAAGAGTAGGGGTAAGAAGGGGACGGTCAGGAAAGGCCAGGGCTGCCGAGAGGTCTCCGTCCTTCTCCTACTCGGAGTGTCCAGCTGCTCCTCTTTCATCTCTACGAGGTACCTGGAGGAGTAGATATAGAAGCTGCATTAATTTAACATAATTAAAATTTCAAATAAATAAAAGGTTAAAGAAGTAAATTTGGATATAATTTAAAAAATATTCGATTAATTACTGTCTGAATATTTTATTTGGTGGATGCGTTGCTCTATGTACAGTGGTGTGCGATCAAATCGGTCAGACCATAAAATCGCTCAGAACCACCAATTCGATTTGGGTCAAATTCTTTTACATCAGGGCCAATTTTGATTTGAAAATTTTAAAAATCAAAAAAATTAATTTGATTTCAATTTAAATTTTAAAAATTCTAATTTAAACATAACCGACCTGTATATTATAGATAAATAATAAACTATAAACTATCTTATTATATCATAAGAAATTATAACTCTATTTCATTTAACCCATTTAATTCATCCACAAACTATCTATTTAGCATATTCCATAAATTGTCATGGTTAAAATTTAACATATATAGCAATCTATTTAGTTTATTTCATAAGTTACTCATTTAAAAAAAATCCAATTACCTACAGTCGGATAAATCAAACCAACATGAATCCATTTTTTTCAATCCATTTGAATTGAATTTTTCATGTGATCATTTCAGTCTTGATTTTCAATTCCGATTAGTTTGGTTCGAAGTCCAATTGTCCATAATCCGATAAATCGATCTAACTTGAACTGATTTTTTTGAATCCATTTGAATCGATTTTTCCATATGGTCAGCTTGTTTTTAATTTTCAATTCAAATTAGTTTGATTTGAGGATTGGTCCTAAATTAATTTCAATCGAGCCATGCACACCCCTAATTATTTATGCCCGGAAGGAATCCTAGTTCTTGTGTGGGCCCGTGGAATTTATATTTTTGAAGGGGTGGTGTTATGTTCGGCGGGTATTTAATCAAGTTTGGGGAGCCCGTGCACGCCGACCGGCCATGGTGACACCGAGGAGCGATCGGGTAATTATATCGAACAACTTTGCGAGGGCGATTTTTTGTGAAGAGATCCCTGAGAGGGGCCACTAACAAGGTCGCTGGGTGGTTAATTTGTTATCATTCCCCTGCGGTAGCGTAACGTTGGGATTGCCGTTTGCCATCATTTAGTTGTTTTAACCGATTTGGATTTTTCACCCAAAAAAAAAAACCGATTTGGATTTATAACTTGGTTGGATCAACGGATGCACTCAACTTGAACCACCCAACTGTTTGTGTATAGAGAGACATTATGTTCAGGTTGATCAGATTTGACTCCAGGTCAAAGTCCCCGCTATCCGATCTACTCAATATACACATACCTTCATGCAGTAAAACAAAAATTAATGACTATTTTTTCATTCGTTAAGATTGAAAAAAAAAAATACATATCATTAATATAGATGGGACTCAAATTTATATTTATGCTGAAGCACTTCATTTATCTCGTAGAGTTTATATTTATTCTAAAATATTTATATTTATTTTTTTATTTTTAATTTATTTATATTTATTTTAAATAAATTTATATTTATTCTAAAGATATTTATATTTATTTAATCTAAAATTTATATTTATTTTTATTAGTTTGTATTTATTATACAAACAGAAAGTAGTCTGTCACATGCATATTAATAATAGCTAGAACCATTAATGAGGATGGACGATCACTTTCCATCTTTCCACAATAGATAACAGTAATGCAAGATAACAAAAATATTGAATGAAATAAATATAAATCTATTCAGAATAAATATAAATAAATTTAAATAAATACAAATATATAGGATAAATTGAAATGCTCTAGAATAAACACAGACTTGAATCCTAACCTTTGGTGTGCGTAAACTTCCATCACATTTGCATTAATAATATGATTTTTTGTATATTTTTTTCATCCCATCCATATTAATAGTCTAACTTTTACATATTTTTTTCATTCCATCTGTATTAATGGACTGACTTTTTTATATTTATTCCATCTCATCTATATTAGTGGCTTTACTTTTTTATATTTTAAAATCCAAAAGGATGAAAAAAATTGCCATTAACTTTTTATTTCCCCATATAGAGATTTTTGTGGACCGGATGACGGGAAACTTGATCGGATTTGGAGCTAAATTTGATCAACTATATCTATCTATCTATCTTTTATATATATATATATATCAATTAGATGTGGACTAAGTCAAGCATGCCATTTAGTTTATTGGTCATTAACCTTTAATATGATTGCCATTGTTGCCTTTCTTATATCCCTTCTTATCTTGCTTGAGAGAGGGGGTTGGTATATTGCCCAGATGATAGCAAGGAGGTGAAGCAAGGATAATGGTAGTTAGAACATGGGGCAATAATTGGCAAAATATAAGTGGCATTGTTGAAGATGATATGATCGAGGACTCATGTGGGTACTGCTTAGTCCCACGCCAACTATACACTAAGTATTTAGGTACTTACACAAAATTAAAGAACCGAAATAATATGTTCTAACTAATCTTCTTGTATGAGGTCTTGCATCATTATAAATGGTATCAAAATAGGTCAGCCATAGTTCATATAGGCTAGGAAACAATGTAGCATAAGTTTGCTCGAATTGATCAAGTTTAATCATGATGTTTATGATTAAATTTGTAGTACTTATGAATAGATTTAGATCTATAGTCTGTCGAGGATGCCGAAACTTAAATGAAAGGATTCATGTGGGCAAGTGCATAGTTTTACATTGGCTATGCATTGGTTGATTCATAGGTATTAATATATAAGGTCAAAAAAATTAAATAACACCTTCTAATCATCCTTTTTAGATAAGATCCCGGATTGATATCAATGGAGAGAAATGCAACTTTAAAGATGGTTAATAATATGATTTTTTGTATATTTTTTTCATCCCATCCATATTAATAGTCTAACTTTTACATATTTTTTTCATCCCATCTGCATTAATGGACTGACTTTTTTATATTTATTCCATCTCATCTATATTAGTGGCTTTACTTTTTTATATTTTTAAAATCCAAAAGGATGAAAAAAATTGCCATTAACTTTTTATTTCCCCATATAGAGATTTTTGTGGACCGGATGACGGGAAACTTGATCGGATTTGGAGCTAAATTTGATCAACTATATCTATCTATCTATCTTATATATATATATATATATATAAATATATATTATATATATATATATATCAATTAGATGTGGACTAAGTCAAGCATGCCATTTAGTTTATTGGTCATTAACCCTTTAATATGATTGCCATTGTTGCCTTTCTTATATCCCTTCTTATCTTGCTTGAGAGAGGGGGTTGGTATATTGCCCAGATGATAGCAAGGAGGTGAAGCAAGGATAATGGTAGTTAGAACATGGGGCAATAATTGGCAAAATATAAGTGGCATTGTTGAAGATGATATGATCGAGGACTCATGTGGGTACTGCTTAGTCCACGCCAACTATACACTAAGTATTTAGGTACTTACACAAAATTAAAGAACCGAAATAATATTTTCTAACTAATCTTCTTGTATGAGGTCTTGCATCATTATAAATGGTATCAAAATAGGTCAGGCCATAGTTCATATAGGCTAGGAAACAATGTAGCATAAGTTTGCTCGAATTGATCAAGTTTAATCATGATGTTTATGATTAAATTTGTAGTACTTATGAATAGATTTAGATCTATAGTCTGTCGAGGATGCCAAAACTTAAATGAAAGGATTCATGTGGGCAAGTGCGTAGTTTTACATTGGCTATGCATTAGTTATTCATAAGTATTAATACATAAGGTCAAAAAAATTAAATAACACCTTCTGACCGTCCTTTTTAGATAAGATCCCGGATTGATATCAATGGAGAGAAATGCAACTTTAAAGGTGGTAGGAAGGTTCTAAAGGAATGTGGTGGAGGTGAAGGTAATAGTGAAGAGGTGGAAAAATTCACAAATTTGATGGTTGCTAGCAGAAGGAAAGAAAGACAATGACTAATGATTAGTCTCTGCCAACCAAGCCATAAAGAATGTTCATTTATTGCAAGGAACATTCACAATAGAGATAGTTTAGGAGATCACTTCACTGGCTATTCCAAAATATCTTTACAAGGATTAGTGTAAGCAGATTTAGATTTAACATAAATGGATTTGGGTCATAAACGAATCAACCTATCTAGACCTGCTTATTAAATATATTGGGTTTAGATTTAGACCTTTGATACATTTAAACTATTTTAGGTCGGATCATAATTTGATCCATTTAAACTATTCAAAACATATTTGACCTGTTTAATACATGTTTAACCCAATCTACTTAATCTATTTAATCTTTTAACACATTTAACATGACTGATATGTTTAATAAATAGATTATAGGCTGGGTCAAATTACTTATTTAATAAATTAGTTGGATTCAAATTTGAGTTTTTGATCAGTTTAATAATCAGATCGGATTTAGATTGATGATTTTCTTGATATGCTTCCAATCCAATCCCTATCTGATTTGAGATGATCCGATTTCCACTCCTGATCTCACGTCCATCGAGCATAAAGAATTCCCAAACACAAGATGTCTGTAGGCTTTTACTAGACGCTTTCGGCTCTGAATCTCCAACGGCGGATGTGTTCAGCAAGTTATCGAGAAGCCATGCTGTTCCAAGGTTTATATTATTTTGGTGGAAAAGTTGTATGGCAGCGTCTTGCATGCAAATCTATGTTTGTACAAAGAGGTCCGTTTGATCCTATGGCTGCAACTTGTGAGATTTGTGTAACATAAAAGGATCACATGTTGGTCACATATCAGCTAGCAAAAGAATCGTGGGAGTGTGTCTCCACTTGTCCTTGGTACTAACATTTGATCCTTCTTATGCTCTTCTTTGATCTCTGTGCTAGTCAATGAACTACTAATCACTCATGGGCTGCCTGTGGATGGTTATCATGAAAATATATAGAAATGAAAGAATCTTCCAACAAATCATCAATGATCCAGTCTAAATTGCAGAACAAGCAATTAGATTGGCGCGTGAGTTCCTTGATGCTTCGGCATCATTCGAACCATAGATCTATGACCTCGGATACATGCAATTTAGAAGCTCTCTTTTGAGTTCTCCTATCCGAGTCAGTTGGGTCCCCTTATCATGGATTAGTGAAAATTAATTTCGATGAATCGCTCAAAAATGGATCGGATGGAGCTCATTTTCCGAGTAGAGATCAGATCCTTCTTTCCGGCTCAAGATGCTTCCTATCGACCTCATTTCCATTTTCTGAATTAAGGGCTCCGCGGACGGTCTAATGGTAGCTGTTCTAACACCAACATGCTCCAAAATTTTGCTTGAGGGATACTTTGAAATAGTCATAAAATTTATTAATGGCAACTCGAAGACAATAACATCCAACCCTCTTCTAAATATATAGTCCATGCTGCCTCATAAAGACTTGAGTTCTTCCAAGCTAGTCATGTATACGTAGAGGCTGATTATGCTGTAAACTGATTAACAGGACAATACATCATTTTAGATTGGCTCGCTGGTTCCCTAATGGCTCCAGAGTTTCCTCTCATTTTGTAGATGGAATCCATGAACTACCGTCACCTTGGTTAGGTGTCATTTCTCTTGCTATGTTCTTTTTATCTGTTTGTGTTTTGTATTCTGTGTTTGTCTTCTAGTCCTATATATTAACATCACAAAAAAAAAGTAAAATTTAAAAAAAAAATTAAAAAAAAAAAAGGCCGGCCAAGATAAGTCTTTATCAACAATCAATATTTTTTTTCCCTTAATTTATTTAGTATTTGCCGTTTTAAGTTTCCAGTGTTGGGAAATGGTTTGTGACGTTATAGCACGCAGGAGGTGATGGCAAAAGCTTCCAGCACAGAAATACGACAATGGGTTTAGGAGTACACGTTGGAAAAGCACGAGGCACCTTTAAGGACCCACCAAAAAGCAGGCCAAATATTATCCAGATTTTTTTTAAAAATTTTTCTAAAAGAAAATTCAGTAATATTTTATGAAGATGGATATTTCCATAGAGGGTATAATGGTAAATATGTTATTTATCTGATTGCTCTTATCGCGAGAAAGAACGTAGAGAGAGAGAAAGAGAATCGATATGGGGGAGGTGACAATCGAAATTCAAAAAAACTCATCCATTTTGATCCATATGTAATCGAATCATTATGAAATTGAACTTGAATCAGATTATGCTTCATAAAATATTTGATTAATAACGATCAAATTTAATTTTTACATTTTTAACCCATATAAAATTATATTCGACTGACTAATATAGTATTTTTAATATTTAAACTATTTAAAGAATTGAAAATTGATAATTATGACATGCTATGTACTAACTTATGGATGTTATAAAATTATTATATCCTAGTTTCTATATGAATTGAATAATTTATTAGTTTGTGATGTTTAAAATCAATATTGAATCAACATTGAAGTCTAAACCGACACAATCCATCCGAACCCACTACAAACCGTTAACTTCGATTTCAAATGATTTATATATGACAAACGATCGGTAACAGATAAGATTTTTTTCAATCCAATTGAATTCGATCGAATCAAATTTTT
Source organism: Elaeis guineensis (assembly GCF_000442705.2). NCBI lineage: Eukaryota > Viridiplantae > Streptophyta > Magnoliopsida > Arecales > Arecaceae > Elaeis > Elaeis guineensis. The sequence continues at coordinate 5,744,771 of NC_026000.2, forward strand.
CTCTTAACGCGACCCAATCTGACCCGTGCTCAGCTCTAGGGAGGAAGGGATTTGGTTGCACCTCTCAAGAAGGATTCGCACATCAATACTTGGATCACCTAACATCTGCTTTGAGATCAATGCAGGTGCATAGGAGAAAAAGATGGGAATGCTTTGAAAGATGTGCAGAATTTGATGCGATGGTTAACATGGTGGATGCAATGGAGTGGAAGAACAATCGTGGGAAGAGAACCCTTCTTATAAGGTAATCAAGCAAAATGGCGAGAGAAAAAGTGGCATTGAAGTATGAGGCCTAGAGAGAGTTTTATTGGAGAGTAGATTAGAGCTAGCGCATATCTCGGCATCCTTGGTAAATATATGAGGTGACTCCAAGTAGGGATGGTAATTTTAGTCGACTCATCGGATACTCAGCCCGATCCAATTTGAATAGGATAGATTTTATTCAACTTAATTGGAACCTTTCATCGATATAAGTTCTACGAAAAATATCGAAAGTGAGTTTGGATCGGATATAGATAATGATATGCTCCAACTAAAATTTACCTCAGTATAATCTTAATATATATCCTCCTTTCAAAATTATAATGATTTTATACTATTTATATGTATCACATCCGATCCGATCAACCTCTCTTATTGATCCGATCCAACTCGTATTTCTACTTGATCCAATCCGATTCGAGACGAGACGAATATAGAATAGATGTAAGTATGAGATTTTTACTTACGGGATGGATACGGATATGGCCAACCTGATCTATACTCAATCAGTTGTCATCCCTAACTCTAAGGCATACAGAGTAGTGGCATAGACTGAGTAAGGTGATGGAGTCAAATCAATAAGATGACACAACTAGTTCTTAGATTTTATAAATATCATGAAAAAGCTTAGTACAAATGAGAAATTATATCTTATGTTTCATGCACCATGCAGTGGTGCAATACGCCAGTCATTGTTCCTACGATGATGCACTGAAATGAGTACTTAATGAATGAGATCCAAAAAATAAGTCATAGCAATTAGTATGGTGCACCGCCGCACAAAGCATACGGTGTAGGATAAAATTTTACCGTAGAGGAGCTATGCAATCAACTGAACCGTGTAACGGCCAAAAATAGGAGTTATTAAATTGCTTATGAATTTGTACCGATTGTTAGGGAGTACCATTGCATTTCCCATATTATTTTCAGCACTTCTACGTTTTCCTGTGAGTCTGCATGCATGGTTGTTTTGTCTTCCGTATCGTTTTTAACCTTCCGATATGTCAAATATAACCTTCCTCTGTGACTCATAATTCATCGAACACGTACCTCTTCTCCGATGCCAAACCAAAAAGTTAGAAGGGGCTTTACAATGTGATGAGAAAATACTTTGAAATCAGCATGAGGGCCATGTGTGTGCCAGAATATAGATCCCCTTTTTTTTTTTTTTTTTTGGAAAAGAACATAGATCCTTTTCAATCCGTGCATTAAGTCTTTTTCCAGGCACATCAACGGCGATCTCACTAGCCACTTGTTCCCAACCACAAAAACTTTGCGATGCATGTTTTGCATGACATTTTGTATCTGAAAGGAACCATGTAAAAAGTTAGCTTTTTTTTTTTTTAATAGAAAAAAAGTTAGCACTTTGATGACCAACTTTTTGAACAAAAATCATATGGGACGGATAACATAGAATATCATATAAGGCAGCTATCTTAGTTTGTCACGTTTCTTTTAATATCAATCTTAAAGAATAAATGTTAAAGTCAAAAAAAATTTCTATTAATAAAATTTTCAGTTTTATAATTAAAAAAATATGATTTTTTTTTCCTCATTTTCAGCACATATATTTTACTGATACATACTACATGACCATATGATATATACTAAAATTAATTATTAAGTAAGTTAATACATACCTCCAAATAAATCAATATATAGTTTTTCAAATATAAAGTTCATCAATGCACAGTATACGACTAGATAATACATACATGGCAAATTAGTTTTTTAGCAACCTAATACACATCTCTAAATAAATTGATATATTATTTTTGAAGTATTATATTTACTGGTATGTACTATATGATCTCGTAATACATGCTCATCGACTTTCTAATATAAATTATAAGTTTGTTTGATACATATCTAATACATATCTACAGATAAATAGATACACAATTTTTAGATGTATATCAAAAAAATTTACAGTACGTATCAGAATATCGATCAATATGTATCACCATACTATATAGTATGTATTGATAAACAAAATTTTTTGAAAACTATATGCCAAGTTACTTGAAAGTGTATATTGATTTGCTAGATGATTAATTTACTAAGTGTATATCTGGTCGTCATTATATATTGATGGATTTTATGTTTTATAAATTATATATTAATTTATCTATAAGTATGTATTAGATCACTGTTAAGTATGTATCAAAGAATCTTATAGTATGTATCAAGAAGTTGATGAATATGTATCACCATACCATATAGTGTGTACTGGTGAACATAATATTCTAAAAAAATATATATCAATTTGCTTGAATATGCATATTAAGTTGTTAGATGACTAATTTACTAAGTGTGTATATTTGATCGTGTATTGTATATCGATGAACTTCATATTCCGAAAACTATATATTGATTTATCTGAAGATGTGTATTGACTTATTTAATTATTAATTTACTTGATGTGTATTACTTAGTCATATAATATATACCGATGATAAGTATATTATAAAAATGAGGAAGAAAAAGAATATCATATTTTTTTATTTTGAATTACGAGATTAACGACTTGTTAGTAGAAAAAATCTTTAATTTTTAAGTTTTTTTCTTTAAGATTTATATTGAAGAAGACAAGGCAAAATTGGGAATCCGTCCCATAATTTTCTCTCCAGTGTCCACCCCACATGATTCTTGTTCCAACTTTCCTGCCTAAACGAAGTTAAGAGAATATAGTCGACGTGGCGGCTTGGAACGTTGCCCATTAAAACGTGGCAAATTAAAGAAAGTCCCCTACAAGCTACAGTTCTTGATGCGGCATGGACCTTTATTCCGGGATATAACTACTAATTCCCAGTACGTGGAATGGCTTCGAGTGACTCATAGAATTAGACGTTGGGGCATAAGAATTTATGCAATGGTGACTAGATGACAGCGGTTAGGCGATGCTATTCCACTTTCTTAAGTTGGACTAAGGGCATAAAAGCTTTCACGCAACTGGAATTAGACCCACTGTGATGTGGGTCTAAAAATCACATGGAGGGTTCATGTGACAGGAGCCCATCAGATGCCCACCTTTTTTTGTTAGTTAGTTCGTAGCCACCGATCCACTTCTTTTCCGGGTTTTCGGCTTCCCATGCGTTTGCTTCATAGGATATGGCAACATGGTTACTAAATGCACCGAAGCATATGTATATGTGTACAATTGACACTAATGATTTGTATAGAGGTTGAATTTGGCTAGGGTTAACTTGAGTCTGAATTAATTAACTAGACTAGAAAATCCAAGCCAGAGGGATGGAAAAAAAAAACATGGACTTTAGGTTTAAGTTTTGATTGTGGAGCACCAATTGTTTTTAATAGTTTGAATTATAGCTTGATTCGCTATATGCAAGGTATTTTAATATATAATCATCGTTACATTTATCCATGTGAGATAAAATATAAAATGACATGTAATTAGATGACACATATCATACATTTAGCCACTTATTGCATGTAAGCTAAAAGGTCATATTGGTTGCATGGTTTTATCCTACTAAATCCTGAAAAGGAAGGACATACTTGGTGCATGAGAATTTATAGAGTTAATTACAAGTAGTCCGTATTAAGCTTGATACTTATGGTTATGCTTATGTCTGCGAAAAAGAAATTGCGATCCCAAATTTGTTTTGAGAGTCCTTCCTTTCATGTGATATTCTTGTTGATAATACGATGAACGAAAGATAATCAACTAGTCATTCAAAAATAAGCTCAAACACAAAACTCAAGGGGGCTAGATGTTGCACGTCCAATTCCATGGTGAAATCAAAGTTTAGCTATTTAATAGGTAAAAACTTCATCAATAGAATTGTATTTGTAAAATAGGATCATGACAAAATGCTTTATCGGTTCAATTGAATTGTTCGTTCTTGATTGTTATTTCTTGTGCATCCATGATTTTACGGTAATGCATGATTATGCTTTGTTTGGAGAATGTATTTGATATTCTATTGCTTACTGTGATAGTTCTTACATAATATAACTTGCTCTTATGACCAAATAGGAGCCCATATTTTGAACATTTATACTTTAATCTCCTCCCCTTTGAATTTGATCTCCATGGGCACCTTAATTATCAGTGACACCCTTTCTAGAGGAGATATTCTTATTTCATTCTAAAATAACTAAGAGAAAGAAGAGAAGGACATAAGATTGAACATAAAGTTTATTTATCATATTTATGCTGAACAATCCAGATTGTTCAAATTACAGCCATTCAACTAATACTCTTTTATTCTGAATATATTACATGCATCACATGCCAAACACTAATAAATTTTAAATAGCATATTGTTAGCTATCATAGGTTTTGTTTTGGTTTTTTTCTTTTAGGGTCTGAAGGAGCTAATCCCTACCTTTCTATCCTAAGCTGAATACCCTTCTCTTTATGAGGGATTAATCTCCACCTTTTTATCATGAACCCACCCCATTCCTTGCCGATTGATTTTAACTGGAATCGGACCCCCACTCTCTTATCCAAGTGGTAAGAGGTGATACCAAATCCGAGTAACCATCTGGTTCTTAGTTGTATACATAGTAGAAATATTTTTTTCTATACACTAATTTGAACCTTAATTTTATTAGATACATAAGCTTCTCATATTAGTGCTAGCGTGCTTGGATTCAATCAGATGATGCTTGGGTTAGACCCTCGAGCCTTTGGCTTAACTTGATTTATCAAACTTTAAAAAATTAAGGCATCCCCGATATATTTTGCATAAAAACGATGGATAAGGTTCAAAATTCAAAGTCTAGTTGGAAAGCAAAATGCCATACTGCCTAAATGATACTTTCTAAAAGCAAAAAAAAAAAAAAAAAAAAGCAATTCAAGCCGCAATAAGTCTACTAAGCAAAATTGGACTGTTATGCCGCCTTTGGTCCTCCAAACAGTAGTTTTTTATTGAAAAATTAGGATTAAAGAATCTCTTTTAGAGCGTGGATTAAGGTATATTCTCTTCTTACCTTTTCCTATTCGATAGATAATGATTTTAGTTCCTTTAAATCGATTCCAGGCTGCTTTTCCCCAGGCATCTTTGACATTTTTTTTTAAACGTATACTCACAAAAGTAAGGGAATATTACTCCGTCTCAATTTAGCTAATGCAATAGCCCTCCATGAAACAAAGTTGATCATATATATATATATATATATATATATGAGTTCCATAAGAATAGATTTAAACTCAGATCCAGTTAGATCAAAACTCTACAATATGAGTCCTATATCAATAATTCAAGCAATTTAATATGATCTACTATCTCAAAACTACTTGCACACAAAAAATTATATAATTTAAAATTCTTAACCTATGCATCAAGTAGTCAAAAATTAGATGATCTAAATAAAATTGAATTAGATATATTTTTTGATCACTTGATGTATAGATTAAAGATCTTCAAATCATATAATTTTTATGTACAAATAATTTTGAGGTAGTAGATCACATCCAATGCTTGAATCATTGATGTAACATTCTCATTGTTCAACATTAATCTGATCGGATCTGAGTCCAAATCTAATCGACCTCATCCAAACCTACTTCCATATATACATACACACACATACACAGCCCTATTCTAACACCATTTATGGGAGGGAAACAACCCAGTGGCTAAAACTTGGAACTTTCTGAACCTGCATTGTCAAAGCGTAGTGACGTTATTGAGCTTTAGGACCTCCTAAAAGAATGAGCGGAAGAATTAGATGCGGTGACGGCGGCAAGAATATCGAAACTCTTGCTCTTCCATTGTTAGTTATTATCGACACATACCTGCTGCAAATTTAAGTAAAGATATACTCGACTCAGTTTCACCGCATCCAGGGATGCACATGTCATGCATAAGAAATTTAGCCAAGATATGATCAACAGCTAGCGTGTCGGATTCGTGTTAGATTCTTTGGGAAGGTGGTAGGCGGTGGCGAGGGTGTGTCAAAAGGCGAGAGAGCGATATGGAACTTCGGAAGGCGGCCTGATGGGAAATGCGGAAGTAGAATCCTGACGTATGCGCCCACGAGCTCTGCACTTTTTTGGATCCGAAGATGGCACATGCATCACGGTAAATTATTCCCAGCGGTGCAGGCACCGTGGCTAGGGCCGAAAATGAACTCAGACCTGGCGTACTTCGGATAAGATTACAAGCTAGGACTGAAAATTTTCGGATGGAATTTGAGTTTTTAATAATAAAATATATTTATTTTTCAAAGCAGATTCGAATGTATCATTGATCTCCTCTATAAAATAATTTAAATTTTTTATCTTTAATTTTTAATTATTTAAAAATATTAAATTTTTATTTTTAACTTAAACGGTTCTTTCCGAAGAGATATGACTCTTCGAAATAGAACATTGATTTTCGAAAAAATATGATATTTTTCGAACATCATATCTCTTCGAAATCATGGTGCCTCCTCGATAATTCGAATATTTTATAAATAGGCTCTATATCCGATTGTTTCAATAGAAATAAAAACTCTTAGTCTCTTCTCGTATTCTGTCTCTTTCTATTTTTTTCTGAAATAGAGACCAACTTCCATCCTCCTGGATAGTCTTCCTAACAATCGTGTTTGTTAGAGGAGAATCAGGCTGAGCTGAATTGGGTCGTTGTATCTTGAAGACGAGATTGTCAAAAGTCCGCACGTAAGGGACGAATCACGTTCTTATTAAAGGAGGATCAGGATGAGCTGGGTCATTATAATTTGAGGATGAGATCACTAAAGACTTGCACGTAGGAGGTGAATCACGTTCTTAGCATAAATTTCATACGCCTTAATTTAAGTAAGGTCTTTTCAATCTTTTTCTTATTTTAATACTCTATTTTTTTTATTAAAATTATTTTAAAATCATGTGAACAAGAATAGCAATTTTTAGTTATTTTGATCGATTATTTCCAACGTGAACAAGATCCGAAATTGAGTCCAAATTTAGATCCGAGTAAGTCTAGCTCAAACTCTTTAACATCCTTCCTTAAATCTTTTGGCTCACAACTATTGAATATTGATATTTTTCAGCACCTACAGAATCTTCTAAAGGCATAATAATTAGATGATATTTAATATATACTAAAATGATCATAATTATGTATTGCGGCTAACTCTCCGTCGTCTATTATCGGAAATGAACACTTGCAAAACAGCATCTACGCAGATCGGATTTGTGTCCGGCGGAGATCCTCCGATGCTTAAGTCAGAGAGGAAAGTTGGTGAATAGGAGTTGAATGTAAACAGTAGCAGAGGTTTGCCCCAGCGTAAGCTTATCCGTCCTATTTTCCTTATCCTCTTTTTATAGATGAGGTTTTCGTAACCGTCGGATGTGGTCCCATATTTTATGACGCTAAATCATCGGGCCATAATCACATAGTGGATCGTTAATTCTCACTGATCGTGCCGTGATATGCGGTCGGTAATCATTCATAACAGTTATGGTATGTTGAGTAGATTGATCGATCATATGTTGGTAGAACCGACCATATATCGGTAGAATCCATGAGTGACCGTCGGCTAGTAGTTTTATTATACCGATGGTCTAAGTCGTATGTTGTCGATCGGTAAAAATCGAATTATTAATCGATCAACCGGCAATAGATTGGTGCAGTTCACTCAGTTGGTCGATGAAAAATCGAAACCGTATATTCAGTCGATGTAGAGTCGGAGTTGTATGTCTGATCGATCAACTGTTGTTGAGTCGGAGTCGGTAGTCGGTTGAACTGAATCGGAGGTCGATTGACTTACCCCAAAAGTTGCCCTCCACTTTCAAGTCCAAGGTGAGTCGACGTGTATATTACCGCGTAGTTTGTCACATTGGACGAAGGAAGTTATTTTTTATCACATCGAATCTCGATTTTGATGATGTTTTCTTCGAGATATGGGTGATCAGCTATTGCGGTGAAAGCCTGTGTAGTCGATGGCAATCAGTATGAATTTTTTCTATCCAGATGCCAAGAAAAAAAGATCAAGTATGTCAATCCCCCATTGTATGAAGGGTCATGGTGCTACAATCGATATCAGCTGACTAGCCGGTTGACGTTGTGTATTTGCATACTTTTAACATGGTTCACACCTTCGGACGAGTTCAACTGCATCTTTTTTTCATGATGAGCCAGTAATATCCTTGTCGCAAAACTTTATAAGCTAGAGACTTGCCTCCCAAGTGATTTCTGCATATCCCTTCATGCACTTCTCTAAGTGCATAGTCGGCATCTGTAGGTCCCAAATACTTTAGCAAGGAGAGAGAGAACGATCTTTTATAAAGATATCCATTCATTATTACATATTGAGAGACCGTCCATCAGAGTCGTTTAGCCTCTAAGGAGTCTACAGGAAGGGTCCCATCGATCAGATATTAAATGATCGGATCCATCCAGCTTGGTTCGATAGTGAACTGTAATACCTCCTCGACTTTATCAATACTCGACTGTTCGAGGTATTCAACAAATATCTGACCCAGCGAGTTGAAAGCAGTAGTAGCTAGTCGTGAAAGTATGTCGATCCGAGCATTTTCGTTTCTAAGAATGTGAAAGATCTCAAAATATTTCAAGCTTGTCGTAAAATCTTTCACTTTTTGAAAGTACATCATAATGGGGTCGCAGATCTCAAATTCACCTTTGATCTGTCCAACGATCAGTTGTGAGTCAGTGAAGACCTTCAAACTGTAAATCTCAAGCTCTTTGGCTATCTTCAAGCCGACCAAAAGTGCTTCATATTTGGCTTGATTATTTGAGGCTTTAAAGTTGAACCGAAGGGCGTACTCAGTGACTACCTCTTCGGAGTTCGTGAGTATGAGGCCAGCTCCACTACCTTGTGCATTAGACGCTCCATCAATGTGCAGCATTCAGCTCACTTTAAGTTGGGTTTGGGAGTGGTAGCCTCTTTTATTGTGTTGTCATCTGTATCTTCTGGCTTATTATCGAATATAGTACATTCGGTGACAAAATCGGTTAGGACTTGCGTCTTCATGGATGGTCGTGGACGATATTGAATGTCGAACTTGCCAAGCTTCACTGCCCACTTTGCCATCCAATCTAACGTGTCAGGTTGTTGTAAGATTACCTTCAGCGGCTGATCTGTCAGAACTACAATCGAATGGGCTTGGAAATACGGATGAAGTCGCTATGTCGATATGATTAGAGCGTAGATCATTTTTTCTGTCCTTGAGTATCGAACTTCGGCATTGTGAAGTACTTTGCTGGTATAGTAGATTGGTCGATGGATTCTGTTCTCATCTTTCTGGACGAGCACCGAACTAACCACTTCTGCTGAAGTTGCCAAGTAGAGATATAATATCTCTCTAATCCTTGATTTTGTGAGCAAAGGTGGAGAAGTAAGTATTATTTTAAGTCTTTGAAGGATTGTCGACATTCATCCGACCATGAAAAATTTTTTGTTTGCCATAAAATTTTAAAGAATGACAAGCATCTCTCGACCGACCTATAAATAAATCGGCTGAGTGTGGCAATCCTTCCATTGAGTTGCTGTATCTCTTTCTTTGAATTCGGATGCTTCATGTAGATAATGGCTTTGATTTTTTTCGAAACTAGCCTCAATTCCTCATTGTGAAACAAGAAATCTGAGAAATTTTTTAGAGGTTACCCCAAATGTATACTTAGTCAGGTTTAATTTTATCTGGTACTGTCGGAGTGTGTCGAAAGCTTCCTCCAGATCCTGAACATGATCTGTAGTTTGGAGACTCTTCACCAGCATGTCGTCTACATATACTTCCATGTTCCATCCGATCTGTGTCTTGAAGATCTTGTTGACGAGCCTTTAATAGATAGCACCGGTATTTTTCAGATCAAAAGGCATTACTTTGTAGCAGTATATGCCTTTGTTGGTCATAAAAACTACGTGCTCTTCATCTTCTGGTGTCATGCGGATTTGATTATATCCAACGAAGGCATCTATGAAACTCAGAAGTCGGTGGCCAGAAGTTGCATCAACTAATTGGTCAATCTTCGACAACAAAAAGTTATCCTTCGAACAAGCTACATTCAGATCGATATAGTCGATGCAGATCCTTCACTTTTCATTGGTTTTTCTTACCATTACCACATTGGTAAGCCAGTCGGGATATGTAGCTTCTCTGATGAAGCCTGCCGCAAGGAGTTTGTCAACTTCTTCATCAATGATCTTTTGTCTTTCAGGAGCAAAAGGTCGCTTCTTTTGTCTCACCGGCTTAACATTTGGATTGATGTTAAGTCGGTGAGTTATTATTTCTAAAGGAATCTCAGACATGTCGGTGGTCGATCAAGCAAAAATATCGGCATTTGCTCTAAACAATTTTATTAGTTGTTGCCGCTCTGAGTCGGATAATTGTGATCCAATTCGGACCATTTTCTCTGGATCTTCTTCTTTTAATGGGATGGAAACCAGTTGTTCAGCCGGTTCACCCCTCTCCTAATTTTCTTTTTGATCCAATTTATCAACAGATAAAGAGTCTTCAGATTTGTTATTTTGGATGGAGACAAGGAAGCAACGTCGGGCGAGTGTTGATCTCCACGCATCTCTCCGACTCCATGTCTTGTTAGGAATCAGACTAACAAATGGTATGTCGAAACCATTGCTCTCAAAACATTAAGCCCAGGTCATCCCAGTATGGCATTGTAAGTCGAAGGTACTCGAACTACCATGAACGTTATGAAAATAGTATTCTGTTGTAGTTCGATCCCAGCAGTTAAGGGGAGAGAAATTTCTCCCTCCACTGTAATAGCATCTCCTATGAAGTCGATCAGTGGCGTCGAGATTCTTCTGAGTCTACTGCTACTGGAGGCTTCTGACCGCCTCCGTAAGAACGTTCATTTGCTGCACGATTGCAGCAATCTGGACGTCCGTGGTGACCACGGGTCGCGAAGAACTGGGCTCTACTATCGGAGGCAGGGGAGGAGCCTCTTTCCGACGGAAAGAGTGCCTCACAGATCCAGTTGCTGTTGACTGTTGAGCTCTGATTTTTGTCATTGCAAGTTATCTCCTCCCCTTCCTGGCACGCCAATCTGTTGCGGCCAACTCTCCATCGCCTGTCGTCGAGAATGAACACCTGCAAAATAGCATCCATGCAGACCGAATTTGTCTGGTGGGGACCCTCCGATGCCTAAGTCAGAGAGAAAAGTTGGTGAACTGGAGTTGAATGTAAACAATAGCAGAGGTTTGGCCCAGCGTAAGCTTACCTGCCCTATTTTCCTTACCTCCCTTTTATAGATGAGGTTTTCGTAACTGTCAGACATGGTCCCGTATTTTATGACGCTAAATCATCGGGCCATAATCACGTAGTGGATCATTAATTCTCACTGATCGCACCGAGATATGCGGCCGGTAACCATTCGTGATGGTTATAGTATGTTGAGCAGATTGACCGATCATATGTCGGTAGAACTGATCATATGTCAGGAGAATTCATGAACGACCGTCGGCTAGTAGTTCTATTATACCGATGGTCTAAGTCGTCTGCTGTCGATCAGTAAAAATCGAATTATTAGTTGGTCAGTCGGTAATTGGTCGGTACGGTTCGTTCAGTTGGTCGATGAAGAATCGGAACCATATATTCAGTCGATATAAAGTCGGAGTTATTTGTCTGATCGGTTAGCTGTTGTCGAGTCGGAATCGGTAATCGATAGTCGGTTAAACTGAGTCGAAGATCGATTGACTTACCCCAACATTGTGAATTATCAAAGAAAAGTTATTTGTGATTTAATGGATCGTAGTCCACTCCATCAATTTGGATGGCCAATTGGCTTCAGATCGGATCTGGACCTGTGCTTAGATTTTTCAAAAATTTTTGGACCTAAAACCAACCTAAACCCCTGCCCAAGGCCTCAAAAAATTTTAAGGTGACTCAAGCAGGATTGTTGCCGGATACAGTCTGATCTATCTTCAGCTCTAATTATAATCATGCACACCACTAATTATAATTATTTATTTCTATAACGATGCATCAAGAAACATACTTGATAATGGAGACCTATAAAAAAAATGGTTGTGATCGGTGGCATGCATGTTAATGCAGCGTAGGAAATAATTTTTCCGTACTTTACGTGCAAAAGATGGCGTCACAATGCTATGGTAAGGAATAATTTGTGGGACCATATCGGGCATTCAGCGCTGGACAGGAGTTGTATCTTTAGTTTGCAAAAAACATCCACCGTTGATCACGTAATAGCCGCTTTAGATCTGTGGGTTCATTTTGTGTGTGGGGAAAGAGCAGCAAGTGCATATTACGTCATACCGTTCGTTAATGGCCTACATATTCATTAAGGAGATTTTGACGCGACTTCGTATGCGCTTTCATCGTAGCTGAAATAATGCCGACTAGAAGGTCAACAGAAATACGTCTAGCGAAGATATCTTATCTTAGATTTAGAAATTAAGAAACCCAGTTCACTTGGTAGTGGATCCGAATCCAAGTTGCACCAAGTTTGTGTTATCGAATATTATATCGTATAACTGCAGAAAAGTTGGGTGACAGAAAAATAAATAGTTAAAAAAAAATTATATTAAAAAAATACTTAAGTAAAAAATAAAAAAAATATTAAATAGACTTACAATAATTTAAAAAAAATTCTATTTAATATTCAGATATCGATACAAATTTTTTTTTTCACGTGACGTGTGTGACAATATATTGATGTGATAAATAAAAAAAATAGAATCTGATTAGAGAGGTGATAAAATCACTACTCTAAAGGAGATTTCGGTCCCTTTTCGTACGAAAATTTGGACCGCACATCCTTCTTTAAGATATAATTTAAAAATTAAGTACTCCAATATCCGTCGGTGGCACGATATCAACTCTCCTCAGCCCAAATGATTAAATGAAAAAAGAAAAAATAGTGAGAGAGAGTATGTGTTTTAACAGAATTTTAGAAAGAGGAAGGAAGAACTCTCGACTGCATGAAAAGAGAACTCTCAGGTTGAATAATCAGAGAACTAAGAAAATGATCTTTTTATAGGCTTAAACCGGCCACTAGTGCACAGAGTGCTCGTGCAACATCCACCAGCGCGCGGAGTGCTCGCGAAGTGGAACGATCGTGCGATCGGAGCTCATGCAGAATGGCCACGAAATGGCCTTGTGCGGATCTTGCATGGAACGGCAGCGGAATGGCCTCGCGCGAATCTCAGCCAGAATGACCTCGCATCTCGGAAAGGAGTTTTTGAAACTCCCAAAAGTCAACAATCCCTCACAAGTTTCAAAAACTCATAAAAAAATATTTACATATTTTAAAATTTTTCTTAGGCTTTTACTATGCTTAGTACAAATATCTTTTGGGTTTGAACTTGCATTTAGTATAAAAATACATACGGTATGAAGATGAATTGATCTAAATGCGGGGTAGTGCTATTTAGGCCATGTGCTTGTCTTGATTTTCATGAGAGTTAGTAGTGATTCGCCTTAATCCTATAGTCGCAGCCTCACGACTACTCTCACTAAGGTAGATGCTCCAAGGATACGTGTAACGAAATCGCACCTCGCTGAACTTTTAGTCTTGGATCTATAGAGAGCTATGCTCAACCTATCCATTACACATAGAGCACTACACCATAAGGATGGGTTGGAGACAAACTCCAAAAATCGGTGCTCCCAGATGTCACCTTAGAGATCATTACCCTTTGAACCTTGACCGTGGGATCTCTAATCGTAAAGGTAGGGGTCCACTCTGATGACTAATATACGGGCTTAAGCCCCATCCCCCTTGATGTCTCAAATACCAAAGTTTTTGAAAGACCTTTGGTCAAAACATCAGACAGATTATTTTTTGATCTTATAAATTGAAGTGATATCACATCTTTTATTTTATTTCTCATAGTTTTGTATCTAATCAGGATATGATTGTTCATCTTTTTGTTTGATATCTATTGATTTAACAGATCTATTAAAGCTCTACAATCACAATTTATTGGTATTAAAGATATTTTAAATAGAAAAATTTTAATATTATTAATTAAATTTTTTAGCCATAGTGCTTCAGTGCAAGTGGTGTCAAGAGTAGTTAATTCAGATTCTAGCGTGCTTCTTGTTATTATTGTTTATTTACATGATCCCCAAGATACTGCACCTCCCCTAAACATGAAGAGATATCCTGTGGTGGACTTAATATCTAAATTATCTGTCATCCAGTTAGTATCACTATATCCTTCTAGTACTTCTGAAAATCGAAGAACAAAAGAAAGTAATCTAGAGTTCCCTTCAGATATCTAAAGACTCTTTCAAGGGCTTTCTAATATTTTTTACTAGGATTGCTAGTATACCTACTTAGCCTACCTACTGCATAAGCTATATCAAGACGGATTCTATTTGCTACATATAACAGTGATCCTATCCTCTGGAAATACTCTAATTGTCTTACAGATTCTCCTAAATTCTTAGTTAAGTGAGAATTATTATTAAATGGAGTAGAGACAGGATTTAGATCAAAATATTCAAATATTTTAAGAATTTTTTCTATTGAATTTGTTAGGTTTATTGCTATTTTATTATTTATTTTTTTAAGTTTCATTTCTAAGATTATATCAGCTTCTCCTAAGTCTTTCATATCAAAATTAATTGACAGATAATCTTTAGTTTTTTGTATTATTTTTAGCGATGTTTCAAATAATAGAATATCATCTACATACAGGCATAAAATGATAAAATTTGAGTTATTTCTTTTATAATACATATATTTATCATGTTCATTAATTCTAAAGTTATCACCTAGGATAAATTCATCAAATTTAATATGCCATTGTTTAGGAGTTTATTTTAATCCATAAAGTGATTTAATTAGTTTACATACCTTATGTTCTTATCTTTTAACTATAAAACCTTAAGATTGGTTCATATTGATTTCTTCTTCTAATTTTTTATTTAAGAATGCAGTTTTTATATCTATTTGATGAATTATTAATTTATGAATTGATGTTAATACTGCTAAGGTTCTTAAGATGGTTATCCTAGCTACAGGAGCATAGGTATTAAAATAATCTGTCTTTTCTTTGGCTGTATCTCTTTGCTATTAACCTAGCTTTATATCTTTCTACTATTCCATCTGGTCTTAATTTTTTTTTCAAAATTATTTAGTTTCTATTGCTTTATTTTCTAGAGATAAATCCGATAAAATCTAAGTTTTATTCTCTAGAATTGATTGAATTTTACTATTTATGGCTTCCCTCCAATATGATGAATCTGATGATGATATAGCTTTATCATATATGCAAGGATCACCCTCTACAAGGTATGTAAAGAATTCTTCTCCAAAATTTTTTTCAATTCTGTTTCTCTTACTTCTTCTTAATTCAATTTTAGTTTCAAATTCTAGTTCTATAGATCTAAAAGAAGATGGTTCACATACTAGAGATCTAAAAATTCTAGTCTTAAAAGAAAAAATATCCTCAAAGAAAGAAGCATCTTTAGCTTCAAGAATTGAATTATAACTTATATCACTAATATCAGAATTAATCACTAAGAACCTATAGGCATCATCGTTTTGTGCATAGCCTATAAAGACAGCATCTATAGTTTTACATCCTAACTTTCTCTTTTTAGGTTTAAGAATATTCATCTTAGCTAAACACTCCCATACTTTGAGATAATTCAAGTTAGGAGTCATGTCTTTTCAAAATTCATAAGGGGTCTTACCACTATCCTTAACAGAGATCCTATTTAGGATGAAGCAAGAAGATAGAAGAGCTTCCTCCCACAAGTTCTCAAGTAGGCCTGAACAAATCAACATAGCGTTTACCATATCTAAGAGGATATGATTTTTACGCTCTGCTACACCGTTGGACTATGGAGAGTCAGAAGCAGTTACTTCATGAATTATTCCATATTCTTGACAGAACAGAAAAAAATCATTTGAAGTATACTCCCTTCCTCTATCAAACCTAAGAATCTTAATTTTTTTTTCTTGTTAATTTTCTACTTCACTCTCATAAATTTTGAATTTATTGAAAGCTTCATCCTTAGATTTAATTAGGTAACAATAATAATAACTGAAAAAATTATCTATAAAGATTACTATGTACCTATTGCCACCACGAATTGCAGTTTTGGAAGAGTCATATACATCACTATATATCAACTCCAAGATTGAAGAATTTCTTTCAACTGATTTAAATAATTTTTTGGTTGTTTAGATTCAGCACATATTTCACACTTAGATGTATCTAAGATTGATTTGAGAATAAACTTTAAATCCATTATATATTTGATTTTTCTTAAGTGTACATGACCCAATCTATCATGTCATAATTTTTTATTAGATTTATTTATAAAATAAACTTGATTCTCAGTTTTATTAATAAAATAATTTATTACATTCAATTTGAACAAGCCTTCACTGACATATTCTCTTCGTATAAAAGTATTATTCTTAGTTATCACAACTTTATTATAATCAAGGATAATTTTATATCTCTCTGAACCAGCTGAGACCCACTAACTAGGTTCTTTCTAAGGTCTAGAATATACAATACATCCGTCAAGATAAGAATTTTTTCAAAATTCATCTTCAAGTTAATTCGTCCTTGTCTCTTGATCCTGACGGCTGTATTGTTCTCAAGGATTACACCTCCGCTTGAGTCCTGAATAGTAGTGAACCAGGAGCAATCAAAACAAATGTGAACATGAGCTCCTGAATCCAACCATCAATCAAGGTTAAAAGAAGAAATACTAACTTCAGGGTCAAAGCTTACTAACCTAAAGATGGTGTCTTCTGAACCTTCAACTACATGAGCTTGAGATCTCGAAGAATCAGAAGGTTTGCGAAAGGGCTCCTTCTTCTAGTGAAAATAGTCTCTCGCAAAATGGTTTGTCCTTCTGCACACAAAGCAAACTTATCACTTGGATCTTGGGCAAGTTTGTTAGATCCAATGTTATTGGCCTTGAAGTTTTTACCTTTAGGCTTGAACTTATTTGATTTAGGCAGTTAGGTTGATTTGATTGGTATTGTTGGTTTGATTGAAATCTAGGTTTTGATTTGGATTTGATATAGGCCAGGTTAGCTTGGGTATCTGGGACTCCGATTTGCTGGGTTTTGGATCTATGTTGGTCTTCTATCCTGCTTGAATTTAGAAGTTGAGTTAGGATTAGTTTTCCTTGTTTATAGAGCTAACCTTTGGTAAAGTCATCCCAAGAAGGAGGCAACTTATCAAGAAGGCTCGAGATCTTAAATTCTTTAGAGAGAAGGGTTTCATTGATTTGAAGCTTCCTAAGATATTCTTGAAATTGATGGAGTTGGTCATTTATAGATTTGTTGTCTATCTTAACAAATCTAAGAAATGATGCAATGTTGAACCGTTCAACCCTAGCATCATCAAGGTCATATTCAGACTCTAAATTATCCCATAATTTCTTTGCACTCTTTGTAGATAGATAGACATTATAGAATGAATCAAAAAAGGTACTTAAAATTCTACCGTTACAAAGATAGTCTGCTTCAAGGATAGTAGAAGTGGTTGAACTAAAAGAGGCAAAGGATTGGTCAATAATCGATCAGAGCTCCAAAGTGGTTAACCAAAATTTTATTTGGCTTTACCACCTTCTAAAGTTGGTTCCATCAAGTTTGTCAGGTTTAAGGCTAATGGTTTCATCTCTAAGAGTAGCCATTTGGTCCAAGTAAGGTTCAAAGGAGAAGACCAAAATTTGAAAAAAATTTATTAGTTTTTCTTTTCTTTTTTGCTTTATTAACTAGCAATACTTATTACTTAATAACTTTATTAAAGGTTGAGCATGTAGTAATACAAGTTTTGTGGGGATCTTTGATTAACTTGCACAATAGAAATGATGCTATGAATAATTAAAGAAAAATTATACAAGAAACATCATAATTATGTACAATAATTATATTTAATATAGAATATATGCATGCATTACAAAAAATATCTACAAAATTTTCTTTAGACTGTTATCAAATATTATATAGTATAACTACAGAAAAGTTGAATGATAGGAAAATGAACAGTTAAAAAAAAAATCTGTATTGAAGAGAATGCCTAAGTAGAAAACAAAAAAAATATTAAATAAGCTCACAATAATTTAAAAGAAAAGGGGTTCTATTTGATATTCAGATGTCGATCCAAAATTCTTTTTTTTCCTCATGATGTGTGCGAGACAATATATTGATGTGACAAATAAAAAAACAGAACCTGGCTAGGGAGACGGTAAAACTACTATCCTAAAAGAGATTTCAATCCCTTCTCGTGCAAAGATTTGGACTGCACACTCTTCTCTAAGGTACAATTCGAAAGTCAAATACTCCAACGTTCGTCGGTGGCACCATCTCAAACATATGTCGATCAAACTCGTCCTCAGTCCAAATGATTAAATAAAGAAAGAAAAAAAAATAGTGAGAGAGAGAGAGTGTGTTTTGACAAAATTTTAGAAAGAGGAAGGAAGAACTCTCGACTGCATAAAAAGAGAACTCACAGGTTCAATAATCAGAGAACTAAGAAAAGGGTCTTTTTATAGGCTTAAACCGGCCGCTGGCACATGGAGTGCTCATGGAACATCCACCTGCATATGGAGTGCTCGCAGAGCAGAACGACCGCACGGTCGAAGCTCACATAGAATGGTCACAGAATGGCCTTATGCGGATCTTGCGCAGAACGACCACGGAATGGCCTTGCACGAATCTCATGCGGAATGGCCTCGCACCTCATAAAAGAGTTTTTGAAACTCCCAAAAGTCAAGAGTTTGGAATCCTACATGGATTGTCTGGAACACTAATGCATGTTTTGAGGAGTACACCATATATTATGTTGCGATAAATTTCTGGCTCTGACTGGAGTGACTAAAGTTGATTGAAAATTATGGATGCAGCGAGACTTGCAAAATAAGTTTGGATTGGAGTTAGCTCCAACAGAACCCTCCAACGCCCAAGTCAGGAAGCTAAAATAGATGAAAAAGAGTGTGAGAGTGAGAGAAGGCGCGAGCCTGCATGTCTAAAGGGTTCCTTTTTTTTACCTTTATTTATAGAGAGGCAAGAATCATAAGGAAAAAAATAGTGGGAGGCCATTCCAGCCTCTTTAGTTATACGACTCTATGATATCCGATTTGATTTTTGGCGGAGGACGTCACCTTATTCGACATGCAGCCAGCTGCTCCCAATGGGGCATGATTTGTCGTGACTTCACTCTATGCATAGCTGGCCGTTGGAGTGGCATGGTCAGACATTGAGTAACATGACTTGATGGGATCGTATGGGGGTCGACCTTTCCAAATATGGCAGCCAACAGTAGTTGAAAGGAATGTAGCCTGCGGCTAGAGCCAAGGATCGGCAAAGGATCCTTTAGTTGAAGACAACATTGGGGTCAGGATCTTTTTTAGATAGGTGTCCAATATCCTGATGTCGCCCCGATGTCAGCAGTTGAGGGCCTACGATCGAAACTAAAATTGACAATCAAAATCTAGATTGGCAGCCGAAGTTAAGATTAGCTGCCAAAGCTAGGATTGGCGGCTGAAGTTAGAATCGGCGGAGTTTTCTATCAGAAAGCTTCATTCGAAAGGGCCAGTTAGTAAGTAAGGAACAGTTAGAAAGTAAGGATCCCCTATTGCTTCATTATATAACGAATGACTTCTCTACCATTGGGATTACACTCGTTTATCTTCGATCGATACTGTGACAACAACCTTTCATACCTCATCATGGATCCTCTACTAGTTCATATCTTCGGCACGTGTGACATATCATCTCCCAACATATGATTTGTGAAAGATTTGGTTTTAATCAAGTATGCAAAAAGCTTGTGCATAAGAACATTAACTAAAGTTTTGTGAAATAACAAATAGAAAATGCTACTTCTCAAAAGGAAAAACAAGTAGACAATGCTAACTGAAATAAACAAAAACGAGTAGTTGTGAAAATTTTGGTTAGTTCCAATATGGGAGACTGTGTGTAAGCAATAGTTAAGCACCAATTACCATTGCTTCTAATAAACAGGGCAAAATATTCTTAAGATCTCTCTCTTCATATATATGTATATATAATATGTCTATGCACATGTGGTTTTTTTTTCTTGTGGCAAAAGGCCAATAATTGGTTATATTTATATCTTCAGGTACTCCGAGTATTACACCATTTTTTCCGCTCACAAATGAGTGCTCAAGTACTCCAAAAGGTTTTTAACGACAAAAATCATATGGAATGGACGCTAAGAGAAGGAACTGGGAGCAGGCTTTCTGTTTTGCCATGTTTTCTCTCGTACCCATCCTAAAGCAAAAATCCAAAAGTGTGAAACTTTTCCTGCGAACGGTTGTCCCATAATTTTTAAAAAATAATAATAATTTTTTTTCTTTTTTATTTTTAAAATATAATTTTATAAATATATACTATATAACTAAATAATACATACTCAGTAAATTAATCATCAAATAAGTTAATATATATTTCTAGATGAATCAGTATATAATTTTTAAAACATGAAATTAATCTATATAATCGGATGATACACACTTAACAAATTAATCATCTAATAACCAAATATATATCTTCAAATAAATTGATATATTATTTTAAATTATTAGATTCGTTGATACACGTATATCATGACCAGATGATGCATACTTGTCAACTTCTTGATATATATTGCAAACTATTTTGATATACACTCAACAGCGATCCAATATATATCTCTAGGTAAAAATTATGTTTAAGAAACTATTTACCGATTTATCCGAGGTGTGTATTGAATCGCTACTAAATGTATACCAAAGAAACTGGCGGTATATATCAGAAAATCAACAAGCATGAATCATCCAACCATATAATATATATCGATGAAAATAATATTTTAAAAATTATATAATAATTTGTTTGAAAATATATGTTAGATTACTAGATGACTAATTTTTTAAGTATGTATCATCCGAACATGTACTGTATATTGATGAACTTCATATTCTATAAACTATGTATTGATTTATTTAAAGATGTATATTAACTTGATAAAAGATTAATTTATTTTATATGTATCATCTGATCATATAGTTTGTAGTGATAAAAGATATATTCTAAAATAAAAAAAATATAAAATATTATTTTTTTTAAAAAAATAATGTGATCAACAACTCTGTTGATAAAAAAAAAAATTAATTTTAAATATCTACTTTAAGATAGACATTAGACGAGACGTGGCAAAATAAGAAGCCCGTCGCATATATTTTACTCGGATGCCCGCCCATATGAACTTTGTTTATTTTGACGTTCAACACTAAATTCTTATCTTTAAATGGGAACTTTGACTTCTCGCCTAACAAGTTTGGTAAGGCCAAGTAGTCAAGTTCAACTTCTTAATTCCGGCATATTCCTTCTTTTTTTTTTTTTTGGGGGGGGTAATGGGTTCAGGCATACTTTATTAAACAACCAATTGCGGACCCATGAGCGAATACGTGGCTTCTACGTTCAAAGCATCTTTTGCCATGATGGCTTTAAAATAAGAAAATGCATCCTAACAGTAGTAAACCATGTAGTCCCTTCAAATACCAGCCAAGCAAGAACTATTTTAAAACGGCCCGTTCTCTAATACAAAGCCAAGCAAGGTCTACTTTTAAAAGACTCATCACATGCAATTTGTGCGATATTTCTTTGGCCAATTCTTTTGGCTCAAATCGACAACATCCACTGAACGTGACGTGGCATGGAACATGATTAATATTTTGGATATAAAGAAAAACTAATTCAAAGACCCTCTCGCCGTGACACCCTCTCAATGGTGCAAAAACATGGATCCACTGTGACGCATGATTTGCACTATAAAATACTATACACACTCAATAATTATTATTAAAAAATAAATAGTCATCAAATAAAATGAATAACACATTATATATATATTATCTAATAATCATTCATTTTTATAGTGATTATCGAATAGTATTTATATTTTATAATATAAACAATGCACCGCAGAGATCCTAAGCCCACCGGCAGAGGAGAGTAAGCCTCAGCCATCTGGTACCCTAGAAGAACATAGCATTTGGGTTGATTCGTTGAGCCATGATTGGCCAATGAGGTCGGCCCTTGGACCATGTCGCGTGAAGACGTGTTTGGAGAACATGGGCTACTTGACATGGCTTGCAGCTTGCAAAAGCCAAATTAACAAGCGGATGAAGTTACAATGAGCTACTGTGATAAGTAAAATCGGCCTAGGGTGGTTATAATGTCAAAGTTGTGCATAAAAAAGAGCATGCAAGGTTCTTGAATTTGTCCCATCTTGTACTTTTTACGATGCATGTTCTTATCCCAATGGAATGCCATGAGAGAATTTTAGCTGTCTCCATTTAAATTAAATGGTTATGAGGTCAATACTTCAATGACAAGCACTGTTACCAAAAAACAAAAAAAATGACAAGCACAATGATATCTCTCCCAACAAATTAATTAGGAGAGAACATATCTTCTCTAAACACAAACTAGTCTCCATTACGATTTGTTTGGATGATTAGACTAAAAATCATATAAGATTCATAGATTAAACCAAAACAACTAGCACGGTCTCTAGATTACTGGTTGGACTGAGCCTGTATGTATAAATATTTAAGAATGACTTTAGAGTGGACCGGTCCAAATCTCATCTCAACTAGTTCTGAATATTTATAAATATAGATGTAGCCTATTCTGACCTTTGTGATCTTGATGGTTATACTAGCCCAATCCACGAATTCTATAAGATTTCAGCCCAATCATTTAAACAAACCCTTATTATGCTTTTGTTCTCTAAAAGAAGAATGCAAACAAATCATAGAAGACTACTGAAAACTACTTGAGGAACAAAGTGATAATGGATAAAATATACCTGAGAATAAACAAATTTTATTCTTTTTCTTGCTTAGTGGGTTATTACGTGCGCCAAAATGGATTCCGAGATTCCAGGGCTAAAAGGCTTTAGTGGTCGGCATCCATTAATTTGTATCCAGCAAAGAAGATTATATGCCAACTGATTGGCAATATTGGAGCTAATGGAAGTCGGAATAATCTACTCCATCTTCTAAATTGATACGAGTATAAAGTGAACCAGTTAAGCACATGCAGATGGAGACAGTCAGCAGCTTGATTATTCCTAAACTAGATTCTTCTTTCTTTGCTTTCTTCTATTTAAATTGAAGCGAGAATGCTAGGAGATGAGATGCCACCTCATCAACATTCCCACTATAACTTAAAAGTATGAAACTGATGAGCAGGGGCTTTGCTAATGCCATGAACTACTTATAGCTCATTCTGAAAGTTTAGAATTTTAGGAGGAACTTTAGCAGTGGGGGTCATGGGATGGCAGTAGAACTTAAAATTTCTTGCAACTCAGCACATGTTTAAGATGTGAGGGATCAAATATCATGCTGCCACGTGGCATGCCATGCAGCATGCACCAAGAACTTGTCCTGAAAGTGTTAAAAGTGGGTTGTAGAGGGCCTTTGGCCTGACCCATTTGCATTGGAGCCCAACAACTCTCATGGACGATCGCCCTGATGAAGAAGAAAGACCAATGCCATGACCACATACAGAGTATAGTTTCACAAATGATGCTCATTAGCCTGCTAGGTTCTTGGGTTTTGACATGCCATTCCGATTGCCAGAAATGGCAAAGACAATCACATCCTTAAGTTGTCAACTTTTGCAAAGAACTTCTTAAACCTGGGCCCGTTATTTATGGGAGTTAAGTAGTTTACGTATTACTACTGATGGTATTATTATTTTCCAAAGGGAAAGAATATAAATATTCGTTTTTGAGTGGCATCAGCCCTAGTTTTGGCAATTTGATTAACATGGTTTCTATTTCGCAAGTTTTGACTTGGTTTATTAATGAAATAAAAAAGTTTGTATATAATATAGGATGGATGTAACATCTGAAATGTAAAGCTAGAATTTCTGGTGGAACTTCATCTCTGATACTATGCCCTAAAGTTGCCAGGAAATCACTGCATCCAAAATGCCCCGGGTAACAGCCTGCATGCGAGCAGTACGTTGGGCGGCGTAGCGTCATTCATGATTAGAATTCAACAGTGGATCGAAGGAGTACTGATTGTATTTTTCATGTAAAAAAATAATTAAATTTTTTTAATATCAAAAAATTGATTGCATACTGTATAGTTATCAAAATGATTGGTTTTTTTTTACGATGCCAATTATTAAATTATGTATTATATAAATATCTAAATATTCCATCCATTTGCATAGATCCCAAAACAGTTTTGTAAAATCCCATAGCTGGAGTCATCAAAAAAAAAAAAAGGTGAATCATTTTTTCGCAAAAGACAGCCCGAACCCTCAAAGGGATGATATATAGGATGCATGATGATATTGCTTTGGTTGAACGTAACCTTTGATTTCGTTCCGTGTTAGAAAAATTAGCTAACTACGCCAATGCATTAATAAGAAAAAAAAATAAATAAAAAAGAAAAAAAGTATGGACGAAAAAGTCAACGAGATTTGACCCAACCATACATCAAATCGCACTGATATTCCCTTTTTTTTTTTTTTTTTTTTAAGTTGCTTGAAAGTAAGGGCGTGGATAGAGATTCCAAACCGAAAGTTTTGGAAAACATTGACGTCAATAAGATACTTAAATTACTTTAAGCAGGATTATATTCGAAGAAGTTACCGTGTGATCTTATATTAGAAAAATGTTGGAATTTTTTGATCTCAACAAAATAATGTATATATATATTTTTTTTTGGGAGCACTACTGGATATAAAAATATAGAGTCTCTGACAATAAGGCTGATTCTGCCTCATAAAAATATTAAATAATGAGGGAGCGCGATGGGACGTCACAGCACTTTTGCGTCGTGGACTCATGAAAGTGAAATGCTATGGTGGTGTTTCCAGTTTTGGCGGTGCTTTGGGTCGTTTTTAATTGCATCAATCATAATGAGTGGGAGGCTAGGAACGTTGTATTTTTATCTTTTGCTTTATTCTATTAAATAAGTTGGGTGGCCACTACAAACTTATAAGATTAGAAGACCTGATGTGTGGACCTTCATTGGGTTCTTTTTGTTTTTAATCTTATCTAATGGCAAAAATAAATGGAGAAATCTGCCGATGCTAGGGTTCATTTTTAATCTCTTCAAGAGATAGGCAGTTTTGGTCAAATTAAGACAGCGATATGTGAAATCTTGACCAGATGCAACCTAACTTGAAATAGCTGACGCTCTTCTAATGGGGCAGGAAAAAAATGATCGATCTATTTTCGAAAAATCAATCATTGGATCATATTCTATAAAAATTTTAAAATATGATATCAGCTTTGTAATCTATGAGGTAGATGGAAGGAAGAGGTTTGTCGCAATTTGAAAGTTATACCAAATACGGTGCAATAGTTGGTGTCATAAAAAAAGATTAATCATTTTTTTATGCGAAAGATACAACCTAAACCCCTTCTAATGATACCCATCCATGGGTGAAAACTTTGACCAACACACTATCCGTTTACAATTTGAGTCACACACAAAAAAAAAAAAAAAGGGCCCATACTTGGAACAAGTAATTCAAACCTGGCCCAAAATAGGTTGGGTGAGAGTTTTTCCCTGGGCCGGATTTTCACCTCCTTCCGGTCCCTAATTGTAAAATTATTAATAGATCTCAATTTTAAAGTAAATTACATTTTAGTCCCCGTTCCATTTGGTAAACTATCATGTAAAATTTTTCTCGTAAGTCCAAAACATACAAATAATTATATTTTCATTCCCCCAAGTTCACCTCGGCAACTTCTTCCAATCTTCCTCTCCCTCTTGCCGACGGCCATGACCTCCCCCTCCCTTCTGTCCTCCACCTTCTTCAGAGCCCTCTCTCTCTCCTCTCTATATATATATATATATATGTCATGCACGAAATCTTTTCAAAACCAAGCCCTTAGCCCACCCAATGAGGCAGCCTCTAACGGAGATCTGATCTCGGATCCTCTTCCAATCTTCAGCACCTCCTTCCAAAAATAATGTCACAAGGGGTTTGCTGCAAATAATTTCATTCCTGTTAGTCATCCATGGTTTCCTCTTATTTTAGAAATTTTCAAAGGGTAAATCCGACTTTATGTTTCTTTCCTAATTTAAAAAAAAAAAATTTTGGTCACTTACTAGCTGAAATGTTGCTGTCAAGCTATTGTGGCAATTCATCAACTTATGTCGGAGTTTCCACACAGTGGTCCAGCGTTTAAGTTGACAATAAGCATTGTTGCAATTGTTTTTTTAATTTTCAGATAAAAGTGATGATTCCGTATCGAGGTGTAGACCAATAACTTAATCAATTGGTGTCCATAATTCTTGCAATCCATCGATGGGAAAGTATCCAACAATACAGAACAGAGGCATTTCTAGATTCGTTTTTATTAGACGTGCCTTCCAGCAGCCTAGCTGCTTTAGCACTCGTCCAAAAACTTAAAAAACAATGTGAAAGAATCGACCTTAAAAGTGAAGAAGAGGAAGAAGAAACTAAAAAATCATTGCGAAAGAATCAACCTCAAAAAGCGAAGAACAAGAAGAAGAAGAAAACACTAAAAAACCATGCAAAAGTTAAAGTTAGAAGAATGCAGGCCACAGAACAACAGGTAATAGCTCATAGGTATCAAACATATGCTGAGTGCTAGTTGAAGCATCCATATTTTGGCTAGAACGGCTGCTTATTCTCCTCCTTGAGGATGGCCAGTCTTGGAATCACATCTAGAATAAAGCTGCCATCAGTCCACACGGTCACGGAGGCCTACAAGATCATAAAAACAAAAGATAGTACATTGTAAGGTAAGATGATTCTATGATTCCAATGGTGAAAGGTAAAAAATATCTCTAGAGATCTTCGTGGAGGCTAATATGTTTTCTTCTTCATTTTTGTTTACTGATATTTTATATACCAACTGTATTATAACTTTTTAAATCTTCTTTCCTCTCTCTTGTAATTTGTTCTGAATCTTCAATAAAAACCGGCTGGCTATTTCTGCCTCCTTTTCATTCAAAAAGATTTCAATGGTGAAGATGCGTGGATATATAAATATATACATGATGGATCACTTTGATCACCCGCAGTTTTCACCTCCGTGCTTGCTTTGCGCATGCATGGAGGCATGCAACAACTAAAACAAAGCTGCCTTCTTTTATATAAGCCATACCAACTGATTGAGCGAAGAGGCTGATTTAATTGTCACTGAGAAAAAGGCTTCCAGTTGAGGGGGTGGGATGTTTTGCGTGTGTGGAGGGGGGGTTTAGAAAGAAAATGAGGTTGACCAGGAAGAATGTATTGGCATGGTTGTAGAAATCTTACCGCTATCTAATTCCATGAGTACTGTTGAGTCCATTTGACTTGAAAAACCAAAAGAAATCCGAACAAAAGAAAGTAAAAAGTAGATT
Source organism: Elaeis guineensis (assembly GCF_000442705.2). NCBI lineage: Eukaryota > Viridiplantae > Streptophyta > Magnoliopsida > Arecales > Arecaceae > Elaeis > Elaeis guineensis. The sequence goes on from NC_026000.2 coordinate 5,772,318, forward strand.
TCTTTTGAAAAAAGAAATGTGATAAGTATTGCTCTAAGAATTGATTTTGAAGATCGCAAACCATTTGAGGGGAATACTAATGAGTTTTTTATCTTTGGAGAATATTTTTGTGTTGTTTCAAGTAGTCCAAAAGATTGAGTCTGAAAAGCTTCATCAAGTGTGTCAAAATTAAAGTTTCTACAAGTTGGAGAAGTTTTCGAAGCCTTTTGAGAGTGTCAAATTGATTTGAATCCATTTGAGAGCATTTAAAAATGTTCTGGTAAGTTTCGAACTTTAAATGCATGAAAAATTGGGTTGCAATAATATGGAACGACCCATCTGGGTCATCCCTTTTCATTGAGTTGCCGGCAATCTTCTTTTTGGCTCATGGCACGCAGTGGGACAACCCATATAGTGGGACGACCCACCTGGGACGATCTCTGAGACCCTGAGACCAAAATAGAAAGTCTGATTTTCAGACTGACCAAATGAGGCGTCCCATGAGACTTTCCAATCACAGTGGGACGACCCACCTGAGACGATCCATTCTGGGCGAGTTCGTAACGGCTAGTTTTCAGTCTGTTTTTGATGTATTTAATGCGCATTAAACACTCTCCAACATCTAAACTAACTCTAAGACATTCTCAAGGATAAATGATGACTATAAATGCTCTCTTGGAGTGGAAAATCAAAAGTTTAACTAAGCATTCAAGTTCAAATTCGAGAAAACTCTATCAGCTCTAAAGAGAGAAAAGAAGTATTTAATCACTTTACCAACCACTTTTCAGTTGCAATCAAGTATGAAATTCATTGAGGGTATTTAGCAAAAGCTTCTTCTCCTTAAGTATTGTATTTCTATTACATTTATTATGCTTATTTAAGGAGATAGTGTGTTGAATTTTTTTTACCTTGTTTTTCTCATATTGTTTTTGGGTTCTTGAGTTTTGGGAGATTTTAAAACTCAATTGATTGATCCGAACCCTGAATTGGATTATTGAGGATTGGCTTATATCTGAAAAATAAATGATCTTACTTGGATAGCAAGGGTCGGAGGTGTCTGACGTGGTGTAATCCTTGTAATCTGTTTAGTGGATTGAATTCTCAAATAGAAATTTGGAGAGTGGATGTAGGTACAAAGTTCACACCGAACTACTATAAATTCTCTGTGTTTGTTGTGCTTGCCTCTTTTTACTTGTTCTTTATGCCTTATACTTGCAATCTTATCATTTGTGTTTGAATTTATTTTTATTGAAAATCAATTCTCTCCACTCAAACACTTTAGCACATTATTTTAGTGCACTAATCTTTAAAATTTTAAAAAGACCCAATTCACCCCCCTCTTGGGCTCCATATCAGGGCAATAAGTGGTATCAGAGCTCGGTGCTCTAGTTCTTGCTTGATTTAACCATCAAGAGCTAAAGATCTATGGTAGCCCAATTTGACACATCCCTAGTCGAAAGGCAATCCACAAACCGACCTCCACTTTTTAATGGATCAAACTACATCTATTGAAAAGCTCGGATGAAAATTTTTATTCAAGCACTTGACTATGACATGTGGAGTGTCATAGTAAATAGATCTCACACACCTATTAAATTGATTGATGGTATGTCTCTCCCTAAGTCGGAAGGTGAATTGGATGAACTTGATAAGAAAATGGCTCAGCTCAATGCTAAAGTCATGAATATTTTATATTGTGCTTTGAATGCTAATGAATTTAATCATATTTTCACATACAACTCAGCTAAAGAGATTTGGGATAGATTAGAATCACACACGAAGGCACAAATCAAGTAAAAGAATCTAAAATCAATAAGCTTGTGCACAACTATGAACTATTTAAAATGGAACATGAAGAATCAATAACTCAAATATTCACTCGTTTCATTGATATCATAAATAGTTTAAAAAGTCTTGACAAATGTTATTCTATAGTGACCTTATGAAAAAGTGCTCAGGTCCTTACCAAGATCATGAGAGGCAAAAGTCACTGCAATCCAAAAGGCCAAGGATTTGAATACTCTACCATTGAAGGAGTTGCTTGGATTCCTCAGGACTCACGAACTAACCATGAAGCAACACACTGAGGAGGAAACCAAAAGAAAGAGGACCATAGCTCTCAAATCGACAGCTCAGGAAGAAGAAGACACAGAAAAATCAGACAATAACGAGGAAGATGAGGACTTGGCCCTGATTACCAGAAAATTTAAACGTTTCATGAAGAGAAAAAGATAAGGGACCAAGAAAAGACCACCAGTCAAAGAGGAGCCGAGCAAAGAAAAAGAAAAAGAACAGCTCATCATCTGCTATGAATGCAAGAAGCTGGGCCACTTCAGATCAGAATGTCCCCAGCTCAAGAAAGGTCAAAAAAAGTTCAAGAAGAAGAAGGCCATGATGGCTACATGGAGCAACAGTGATGACTCCACCACTGATGAAGAATCTCATGAAGAAGCCAATCTGTGCCTTATGGCATATGAAAATGAGATGTGTCTTGCATCTTAAGCAACAAAACGGAAGTGGTATCTCGACAGTGAATGCTCAAGATACATGACTAGTGATGAATCACAATTCATCACATTGAAAGCCAAGAATAGAGGGATGATCACCTTTGGAGATAATGGCAAAGAGAAGATCATCAGTATTGATAACATTAATATCACTCCCTCCATTTGTATTAAAAATATATTACTTGCAGATGGTCTTAAGCATAATCTTTTAAGTATTAGTCAATTATGTGATAAAGGTTATAAAGTAGTTTTTGAATCATCTATGTGCATTGTAACTAGTCCTACTGATGTTAGCATAAGATTCATTGGACATAGGCATGGCAATGTATACATAGTTGATTTGGATAATCTATCCTTACGAAATATGCAATGTCTTGTAGCCATGAATGCTAAAATTAATGAGACTAGTTGACTTTGGCACCGTAGGCTTGCACATATTAGTATGCACACACTTTCTAAAATTATTAAAAAAGATTTGATTTTTGATTTGTCAAAAACTAATTTTGACAAAGATAAAATTTGTGATGCATGTCAATTAGGTAAACAAACAAGAGTTTCTTTTAAATCTAAAAATATTGTTTCAACTTCTAAACCTTTAGAACTCTTACATATGGATTTATTTGATCCTACAAGGATGACTAGTCTAGGAGGAAAAAGATATGATTTTATCATTATTGATGATTTTTATATTTTACTTAAGTTTTATTTTTAGCTTCTAAAGATGAAATATTTTCTGCATTCTCTAAGTTTTGCCAAAATATTTCGAATAAAAAAGATTTATCAATTATTTCTATTCGAAGTGACCATAGTACTGAATTTGAAAATAAAATTTTGAAAAATTTTGTAATGAAAAGGGCATAGATCATAACTTCTCAGCATCTAGAATACCACAACAAAATGGAGTTGTTGAAAGAAAAAATAGAATTTTAGAAGAAATGGCCCGTACCATGCTATGTGAAAGCAAACTCCAAAATATTTTTGGACAGAGACAATTAACACAGCATGTTGCATTTTAAATCATGCTTTAATAAGACCTATTTTAAATAAAACATCTTATGAATTATGGAAAGATAGAAAACCTAATATAGATTATTTTTATATTTTTGGTTGTCGGTGTTTTATTTTAAATAATGACAAAAATAGCTTAAAAAAATTTGATGCTAAATCTAATGAAGCTATCTTTCTTGACTATTCCACTTCTAGCAAAGCTTTTAGAGTATTCAATAAAAGAACACTAGTAGTGGAAGAGTCAATTCATATTATTTTTGATAAAACTAATGATCTTCTATCAAGAAAGAGAGAGGGTGCTAATGATGTAGGTATCGTAGAAGATAGAATGAAAGAACTCATCTTCAATGACTCAAATGAGCAAAACAAAGATCAATTAGATGAAAGCATCAATGATCAGAACATTCAAGAACAACCTCAAGACATAGGTAATCTTTCAAGGGAATGGAGGTATATCCACAATCACCTTAAAGAATTAATAATTGATGATCCGACACAAGGAATAAGAACTAGATCCTCATTTAGAAATGTTTATAATTATGTAATTTTTGTTTCACATCTAGAACCTAAAATAATAGATGAAGCTAAAAAAAATCATAACTGGATAATTATCATGTAAGAAGAGCTACACCAATTTGAAAAAAATAATGTACAGACACTAGTTGCTAGACCTAAAAATTATCCCATAATAGGAACTAAATGGTATATAGGAACAAATTAGATGAAGATAGAAATGTAATAAGAAACAAAGCAAGATTAGTTGCTAAAGGATACAATCAACAAGAAGGAATTGATTTCGATGAAACATTTACTCCTGTTACTAGACTATAAGCAACAAGAATGCTACTTACTTTTGCTTGTTTTATGAACTTTAAATTGTTTCAAATGGATATTAAGAGTACTTTTTTTAATGGTTATATTACTGAAGAAGTATATGTAGAACAATCTCCTAGTTTTAAAAATTATAAATTTTCAGATCATGTGTTTAAGTTAAATAAAGCTTTATATGGATTAAAATAGGCTCCTAGGGCATGATATGAAAGATTAAGTTTTTATTAAAAATAATTTTTCAAGAAGAAATGTTGATACTACTCTTTTTATAAAAAGAAAAGATAAAAAAATTCTAGTTATACAGATATATATTGATGATATTATATTTGGGTCTACTAATAAAGATTTGTGCCGAGAGTTTGTCAAGCTCATGTAGGAAGAGTTCGAGATGAGAATGATGGAAGAACTCACTTTCTTCCTCAGACTCCAGATTAAACAAATGAAAGAAGAGATCTCCATTATCCAAAGTAAGTACACAAGAGAACTATTAAAGAAATTTAGAATGGAAAGCTCAAAAATTGTAAGTATACCTATGACCCCTTCCTGTAAATTAGAAAAAGATAAGCATGGGCTCTTTATTGTATCTTACTGCTAGTAGACCAGATATAATATTCAGTGTATATATGTGTACTAGATATCAATCTAATCCTAAAAAATCTGACTTAAATACTGTTAAGAAAATTTTTAGATATTTAAAAAGAACACAAAACCTAGGTCTTTGATTTTCAAAACAATCTTTTGTGGACTTAATAGGTTATTCAGATGTAGACTTTACTGAATGCAAACTAGATAGGAGTACTAGTGGAACTTGCCAATTTTTAGGAGTAAACTTAATCTCTTGGTTCAGCAAGAAGCAAAATTCAGTAGCATTGTCTACGACCAAGGTTGAATATATTGCAATTGAAAGTTGCTGTGCTCAAATCCTATGGATTAAGTAATAACTCATAGATTTTAGTATTGAACTTAAAAACATCCCCATAAAATGTGATAATACTAGTGTCATCAATTTGACCAAAAATCTAATTCAACACTCTAGGTCAAAATATATTAAAATTAGACATCATTTCATAAGAGAACATATTCAAAATAATGATATAATACTTGAATACATAAACACTGAAAAATAACTAGCTGATATTTTCATCAAAGCATTAAATGAAAATAAATTTTATAAAATTAGAAGGGAATTGAGCATCTTAGATCCTTCTGTTTAAATTTCAATCATAATTTAATTCTCAAAATCCTTCTAAATTTTTTTGACATCATTATTTTAATTTTGGAAGCCATCTATCTTTTTTTGAGATTTTTTAAGATAATTAAAAATCATCGGTGCTATTCAGATACCTTTTCAGATTTTTTTTGCATTGAAATACTTAATCAAAAATCATATCAAAATTTATCTAAACTTCTCATGATAATCTCAACTCGATTTGACTAATTTTAAATTTTTTATTTTGAATTTTTTTATTTTTAAATCTTTTTCTCATCGTCTTTACCTAACGACCCATGTGGGATGTCTCAATTGATCGGACAAACAATTTTCATAAGAGCGGACCCATTTTCGATTCCATTAAATAGGCTTTTAGGGCATCTCAAATCTCAAAACCCTTCCTCTCCCTCTCGTTCCAAACCTAGGAATCTCCTTTTAGATCTCTCCAAACCTCAAAATCTCACAAAATCGTGGATCACTCTCCTCAAATTTTTTGATCTCACAGCTTACTCTTTTGATTTCTCCAAATTCCAAATCCTAACCCATAGAATCCATGAGAAACTCTTCAAAATCATTTTCTCCTCTTAGTTTCACTTCAATCCATATCCTTCTCCATCCTCTTGACCATTATCCATCCTCTCCTTGGGACATAGCCCCCAAAATGAGGTTGCTGCAGAGAAAGAAGTCGGTTAGATCTTTGGAGGTTAAGAAACAGAGGAAGAAGGCAGCACAAGAGCCAACCCAAGCATCTCCACCAGTCACTCCAAGTAAGATTCTCCTATATGCAAGGAATGTTGCTTTGGGTAGAAATGTAGACTTCAAATTTTTGAGGTATGATGGTTTTTCTATTAGAGAAAAATTAATTAAGCAAGAATAAAAATTTTTTGTAAGTTTGTCTGAGCCGGTGTATATTGATTTGGTCAAAAAATTTTACTCAAATTTGATTTTCTCTAATGGTGTTTTGAGGTCTACTGTGAAGGGAGTCCAAATCATTTGGAATGCACCTAGGCTGATAGACTCCTTCAGATGCCTTATGAGGGCAGTTGCCTAGATGAACCACCTAAAAAGGAGATTGAACTCAGGACTATCCTTAGAAGAGAAGATGTAGAAGGATTTCTGAAAATTGAAGCCAAGGATTTGAGTGTGGAGATGAGGCTGCTCCATCACATGGTGTCTAAAATTTTTTTTTTCAAAGGGAGAATATATGATTTGATGACTGGTAGAGATATTTGTCTGATGCACCATGTAGTTTCTGAGACTCTCCTGAACCTACCTTTCCTAATGATCGATGCCATGAGAGAGGCCCTGAACAGATCCAAGGCTCTCTTGCCATATGGCATGGCTCTCACTGTAATTTTTAAGGAGTCTAGAGTGAGTTTTGAGGGGGAGGTTATTTGTAGACTGTCATATACCGACACCTACAACAACCACTCCCTTCGGCGCATGAGGTTTGTCAGAGTTGATAGTCGTTGGGCCAAGAGTCGAGCTGCAGCAGTTGAGGAGGATGATGAAGAGGAGGAGCAAGCTGAGGAGGAGGATCCATCTTCTCCTGTACCCAGTCGAGTCCAATTGATCACCATGTTTCAGAGCTTGAGACAGGATCCTCGGTCAGAGTACCCCCATTGAGCTGTACCGTATCTACTTTTAGCTTGGGGGATGTTGATATGGGACTGTTGGTTGAGAGAGTGACAGGCATTCTATCTGTTTAGCAACAGTGGTTTCAGGATTAGTTTTTTCAACGGTCTCACCAGTTTTAGCAGCAGATTCTCCGACTGGTGCAGCAGCAGTAGCAGTATCGTCAGGCTCCACCGAGTTCTTTCTCTGATCATTTCTCGAACTTTTCTATGGTGCCACACATATCTTCATTGATGGAGCTCTTGTCTGATCTGAGTACTAGACTGGAGAGTGTGGAGAGCTCTCTACTCAGATTCAGTGGCAAGATTTTTGATAGTGAGAGGGAGATCAGACAGATTTTAGTTTTTCTATCGGAAAGAGCGAGCACTTCGACCACCACTTCCTCACCTCAGTCGGATGATTTAACTCGAAAAATAGAGAGACTCTATAACCAGCTTCGTTCTTCTCTTGAGCTGATTCAGACAGATATCAGAGACTCCAGAGACTTCATATCTGCTGATCTAGATGGGCTCCGACTTACAGTGAGGGGGATCTTGTCCCAGCTTGATGCCATTAGGACTCAGCTTCAGTCTAGGTCCTCTGCATCTAGTGAGCCAGTCTTTGTTCAGCCCATTGCTTTCTGTTCTCTGACATCTTTCTCTCAGATCAGACCCTTCGATCGAGGATGAGGCTGATCATCTTTTACCTATCTTGATCTCGTGCTCGATGCCCATTCTCACTGATTTCATCATTTTGTATTAAATTACTTAGTTGTATTTTATAAATTAGATGTATGAGAATTTTATGCTCATGGACATATATTATGACTCTTGTAACCTTTCTTTTTATTATAATTAATGAATGAGGTTATTATCATGGCTCACTTCTTTTTTTTTGGGTGAATGAATGAATGAATGACTATTATACTTGAATGAATGCACTATTACATTGATACCTGATATGCAATCAGGTATTTGTTTTTATTCTATTTTTGATACTATTCAAAAAATTGCTCTGATACATCTATTTTTCTTGAGTGCTCTGGTATTTCTGATAATTTTATTATTGCATGAATGCCAAAATGCTTCGATATATTTATTTTTGATTTTACAAAATGCTCTAAATTCTTCTCTTTTAATTTTTGGTTTCATCCTTGCTTTGATATCAAAATAAGAAAAAGGAAAAGAAACATTCCTTTCATATTTATTACTTTGATATTAAAAATAAGAAAGAAAAGAATAAAATTTTTTATGAACCATCTCTGCTTCAATAAAAAAAAATTTTACAAATTGAATACTCTTTATATAAGAAAGGGGGAGATCTTTTCAAAATGATCAAAATGATTATTTGATCTGTCTCATACAAAAAAAAAGATTTTAACTGACTAAAAACAATCTTTAGAAAAACTCTGATACCTTCACAAATGAGTTTCAGCAAAATAAATTGAAACATTAAAATTGTTGAAAATATGTATCTTATGATTCTCCATATTTAATCTTTAGCATATTCCTACAAGTGCTCCACAAATCCAAATTCTTTGAGCTTTATGGACTGATCTTATGAACACTCAAATATTTTGTCATCATCAAAATGGGAGAGATTGTTGCTCCAAGAATTAATTTTAATGATCGCAAATCATTTGAAGAGAGTACTAATGAGTTTCTTGTCTTTAAAAAATATTTTTGTGATGTTCAAGTAGTCCAAAAGATTGGGTTTGAAAAGCTTCATCAAGTGTGCCGAACTTAAAATTTCTGCAAGTTGGAGAAGTTTTCGAAACCTTTTGAGAATGTCAAATTGATTTGAATCTATTTGAGAGCATTTGGAAGTGTTCTGGTAAGTTTCAAACCTTAAATGCATGAAAATTGAGTTGCAATAATATGAGGCGACCCATTTGGGTCATCCCTTTTCATTGAGTAGCCGGCATGTTTCTTTTTGGCTCATGGCACGCAATCAGACGACCCACCTGGGACGACCCCTAAGACCCTGAGATCAAAACAGAAAGTCAGATTTTCAGACTGGCTAAATGAGGTGTCCCATGGGACTTCCCGTCACAGTAGGACGACCCACCTGAGATAATCCATTCTGGATGAGTTCGTAATGGCTAGTTTTTAGTTCATTTTTTGTGCATTTAATGCGCATTAAATACTCTCCAACGGCTCTAAACCAACTCTAAGACATTCTCAAGGGTAAATGGTGACTATAAATGCTCTCTTGAAGTGAAAAATCAAAAGTTCAACCAAGCATTCAAGTTCAAATCCAAGAAAAGCTCTTTCAGCCCTAAAGAGAGAAAAGAAGCATTTAATCACTTCACCAACCACTCTCCAGCTGCAATCAAGTGTAGAATTCATTAAGGGTGTTCAGCAAAAGCTTCTTCTCCTTAAATATTGTATTTCTATTGCATTTATTGTGTTTATTTAAGGGGATAGTGCGTTAAATTTTCTGTACCCTATTTTTCTCATATTGTTTTTGGGTTCTCGAGTTTTGGGGGATTCCAAAACTCGATTGGGTTGATCCGAACTCTGAATCGGATTATTGAGGGTTGGCTTGTACCCAAAAAATATATGTTCTTATTTGGATAGCAAGGGTCAGAGATGTCCGACGTGGTGTAATCCTTGTAATCCGTTTAGTGGATTGAATTCTCAAGTAGGGACTTGGGGAGTGGATGTAGGTGCAAGGTTGGCACCGAACCACTATAAATTCTTTGTGTTTGTTGTGCTTGCCTCTCTTTACTTGTTCTTTGTGCTTTATACTTGCAATCTTATCATTTGTGTTTGAGTTTATTTTTATTGAAAATCAACACTCTCTACTCAAACACTTTAGCGCATTGTTTTAGTGCACTAATCTTTAAAATTTTAAAAAGACTCAATTCACCCTCCCTTTTGAGCTCCATATCTGGGCAACAATAAAAAGAGCTATAACTATGGCGAGAAAATTTACGTTCCATACTTGGAATGAAAACTATGAAAACTATTTGTTGAAATAGTTGGAGATGTAAACTGTTGAGTATGGTAGCAGTTGTTTTTTTTTTTTTCTTTTCTTTTCCTTTTTCTTTTCTTTTTTTTGAATTGTTGCGGATGCAAATAATTGAAATGGTTGGAGATGGCAGCAGTTGGGTAGTTGTTGAAATAATTGAAAATACTTCCTATGTTGTATTGGAATATTGTTTGATTTGAAAAATTGATCTTTTTGAGTATGGTAGCAAATGTTGATTAATGGCTGGTCTTTATATATAATAACTTTGTTTGATTAGAGTGTTATCTTCATATGAATGCACCATTTTTGTTTGATCGAATGGTTATAGCACTTGGATAGTTTTACGGAACGAAAGGTTAGGAAGTATGCTCCCTACTTTATTTCAGGGATGGTAGGATATTTCCAATCACATGAACAAACAAACAGGTAAACTGCAGTTGCACCTTGCAGTCACAGGTAAACAAATATTGCATTTGTGACTCCAAATCCAATAATTCTATCCCCAGATAGCCCCAATAACACTTAGTGTGTGTTGCAGATATCCAACATTACCATACCAAAAATCCAGTGTGAAGCCATATTCTAGAACCATTTCCTAGGTTGGGTCCAGCACTTCAACTCTAACCTGTAGTTCCACAAATTTGAGATTTATTAGGATCTTAAATTACTTAGAAAACTTATATTCAGTATCATCCCCTGGCAAATTGGATGTCCAATGGGTGTAGATGGCAATGAGAGCAATTGTCAGGTGCGCCCTGTTTTTGTTTTTTGGAGAGCATGTGGACCACCAGCTTATTTAGTGGGTAAATTGGAAGTCAAAGCCAACACTTAATTTGAAGTTCTTAAACCAAAATTGATGATCATGTATTGGTCTACCATTTAGAATCTTAGGTCCATGTATTTACCATCGTTGGGCTGCATCATAACATTGTAGGAGTACAAAATAACACCATAGCCCCCACAGGACACATAAGATTGGCTTGGAGTCCTGTACACAGAGGAATTGAATTCTAGCTTTCTGCATTGGTGCAGAATATCACTCACAATGGCCCTGTGACAACCTAAATCAGGACGGTAAAGTAAGCACTAAGCTAGCCTCAAGCACAGAGCTAGCCTCTACTTAGACTAAATGCTAACAGGTTGTTCTTCACTAAAACATGAAGAGAATAATTTTAATATGGTCATGGAACATTCTTCCATTGCACAAATAACCTTTCACAAAGCAATCAGAACCAAATAAACGATAGCAGGCCTTTCCATAATTATAAAGACGAGAATTTTCAGCATTCGTTGAATACATAATGGGAACTGAACAAGTCCAACTTAACAACAGCAGCAGCATTACAAACACCGGTCGCAATCTGTATAGAAAAAAAATCATCTGCTTCCTGAAAACATTCAGAAACTCTACACCTTCCCTCAATCCAATAAATCAGCATCAGTTCAGAAGTATCAACTAAAAGAAGTCGAATTCAAGATAGTTGTCCGAGCATTTTGCAGTGGCAGGTGTGACCTTCTGGCTTGTTGATGCCACAGGACCTGGGAGCCGTTCGATCTCGATGGGCTTTGGGATCTCTGGAGGGCTCGCGCAACGTATCAAGGCCCAGTTCACGCCCTCAAAGAATGGATGCTGCTTTATCTCTGTGGCACCACGCTTGAAAGCAAGCCGATGCTGCGGCTCCTTCACGAGCAGTCCTCTTATGAGATCCCTTGCAGAGAAGCTCACAACCGGCGACTCAGGGAACCGCAAGGACTGACCGACCACATTAAACAGAGTAGCTCGGTTACCTGATCCCTTGAAAGGGGTTTTCCCATACAGAAGCTCGTACAAGAATATCCCAAAGGTCCACCAGTCCACAGCACTCCCATGACCCTCACCCTTGATGATCTCAGGGGCCAAGTATTCATGTGTACCAACGAATGACATGGACCTGGCATCCGTGGGCTCTGCGACGAGCTCAGGCAATGGGCTGACTTGGTTGCCTGTCTCAAGCTTTGGTTTCCGCTCCTTCTTCGACTTGGAAGAGAAGAGGCGAGGGGAGAAGCAAGTGGTGGGGGCCATGCAGGAAGGCTGGATGCAGGATGGCCCGACACAAGCAGGCTGGACACAGAAGATGGGGTTATTCCTAAGGAAAGTTTCGCAGTCAGGGTTGGAGGACTTAATGAGCGTGGGGCTAACGGCACAACGGAGTGAAAGGTCGAAGTCAGAGAGCATGATGTGGCCATCTTCTCGGACAAGGACATTTTCTGGCTTGAGGTCACGATAGATGATGCCGAGCATGTGTAGGTATTCCAAGGCAAGGAGGACTTCCGCTACATAAAACCTGCAAATGAACAAAGTAACAGTGAATGTGAATCCAACAAATGAGCATGTTCCATAGATCTCCAGAAAAAGAGAAATTAATTGTATGTTCCTTTTTTTTTTAACTACTAAATGCCATTTGACGTCATAAAGAAATGGAGCATAACAGTTTTCTAGGTCTCAACTGCATTAAAGTAGATGAATGGTTTCAAAATTACTCAAATAGCAGTCTGAGAATAGCATCTTGTAAAAAAATAATAATAATAATACATGGACTGTCTAATGCTTACTCCTGCCTTGTGGAAGATGTTTGCCAGCTTTCATGTAAGCATGCCCAACCATCCCATATAACACATGGATGGAACAAAATCTTTCTAGTAAAAAATATAAATATTCTCATACTTATGCTAAGGAATTGAAAAGCAACGTCTCACAAACCATAAAGGTTGATTTGGGAGTTAACCTTCAAGAATGGTACTTCGTTGCAGGAGATGTTTAGTTTTGACTTAATCGCAGTTTTAAACCTGTATCTCTAGCATGAAGACTATGAGAAATAAGGATTGGACAACAATCCTCAAAAGGTCATAAAGACTTCCGCGAACTTCAGGTTCTTAAAAAGGATGTGTTCTGTTACTTTTTTCCTTTTTCTTTCCTCACTCCATCTAGTTAGAGCATTGCGAAACCAAATGCCTATCCAGAGACGAAAAAGACTTGACACTATCTATTAGCAAAGATGAATATGGTTCAGTCATGCCGGAGAATGCTTTTTCTCAACATTCTATATTACCTTTCGACCAAGACAAACAGCAAAATCATCCTTAGTCAGAGCATTTATAGAAATGTCGTATTCATAATTCATCCAAAAATTGTTTATTCCTTTATTTTTTAATACTATTTGCCACAGGTGTGTGAAAGGATTCCAAGTATGCTGCCCTTTTTGGATGTAAATGGCAAAGCAAGATTCATTGTACCCAACCATGAAAGAAAGAATGTTAGTTGCACCAATTGTTACAGTTAAGAAACAGCACATTATCAGTGAGCATATCCATGAAAGCAAAGACCCAAAGCAACCCCACGAGTATCCAGTAATTCCGAACTTATGCTGGCATGTTGCATGAAAGCTAATGGTCATCACCTGTCAACTTACACTGAATATACGACCTCATAGTACGTCCGCCAGACTCTTACCTAAGTTTTTCTTGTAAATAACACACAAATACCATTGTTCACCAATGCATCATAAAAACTCCACCATATGCAAACATAGTCCTGGCATGAGTTCAAATCTCATCATCTTTCGTGCAGGGGAAAAAATGCCTGCAATAAGACTCCGTGGAAGGATCTTTCAGAATGCCCCAAGACCAAATGCGAATTCCAGCTACCTCCTCCAGTAAGTAAGCCTCCTTTTGCAAAGAAGGAAAAACGTGATCAAATTTGCTTTCTAAAAGATTCATTCTTCACTTTGGGCTCAAACCACCTAGTCTGCCATAATATGAAAGTGCTCTAGAGCAGAAGTATCACCCAGCTTTCAACCTAATAGATATAGTCAAAAAGGCTACTTCACAAGAGTTACTCATTCATAATCTTATAAATTCTACTTCAACTGATCTTCGCCACAAGCAATTTCCAACATTGATTTTTCTACCTCACACAAGATAAAATTTTTTTTTTTTTAAAAAGCTCCTGAATTTTTTTTTTTAATTTCCTGTCCTCAATTCTGACCTCAATTTTGTCGATATGATGCTTTTCTAGAAGTAATTCTTCTAAAATCTAGACCTCAAAATTATTACTATGCAAAGTCAAACTATTTTCTTCAGAATTCCCATCTAGAATCATTTTTCTTCTCTCTCCTGCTTTGTATAATTTTACTGATTTTCAAGTAACATTTTTTCCATTCTCAAATTCTGCTGGGCATTCCCAGACCACTGAAAAGCCTAGTGAAAACCCAAGAAACATTCACAAATTCAGCAGCACCAGACAAGCTGTCATTTGCAAATAGCATAGGAAAGATCATTCCACCCATGGATATGCAAGCTTTGTCCATGCCAATTTTGACAAACAGAATCGGTGTCCCTAGACAAGTACTCTCATTTTTCATCTGAAGTAAGATCTCCTGAAAGATTCAATGGCCAGCAACAAAAGTCCATGATGCAAAATAAATGCTCCCATAAAAAAATTCGGTCCTTTTACTTCAACAAAGAATGCAAATTTCCAAATGACAATTGCCTGCACCCCACTCCTTTTTCTCTTGGCAGGCACATGTGTCGTTTTTATCATTTATGAAAAGAGTCAGATTGGATCACGAATCCATGGTTTCGCCATGCCAAGCTAAAATTCACTTAGTCTCTTACAGTCAAGCACCCACTATCAACCACCCTTTCTATTGCTTACCATCAAGAAAGACAATTTGTCTCAGATGGCTCAACCGTTCAAATAAGACTTTTACTCCATCATCGACCCTTGTCCAAATGTGATGCTTACCCACATTCAAAAGTTTAATCCCTTTTAAGTATCTTGCAGTTCTTTGCATTATAACATAATGATTTCAGCATTAGACACAATCAATTATTATCTAAGCGGAATCTTAGAACTCGCTTTGCTAGAATGGCCAAACAATCAATGAATACTGTCATTCAACAGATGGTTATCATGGAAAAGGAAAATGCCTTCTGATAATTAAAAATGCCACTGTAACAGCTACGTGATATATATTCAAAGCTACCTGGACTCAGGACCTTTGTTGGTGCACATGCTGTCTCAGTTTCAGATCCGTCGATGTCTTAAGCTTTTTCTTCCCAAATATCCCCATCCAACACATCAGGAAAAAAGGAAAAAAAAACCATATCCAAGTGTCAAACCAGTTAGTGCCAGGTTTGGGTGCTTAATGCTAAATCAAAAGTGTCCGGGTAACATAGTCTATATTAGGATAAGGGGCATAATTAAACTAATCATTTTCAAATGCGCTCACTAGCCTTTCCAACCAACAGCTCCAAGCTGCCTTCTAAAAGGAAGAGCACTTAAAACTCTGCTCCTCAACTCAAGTTATAAGGTGCTTACCATTTACTAAAGCAACTAATTCTATAACAATTATCAATGCACAATACAAACACTTTAATTGCCAATTGCCATCTTACCTTAAATTTAGAAGACCATACAAGAATTACCAAAGTAAATTGCTGAGAATTCTAGTTTTCAAGCTTTACAGATTGTTATTTCATTAAAAGAAAATTTAAAAATCCTTAACTTCGACAATGAGACACTATGTATATAGACTACAGCACTCATATGCATGCTTTAAAAAGCCCCCTTAACAGAAAAGAACAGTGGAAGTTACTTAAGTCGTATATAAGTAGCCCTTGCAAATACTCGCTAATGAAATAAAAATTATATGGTTCAACCTTAAGTAACCAGCTGAAAGCCAAAGACAATAAGCATACTTAGCAAGCATCAAAGTAATTGTCCTCTGCACCAATGCAAATATATTATCATAAGATATGGGTTCCTACTTGGCAGCTTGTTCTGTAAAATATTTTCCAGGTTGCCTCTGCCGAAGCGTGTGCAGATCTCCTCCCGGGCAGAACTCCATGACCAAACATGAGAATTTGTCAGTCTCAAAGTGTGTATATAATGTTGGTAGAAATGGATGATCCAAGCATTGCAATATCTCCCTTTCAGTCTGGGCTCTAAGCAGCTTTTTACGACTTGCAAGAGAGCCTTTGTCCATAACCTTCATTGCAAAATAACATTTCGTTCCACTCAATTCTGATAAATACACACTACCAATATCACCACAACCTAATCTCTTAAGTAGCCTGAAATGGCTCAAACCAATAACTCCATCTCTAGCCCGGATGGCCTGAATAGCTTCCCATCTTGAATCATTTGCTTTGTGAGGCTTGTTTACTCTGCTGCTTAACCTACTACAAATGCTTTCATCACTCACATCACTGCTTGTACTGGCCCTGCACGTGCTACTCTTTCTGCTCTCAATAAAATCAACACGGTCACTTATCTTAGCACTTCCACTAGTCTTTGTCAGACTGCTGGTGCCATCACTAACTTTAGCAGAAGCTGAGCTATCCTTTATACTACTCTGCTCAGAATTTTTTTTCTCTTGATCTCCACTGCCTTCCAAGCCTGCAGTTCCATTTAATTGAAGCAGCTCCACAGGGTCATCTTGTTGGGTGGGTTGCTTCAGACTCAAATTGGTAGGATCGGAAGACTTGGTAATATTTGCAGGAACCTTTCCCGTGGTCAAGTCAGTAGACCCCTCATGGTGCTGATTTACTTTTGGGTCTGTTAGAACCACTGTATCTGTATGCTTTGGGGTGCTCGTCAGCACAGATTTTTCCAATATTCTTGGTGTGGTAGGCTCTGGCTTGCTTTGCTTAGAAATTTGCAAAGGGGAAGGCTTCCAGGTAGCTGGTTTCACTACATGATTACCAGTTGTTCTGTGTAGCTGTTCTGAGCCGGTTTTAGGTGTAGTTTTTGAATCCATTTATCAGACCACTGACGATGGAAAGCTATTAGACCGCAACAACAGAAAACTTGTTCTATTGTTTCGAATGGATGCTGCACCAAGCCCCCTCATTGATAACATAAAATGCCTCTTCCCCCATCACCACTATATATGCTCAAGGGGTATCTGCCAGAAAAAAAAAAAAAAAAATAAACACAAAAACATCACAACCATAAAAGTAAGCAAACCATCGGGCATATGGCAGAATAATGGATAGCATATCATTATGGAAAGACGACAATTATTATAGGGGCTTCAGATCCAATGATAATTAAAAAGGGATTTTATCAAGAAGAGAAAAAACTATCATGAACCAGGTGGGCCTTTTTGTTTTATCAGGAACCATGAAAACTGGATCGGGGAAATACCATGGACTTACAAGTCTAGGGATCCAGATTAACAAACCAATCAAGAAAGCAAAACCACAAAAGGTTTTTACATCACATGCCTCCTGAACAGCAACAAAAGAAATCTTTTTCCAGTACAAAGCTTCAACAAACCAAAATCCACTAATTAAAACAAGAAAATTTAAAAAGGGAAAATCACATGTTCCAGGGCAACGTCAGCATATCGATCATATTATTAAAGAGAATCCACTGAAAATCCAGTCGACAAAAAGGTGAAATCTTTCTCCAGAAGAGAGAAATTTGGACAAAATCACACCCAGAGAGGCATGATTCTTGTAAATTATAGACAAGAAACAGCAGGGAAGGGGTTACCTATTCCTTCATCAAGTTCTATTTCCCGACACCCAACATAAAAATTTAAAAAAAAAATTGCAGCTTTAAGAAAACAATAATGGACAATCAAGGGCTGGTGATCGCACCAACCACACCAAAATCCCATCTTTATCGAAAGAAAAAAAAAGGAAATTCCAAAACCCAACGGGCAAACCGCTGCCGCAAAGAAAAAAGGACGACGGGAAGAGTAGATGCCAAAAACCCTAGGACAAGTGAGGACAGGGAAGACCGAACGATACCTTCTCACCCAAAGATCGCAGCTTTAGGGTTTACCAGAGGAGAGGGAGTTCAGCCTGTAGGCTTCCTCAGTATCCACGGGAGAGGAAGAGGGGGAGAGAGAGAGAGAGAGAGAGATGGGAAAGAGGGAAAAAGCATAAGAAAAAGGTACGAAAGTGTGAGAGGCGTGTGTATGTGCGTTGGAATTGGATGGTCATACACTCAAATGGAATGTAGGTGGTGCCATATGGGCATTCGAGGACAGAGAGGGGCCAAATTTAAGCTGCCTCCATTGTTTTCTCAATTAAACATATCTTCATTTTCTTTCTTTTTCCTTTTGTCCTCAGCCCAAAACCTAGAGGGGCACAGGGAGGAGAAATTATACCCTATATATTGCATATAACATATTGTTGCATCCATCTAATCACCACATCCTATTCTTGTAAACTTTAATTATCAAGTGCTTACCCCGATGTATTGTCATAAAAATGAATGGTTATGATTGACTGCATGCCCGATCTTCAAAGGAGCCTCTTCCAGCACCAACCCTCTTCGTTTGTCATAATGTCTATTAAATCTGAGAAATTATACTTTACATCATGATCGTCACTTGATCGTGCACTATTCCAATCACCTCATCTCGATCATGTGATGCATGCAGTAGAGGATGTAATTTACCCTCAAACCTATATCCCAATCCCTCAATAATAACGTTTCCATATGGTCTTCCTAGCTAATTTCATTATCTTTCTAAATCATCTGCGGTTCATTGCATCTTCTTTATTGAAGAAATATAATTAACAGCAAGCCTGAAACATCTTTTCAAAGCTTTCCTCTTAAAGAAAAACTACTCTTGAGCCCATGCATTATGCACAGATTTTAAATCTGATCATAATGAAAAAAATATATATATAAATAATAAAATAATATTTATTCAAATTTTTGATGTCATTTCATATTCTCAACTATGGTAAACTTTAATTATAAGAATACAATAATATTATATATTAATAACATAACTTAATCATACAAATAAGATTTAATATAGTTTTTTATTAATTTAAAATTTAAATTTAATGCTTGAAAGATTGTTAAATAGGAGGACACATGGTATAGAAAAAATTAATTATGTAGAAAATTTTCAATGCTAAAAAATTTTCTCTCCATTTCAGATGCTAAGAAACCTCATCTCAACCACACGATGATGCATGCAGTAGAGGATGTAACTTGCCCTCAAATCTACATCCTAATATCTCAACAATGACATTTCTATATGGCCTTCCTAGCTAATTTCATTGTCTTTCCAAGCCATCTTCAGTTCATTTGTCATTTGTCAAAATGACAAACGAATCTTCTTTATTGGAGAAATGTAATTAATAACGCGTGAACATCTTCCCAAACCTTTCCTTTTAAAGAAAGAATTACCACATAAAGAAATGTGGGACCATCAGGATAAGATGTTTCTTTCTAAAATGAGGGACGTCATCCGGATTTCTTAGGGGAGAGGTTTTCATAGTAGAGCTTTCCGTGGTAGGAGAGGATTGCCTGGAAAGCCAAAGTATAGCAATATGCCAACCTCCCTCCGGCCCAGCCCTCTTTCTTTTTTGGTCTATTTATCTCAAGACAATCATTTAAAATAGTTATCATGCTTCGCATCATTATATAAGATGGATGAGATTAAGATAATCATGAAGTAAAAAAAAAAAAAAATTAGCAATACCATTTCATCATGTCATGGCAATTATATTCGGTCATCTTAGCCGGAATTTATAGCAATCGTACAATGAAGTTACATTTATTCAATTTGATGTTGTAATTGGAAACATTGCTCTAAAATATAACAGGTGTAAGAAATGAAATAAAAATGAAAGTAATTAGATTCCTGATTAACAATGGTCATATTAACCATATAATATAATTATAACAACTAGAGTGACTGCATATGTATGGCCATCATTATTATACATTACCATAACAATTATATTGCTTTTTTTTAGAATCATGCTATAATGTGCCCCTTTTATTTGGGATAATTAAAAGAGTGGTTCCATGTCTATTTCAAAGTCAACAGATGGAGATGGAAGTAATATTATGCATGCATATGAAAAGACTTTTCATGTTGCGAGCCCGTGACGTCCAAATCATAATAAAGCAATCTTACTACTACGTCAATGCTCGTCCTCTCATTTGGAACAATTCAACAAATGACATCAATAGAGCGACTCATTTTTGAAGGCCAGCGAAGATGGCCGGTGGAGACAGCAACAGTTATCTCAACCAGATTGCTTGATGCTTCAAACATGTAGGGCCTGGCATGATTCATCCGGTCTCCATACAGTTGTTTGGGAATAGGCTCTGAATTCTCCTCCGTTGTCTAAATTATGCCTCTTAAGAGGACCTCTCCCAAATGTGCCACTAAATCCATCTTGGGACCATGACAAACCTGAACCACCGTTGGATATGGATCATCACTGCCTGGGGTGTTTACAGACAGTGCTGGAAAGAGAGTGAGGTTTGGAAAGTTTTCATGGGAGTTGGATTTGGTAGTAAACTTTTCCCTTTTTCTTTTTTTTTCCCATCCTTACAGATTTGATACTTGGATCAACGACCCCTATCCAGGAATGCTGAGCTTGAGTTTATTGGAATGCTTGCAAGTTGCACTTGGACTTTTGGGGGCAATGCTTAACCCATTTAGCCCGATTATTTTGATTCATTCTAACATTGGGTTGAGTTACCTCTATTTCATAAAATGATCGGGTTTAAATCTGAATTTTTGATTGGATTCGGAGTGATAGATTTTTATTCTATCTTATATCTGACCCGATTTGTATATGATCGGACCTGACCTAATTGACACAAATGCTATTAATGATGTTTAATTGCTACTAATGCTGTCCATATGTTAATAAAACCCTTAATGCAGCACCATTTATTTGAAAACAATTGGATGATGTTTGAAGATGCTGCTTCTTTCAAATAAGAAATAAAAAGAAGAAAACAGAGAGAGAAGGATATACTTAGAATATGCTTCCACAATCCACAATCTTAAAGTCAAAATTTGCGTGTGATCTGTATAACTCACTACCACAATATTGCAACCATTTATAGTAGGTACAATATGCACGTGTCTGGTATTCACATGCACCCTGTGGCCATTTTATATCCACTTGTAACTGGATTCTCGTAGCTTTGCCTCCTCACAATTTGTCAAAATTTCAAAACAACCAGTCAAAATCGAGAGTCCCAATTGCTAATAGCCCCAAAGAATCATCTACCATCCATCGTCTGCTCTTTTTGGGTCCGACTGGTGGTCCATAGGCCACTGCCCTCAATCTTTATTGACCCTCTCCGCGGCTCCGCCTCTTAATTAGCTCTAACAGGTGGTCCACAAGCCAGTGCCCATGGCCCATGTCATACGGTTCTCTGAATGGTATCTTTTCAAGGATCAGGTCAAAGTTAGGCCATTATGTATGCTTTATAAATTGGAAAGTCTCTGGGTCCATAAGGAGTCCACATCTCCAACAAGGTATCTGTATTGGAGAACCTCAGCAACTGCGACAACAACAACAAAAAAGAAAAGAAAAGAACAAAAATAAAGCTGAAAGCTTCCCCAGGCGCAATGCTGCACAATATGTGATGCACGACCTTCTAGAAATCAAATTTCTTCGGAATATATACAAGCACATGCAGCGCTATTGATGTCTTGCTGTTCTACCAGCACATCCAGGGGTGGTAGATGAAGGTTACCTAGTTATTCAGTGAGATAGCCTTGACTAAATTGTATTGGCTCGGGTTGTATCTCTCGCACGATACAATGTTGGATTGCATCTTGCACAACTATCAAAGCACTCCAATATCTTTCTTCCATCCATCCACAAAGCAGCTATTGCACAGTTGATATCGTGAAAAAAGATGAATCATTCTTTCACATGAAATATATAATCCGAACCAAAATTATACACTCTGTACGTATATCTATGTTGCCAGTTTTCATGATTCGTGTATGGTTGGTTGATGGCCTTGTACTGTGCACTTGCTTTGACCTAGTTGATAAAAGTAAGTCACTGTAGCCTTATTAAAATGATATGATTTTCTTTTTTTCTTTTGTACATTGTTTAATCCTTTTCATTGTTGCTAATGCTAGCAAGTCAATGTAACTCATTTCTTATGTAATGAATAAAGTTCATGTCTGCATTGTTTAGTCTCTTTCTTCTAGTGAATGTTAGCTAGTCAAAATGTGGTTCATTTCTTTCAAATTAAGTGACATACATAATATGTACTGGCATGTCTCTCTTTCAATGAAAGACTACATAGGAGTTTAGCATGAGATCATTTTGGTCAGTCTTTTGCTAATGTTACTGACACATGTATGAATGATACATTAAAATGGTAGGGGCACAACTAGTGGTTGGACGGTGAAAAGTAGACCGATGACCTATAACCACAAAACCATAAGATGTCACAGAGGTGTTTCTCTTTTAAATATTGGATAAAGACTCACAAAAAAGAAAGGCCAGGCAAACACATAAAATTCACACTCTTCTCAATTTTGATGAATGTGCATACTTCATTCAACATCATGCATTTAAGGTTAAATTTGAAAAAAAAAATAGTTTACCAATAAATCTTTAGCATGAAAAATTATTATCTCCATAAAGAGAATAGAAAGGAAGAGGTTAGTCTAAACAAAACGATAGATTATACGGACTATCGTTTTGCCAAAACAAAAGATGCAAACTAGACCAATGCTTGTACGTTCTTTTATTGCAAAAGGACTTCAAGAAGCGGCATGCGTGAATAGTTATCTTCTTCTCTGCATTCTAATGAAATTAATGTAGGAGTAGGTCCAGAATAACCAGATCTGAATAAAAAAAAGTCCAGTACACTGGCAGATTTGATGCACAAAAACTCGTTATTTTCTAAAGAGAGTAGTTGGCTAAAAATATTGCAAGGCTAAATCATTGCACCATGACATTCTAAAGAAGAATAAAAGCATAAATGTGACCGTCCTAAGCATAACTAATACAGTATCGATAAAGTGGAGATGTATTTTTAGAGTATCATGTAGTTATTAAATATTATAAGAGCCTTAAAAAAATGTTTGCTAGTTTTAAGACAAGCTTTACGCATGAATTTGAAACACCAATATCAAAGGCTCATGCGTAGAGCAACCAAACAAAGATGATAAGAACCAGAAGTGAGATTAATAGAAAATTAAAAATATATATATTGACTAGAATGTTTTGGATGTGCAGTGGCCAAAAACTGCTCCGATGAAGAGTTCTAAAAACAAATTGAACGGTCCTGAAAGAGGAGGGAAAGACCAAATGAGACGGGACCAGACATTTCATAATTTGGAAAATTCGGACTTCAATACAAACCCAATGCATGCAAACTTTGTTTTTCAAGGACACAAAATTACTGAAAGGTTACACTTAAACAACCAGAACTGCTCCCTTAAAAGGTCGAGAGAAGATTGAATCATACAAGAAGTTACAGGCAACAATTTTCCTTTTTCCAATAAAAAAGTATCATATATATTTCAAATGTTGGCAGTGAAACATACATGACCAACCTCAGAGTATTGTGATGATGTCATGGCTTGGTAGAGGTCATCATTTCCATACTGCTTGATTGTATCAAAAAGGCATATTATAATAAATAAATTGTACTATACTTTCTTCTGTAGATGCATTACAATAAGGACCTGTTAACGTGTCAGATCTGCATGGTAGCATTAGCGAGTCCCAGGCTCCCAGCAGCATGGATATTCCCTTTCACATCTCAGAAAACCTCTGAAATTAAGAGGACAGTTAACACTCTGTAATAAGGATTTGATCACTTCATGTTAACAATAAGACAAACAAAATTTGTAAGAATTACATTTGACATATCTAAAATTCAGCAACAGCTACATCATGCAGCTTTTATTTCAGGAAATGAGCTATGAAATCTTTTGATGAATAGTCGCACTGAATCCATTATAAAGAACATCAAGTTCGTAGTAACTCGATAACATCAGATACACTTCTCGCATAATAATCTGGGTGGATGCTATTTGAAGGACTCTGAAGTTCTGATAAAGTAGTCACACCTGCAGTTATGATGTGTTTGAAGAGAAACCAGTTATTAAGAGTTAATTCTATCATCTCAACTATACTAGACTGATAACTTGCATAAATTACTACAAAGAGATGATCAGGACATATTATAAGTGATCGGCTAAAACAGCTGAGGCAGACCTGAGAGAACAAGAAGGGTCTTGCAGCCAGCATTTTGCCCAAAAAGTATATCAGTGTCCAATCTGTCACCAACCATGCACATTTTAGAAGTATCAATTTGGAACCTGCCATGCAAATACAAGAAAAAAAAATGGTATCAAATGTGGGCATTCCCTAGCAAAAAATGTCAATTATGCAGCCCAAATCCCTCCATATAATTAAATATTTTGCATCTGCTCATATATCCTTTCAGAAACATGTAAAAATGGTAACACAGTGCTAATAGACAGCGTATATCACAAGGTAATATGGTATTACTGATATTATACCTATAGGCTAACAATCAATGCCAGCTTATAGTAAGACTTTAATATGTTTGGCCTTGAAACTATGCTGTATACCTCTCTAACAGAAAATCCATCACGAAGGTTGATGGCTTCCCAACAACAATAGGTTCTCGCTGGGTTGATCCACATATTGCAGCAACCATGCATCCTGCACCTGTACCCACACCAAAATAAATTTCATGGAAATGAACCCTGAACAAATAGGTAAGCATGAAAATTGAAGCCCCTAACGAACCCGGCCATTCTTGCAAGTCCGTAAAGTGACCAACAGCATCACGGTTGGTGGCAATGAAAAGGCACCCAGGGTTCTCACGAATACACAGAGTTGCATACCTGCCATATAGAATATTTGATATTTTGGTTAATCTTGCAACAAGGTAAGCGCTAGAAATAAAGAAATGGTAAGATAAAAACAGGCATTATTTATGTTTACAATCGGACCATGTGGAAGAAGAAAAAGACAATGCAAATCTTAAACAAGCAAGAACCATCTTGCCTAATATGAAATGTTTTACAGATTACCATCCATCCAACTCCAACTATGCCTCACATGGAAATACCTCAAGTTTCCCTAAATTTTGAATGTGATTATAATGTGATTCAGATCGATTGTTCCTTGATAAATAAAACAAGTGGAATGATTAACAAGGTTTATGCAGCAATATTACATCAATGCTGCTTATAAACTTAATATAGTTCATCCACCGTGATAATCTCATATGGAAATTACTTCGAAAGCTCATAATAATTAAATAGCACTTCTTTTTGCTTATTTCTAGTAAGAATATTATAATCATCAAGGATTCTTTCTGAATAATAAAATAAACAGAATGTTTGCTCTTCTCTGTACTTCCTGATTCAGTGCAAAAGCTTCTCCTGACATTAGCATGCAGTATTTCTATGCAAAGCTTGTTTGTAGTACAAACTCTCATGAACAAGAGCAATTAGTGTCACAGAGAAATGGATAAAAGCTTCTTGCTTGTCTCAGTTCTAGAATTGCATGACATTGCAAACACCGTAATAAGCTTTGACTAAGGAAATAACGTACAATATTTGTATTACTTCATTTCCTAGTCAGAACATCTGCATTTGTTTTAGGTACTCTGTATATCTTATTAGGAAGGCCATGAGAATCATCTCATTTTCTACTCAAACACTTTTGAGTTATGCTAACACTAGAGAGAGAAAAAGAAAGGATAAAGCGCCTCACTGGAGTTTGTAAAAGTTGATGTACTGATCAAGTCCAACAATAACAGCTCCAACCTGGAAGAAAAAATTTTCATGTATACATCATATTACCATTCTAAAACATCTAAATTATACATATCTTAGCTGCTTTTTTCATAATGCGGAACACTCTATTATCTACACTTTGCAAATACTGGAAAGAATATGGTCATGATTTCTACGTTTTTGTCATGTTCAAACCACAAGTCTGACTTTAGCTGCAAGCTCTTCTTGCCATCTCCCTGCAGCAGAGTTCATCAATTTAGAAGGAAAAAGATACCTAGAATATATGTGTATTAAAATCTAATTTAGATGAAAATCTGGTGGAAAAGAATACATGAGAAATTTTGCAGCAATAACGATATTAAATATGTTGCTTAGAAACACAAATTCAGATGCCACATAAATAAGGTATACGCATGTGGATTTACATATGACAAGGAATGATAGCTAACTTTTAGAAGCTGCAACATTTGAATCAAGGGAACTCTGACATATTATGTGAATAGTATATTGCAAAAAGATGGCTTGTTTGGGTGGAAATCTTTGAGAAATGCCTTTTCTCAAGTCAGCTAGGATCCAAAGAAACAATGCTTAAATAAATTTGGAACATATAAAAACAATATCAAATGAATAGAGTTCTTTCACTTTTGAAAATGATCAGGTATGTGGTGGGGAAGTGGTAAATAAAGATCCAAGGTAACTATGCCTTACAGGACCACCTAAGCATGTAAAACCAGCTAGTTCAAGTTCTTCCAATATGCCTTCCTCACCGACAACATAAACCTGAAAAGGAAACATGACAGAGTAATGAGTGGCAAACAGTGTTTCACAACAAATTGTCACAATTGTAACAGAGTTAACAATAAAACAAGTTGTGTGATCATATTGATCAACCCTATAGTATTAAGTACCGACAAGGACAACTACAAACTCAAAAGTAGCTTAAACTGTATGACAACAAGTTAAAATTTTGGGATTGTTCAATTAAGAATTAATTAACTGTATCTTTAGATAAAAGGCCTCCTATCATACTTAGGCTAGCACAAAAGTCTGGCATGCAAATGCTGGAAAGAGAAAAGGGTTATCCACATCAGCAAAACAAAATTGTCTCAGTTGACAATGAAACAGGCAATTGAAATGCTGGGTTTAGTTTAAAAGATTGACATCAAAATTTCAACTTAAGTTCAATTGAAATGCTGGGTTTAGTTTGAAAGATTGACATCAAAATTTCAACTTAAGTTCAAATTTGTGCACTTCACATTTTTATGTTCTGATCTTATTGTTTTTTTTTTTCTTTTTTTTCTTTTTTTTGTTGTGAAACACATCATGGCAAATTAGCACAAGCTTGGTCAGTAAGGAAACCCATCATTAAAAGAAACAGGTTGTGGAGCCCTTTACAAAATGAAAGCTAAAAGTCTTCCTTTGTTTAGGCAAGGGACAGTGGGAAAAGGGTCCTCGTGTAACTTCACTTTTCAGTAGGACAGCAACTAGATATGTACAATGTATGTTTGAGAGGAAAAATAAATATAAATTTTAGATTATATTCAATATAACTTTTTAAAGAGAATAATGAGACCATTTTATATTTTTCTTGTGTTATCACCCTAAAAAAGGGTGATTAGAATCCAATTTATTCTTTTCATTTTCCTTCCAAAAGCTGCAATTCTTATTTATTTGATTTTTTAAATAATCAACTTTATTGGAATAGAAATTACTTACATATTCTAAAAGAGGTGGAAAGGCATTTTTTGGAAGATGGAATGTTCCTCAAATACAAAATTGCTGTTTTAATATATAGTATAAATTAGCATCCTGCTTTCCTCTTTTTATTTATACTTTTTCTTTTCATTATCTCCTTGATTTGGATGGGTAAACTCCTCCCCCATTCTCATCAATACATAGATAATATATGTATGCATGTATATGTATCAAATGAATCTCAAATTCTCCATAATATGTACAACGGGGCATAATTCAGCAAGGTAATGTTAATGTTGAAAATTTGCTCACTTTTGACCAACAAAATATTTCTATTGTAACAAAATAATTGGTACTCCAACAAAATGACCAAGAAAAGTAAATAAATACATCAGGGAGAGAAACGACAAGCCAGATTCAGCAAAAGATCCTACCTTTTTATCTTTAGGAAAGTTTTTCAGCTTCAAAAACATCGCTGCTGCAAATGACGACGAGAAGATCTCATCCTGCAAACAACAAGATGGGCCTACAGTCAAATAAGTTATCACCAGGCATTCTATATATCCTAAATCATCATCAGAAAGAGCCTCGCAGAACAGCACCTCGCTAACATCAAGCCCGAGAGCAGCGAACTTCTTGGCATACTGCTTCCTCGACTTCCTCGAGTTGTTCGTCACAAAAACCAGCTTCTTCCCCTGCCCAAATCAAATAAAACCCGAGTCTCCAAAAAACCCATTTCCAGGTACGAATCAAACGGCAACACTGTATTTCTTTTCGTTGAAACCAAATTGTGATACGGATCTGGAAACCAAAATCGGAGGGAGATGGGTGATTACCATGGAGCGGAGAGCTTGCAACGCCTCAGGAACTCCTTCGATAAGCTTATCGCCCTTCCAGATGACTCCTGAGGAAATCCCAAAAACATCGATGGATTCAGAAACCAAAAAAGAGAGGGAAGGGCAAGGAATCGAAGGGAAAAGGGAGGAGGTGGAAGAACAGACCGTCGCAGTCGAAGAGGAAGGCGTCGATGGATTCGACGAGAGATCTCGCGGTCTGAGGTGAGAGGGGTCTGACCCTATTAGCCATCAGCGCTTCTCCTTCTCTTCGTTCCTCAGACCCCTCTTGCGCTTCTCCGGCCGCCATGAGAAAGAATGGGAGGAAGAGAGCCGTAGGCCGACCAGCCACGGCGTCTGGGCGACTTAGGATGACGAAATATCGCTGCCTGCCACATTTACATATTACATTCGAACCGCGCCATCCTGCGTCTCCGTTGGATTTGTTCGGCAGAGGAGGAGTGCTTAGTAATTTTGAACATGACTAGGGACCAGGACGAGCATAGCTTTTTGGACTATATGCGTACGAAAACTTCTGGGAGGGGGTATGTGAATATATATATATATGCATATATTCCGTGCAAGGGGAGAGCTTTTCCTTTGTCAAATGGGTTGGCCCCACAGCGTTACGCATGGTTTGCTAAATTCTTGTTCCCTGGAGTGGAGGAACATGATTCCGAACAAAAGCTTTTTCTTGATGTAGCATATATAATTATGCATCGCCCAGGTTTCGAGAGCAAAGTCTCTCCTTCTACGTTTCCAAAGCACGTGATCAACCCAATCTACAGGCCCGGTATCCAACCCGAGCCTAACCTAACAGCAATAAATGTATCTGTGTGGATTCGAAATTACCACGGCGAAACTTTCGAACGGAAAAAATTTAGGCATGACCCAACACAAAACTAGCATAATTATCGGGACCTGACCTGTACCGCTAAGTTACTTTGTTTATCATATATTTATATATTTCTAATTTAATTTGTACATTTTTTAACTTCAAAAATTTTAACATATGAAACTTTATAATTTAAATAGACAGAAAAATCAAAAACAATAATATATTAAAACATGTTTGGAATATATACTTATTTTAAATAAATAAACTTTTCTCTAGCCAAGCCACACCTCCTACATACTTTCAACCGGAACTTAAACTTCATTTGGTGCAAAACAAATATTAAACCTAAAACATGGTAAAATACGAACCCAATTAGACCCAATAACCACCCTACGCAGTATGCATGGCTGCAAGTGGATTGGTTCAACCTGCCTATGTCGAGAACCCAAATTAATTCAATCTAACCCAGTAGTTATTTGATTTGGTCTTCAATTCATAAAAATGACTCGATTTATGAATCAAGATTTGAATTACTGAAAATTCCCAATCCCAACCGTAATTGATCCTAAACTAAGTATATAACGTATAATTCTCCCTTGAACATAAAAAAAGCTTCCCTTTTATAATATGGTTAGAAAATACTTTATAGCATCAATTACAATTTACAAGTAAATAATATCTTTTTTTAATAATGTAGGTTTTTTAGAATTGTCTACATATTACATATTACTATTACACTAAATGATCTATTTTTAATATATATATATATATATATATATATTGACCAGAAAATTCTAATGGGTTAATTAATTAATATTATACAGCTCCCAATCTAACAAAACCCCAATGAAATTGGATAAGAATTGAATTCAAGTTTTTGACCCAAGTCATAAATGAACTCAAAACTACATAATTTTAGAGGCACAGCATTTGAAGCGATTCAGACAACCTCAGATCCTCAAAGACAGAACGTTGAATAAAAAAGAAGAAAAAAAAAAAAAAAAGGTAAAAGTGAACTGCCAGATGAACTTGCATTGGGGAGTATTGGGTGACAAAGGGAAAGCCACGTTGGAGACGCTGTCGTGAAATCACCCACCATGGAGGAGGGACTCATTTGACCCGCGGGAAAAACTTTTGTTCCCGATAAATTACTTATCCAAGGATAAAATTTTAATATATTTAATTTAATCATAAAAAAATAATTTATTACAAAATTATTTATATTTAATTAAATATTTATTTTTATAAAAAAATTATATAAAATACATATTATATTCCTAATAGATATAAGAACATATTTTTTCGCTCATAAATTTTATAAATAATTATATTATATATATATATATTAATATTAATATATTATAACATAACATTAGATCATAATAATTTATTATATTAATATAATACTAATATATTATTATATTATTATTTTAATATAATAAATTATTAATATAAATGTAAGCATAATATTATATTAATATAAATATTAATATATTAATATAAATACTATATTAATATTAATAAAAATATTATATTAACATAAATATTAAAATATAATAAATATTATAATATAATATTATATTTATATAAATATTAAGATAATATTTAAAATATTATATTAATATTTATAATGATAATATTTAAATAATATATCGAGAATTTTTATGCTCTACAACCATATATTTACATAATCATTATCATCTTAATCATCCATAGTACAAAATTTTATTCATACACATTAAAAAAATATTTTAAAAAAAAATACCATCAATTTGCATCTATAAAAATTCTAAAATCCATCTCTCCTATAAATTTTTTTATTCTTCCTTGAAACTCCAATCAAATAAAAAACTCTCTTTACCTTTTAAAAATTACCTCTCCTCCTCTCCACTTTCCATAAGCCAAACGAATCCAAAGGTTTAACATACAGCATAAACAACATCCAGAGGCAACCACTTATCGCATATAATGGGCAGCTAAAACTGATTAGCGAAAAGCACGAAACTGCGGTTGCTATGCTGGCATTCACACATATAGTGGCACAATCGAACTTGCAACAAGACTCCCACAAAAGGCGATCCCCGTTACAAACAAAATGTTCCAGCCAACCAGGAAATATTGCACAGCCGTTTCCATAATTTACCAAGGGTAAGAACTCTTCGTAGCTGACGTACCGAAGACATCCGTGACAAATCAAAATGACTAGACTCTTTAAAGTCATAATCCATCCACAAGCTAGCGTTCACCAAACATACAATTCGCTTTTCACACAGCCATCCTACAGATTTTTTTTGTTAAAAGACAGACTTCGACCCTAAAAATATTTGAACATTTTGGACAACCACATTCTCAAAACTGTTGATATAAATCCAAAAATTATTGTTATATCCTCTTACCCCTCACATTAAACCATTCCTCTTACTTGATACCCTTCTTCTACACACCCGCCCGCCCGCATACCCTCCTGCTACACCCCCCCCAAAACACACACACACACACAAGACCCATAAGAGTCGTGGAGGTCAGAACAATTCTATACAGCAATGGAAACAATAAATGTACTCGCAAGAACCTGAGAGTCAAACCCAGTCCAAAAACGAGCCAATCTGATGTGATGATGTTCAATGTCCTAAAATTTTACCATGCAAAACCAACAAAGCAAACTTTACCCAAAAAACCAAAATAATAATAATAATAATAAATAAAGCTAAAGATTGCCCACAATTTTTTTTAAATAATTTTTTTTAAAAAAAAAAAGCACTTGAAAAGCGCTTTAATATAATCAAGGAATCTAGAAGCACAACTCTAAGCCTCCAACCAAACAACACCAAAAACCCATCAGTACAACAGCCACCAGCACAAACTGTCAGATGACCACATTCATGCAATAACACAGAACATTCCACCCAACAGATTTACTAAGATCTGAAGGCTTCTAAAATAAAGGGCCATTAAATGGTCTCGAAACAGGTGCTATAAGATTTTCTACAAGCCACGCTAATAAGGTAGTCTAAGCTCTAATGAAAACCAAATGAATATAGAATCATAATGAAGTTTCAACTTCAGCCTGCTAGACATTACAGGTGCCTGATGGAGTTCTACATAGCAAATCAACCAGCCTGAGCTCAAACTTCAGTAAAAGCCCCCTCTAAAAGGTGCTACAAGAATGCCTACCGAGCCTGTGCCAATAAGAACCACCTTGCGTCCAGCAATACTAGAAGCAACCTGAAGTGACGAAAGATCTAGAACGGACGTGCAGTGAAGGGCTTCTTTCCTATCTTGCATATGGGTGATATCGACCAGGACCACCATAGCCTCCCCTACCACCATAAAGTCCTGAGCCATAAGCTGAACCTGGGGAATCATAACTCCCTCCATAGCCACCAGATCCACCGTAACCCCCAGCTTCGCGTCCATAGCCACCACCTAAGCCACTTGCACCATACCCCCCACCATATCCTCCATACGAACCCAGGCGACTAGAATAGCTAAGAGAAGATTCTGCCCGGTAATCACCTAAGCCCCCGCCATAACCACCAAATTCACCAGCAACACCCCCATAACCACCAAAACCCCCAGGCCTAGGGCCAAGACCCCCAGGTGTCCTATAGGACGAAGGACCAAACCCACCACTACTGCCAAAATCGCCATATGAGCTGCCAAATCCACCAAGACTCTCGCCAAAAGGACGAGTCCTAGATTCACTACCATAAGGAGGAGGTGGTTGGTTAGATGGCTTCTTTGGTTCAGCCTTCTTGATCTCCACCTACAACAAAGCAAGAAAATCAACCTAGGTCCTGTAATACAAAATGTCTGGAGAACCACAACAGAGTATCCATAAACCTACAGTAAGCAACGTTAGTCTGCAAATAAAATGAAAATGATCATAAGATGATGATAGTGATGACGATGATGATGATTATGGATGCCAAAGGCATAGCCACTCAGGAATTTGATAAACCAGAAGGCACAAAGGCATATTGTACAACACCGCATGACAGAGAGAAGTATGTGGCTAGTACTTTGATCAAACCCAGTATCAAACTCACCTGAGTACCAGCTAGATCAATCATATTGCCCTTTTTGGCTAACAACTCGTCTACAGTTTTTTCAGAGTCAAAGACTACAAATCCAAAGCCTCGAGACCGATTAGTTGTGTGGTCGCGTATAATCTCATGATCCACCACCTTCCCAAACTTGGAAAAGAAGTCCTTGAATTCATCTGCTTAGTTTTAATGCCAGAAGAAATAACTGGTTATGAAAACCAGCATCGAAATGACATGCCAAATAGCTATAGAATATCTTAAAAAGAAAGTTACAATACCTTCTGTCAGAGTAGTTGGTATTCCACCAACAAATATCTTCTTTGTTTTAAAATCTTTTAATGGAGCAGCACCTTTTGGGATGGTCCTTTTAATTTCAACCTGCAAGTTTCAGATCATCAATAATTTGAGGTAATGAACATATGCTAGTACCCCAAGTCCAAAAACAAGAAAAAATGGACTTGGGTGACAAGTAGCTGTAGGACAAACAATATTCCCATCCCTTAAAATAACAAATAATGGAAGTGACGCAGGTTTGTTGTTATAAAATGATGAAAAAACAAAAACACATATTCCAGAAGCAATAAAATATGACACAGGTTAACAGCTTGAAGAAAAACATGTCCAACAACCATGTATAAGATCATCAAAGCCAAGCATGCCACCAAACTTTTGGGTGTTTTGGGAGAAAAAGTAATATTAGAGTTAAATCATCTAGGCAATAATTTCTTACATGACCGATGGCACTCCTAACCTTGACATAATCATTTTTCGAACCATGCTCCTCTGACTTTTCTTGAAATACATGCCTCCTCCTTCTATCACATGTTACCTCAAAGCATTCATTCTCCTACCCCTATCATATGATAATAAGCCCTTCCCCCAATATTTAACACTCAGAATAGATCTTAGATTTTCTTATAATTATTGGCAAAAAATTGTTTAAGCATAAATAGGCCTCAGCAACTGAATAAGAACTTGCAGAACCAAACGAACATCACAACCGTTCACTGAGCCATAATCCAATCCAAGACATCCCATATCCTCATCTAGCTCTACACCTTTTGAAGAATAGCACATTTATAGTGAAAAGAATTTTGAAAAGGACTCTATGCCTTAACCATGACATTTGCCAAAATAAATAGCAGAAGGGTCTGCATACATAGGACTTGTCTAGATGAACAGTTTGTGTGCATGAGGACATACATATCAAACCCAACCTTCATTTGTTCCACATATTTCTTTAAATTTGTTAAAGATAATGCCATTAAGTCTTAACTTGTAATAATTTATAAGAAAAACCTCACTAGAAACGCATCAGAATTACATGACCGCATAGTGCAATCACACTGGAAATTTCTTTTTATTGGCTATCACCACTCGTAAAAATAAGAGGCTTCACTTCCTACAATATAACATAAAATGAACACATGAAAGTAACTGTGTCCGCCTTCTACATCTAGCTTTTAAACGTGACACATATTTTGTGCTGAATTTATTGAAACTTGTCTGAATCTATCAAGTCATAAAAAGCACCATCAGGCTTAGACCTTACAGCCATGTGGTCATAAATCATCAATGAAACCCTTAAAATAGACATGGAATTTTTTTAAAAAAAATTATGCCAGTTGTCATTGTGTTGACCACTGTTCTTGCACCAGGCACATGATACGATGACAGATTAACTAGAATATAGTTGATTGCATTTCAAGTGCAATTAAACAAGTGGGAAACAAGAATGCTAAGAAGAATCTTTAGACATGGATTTTTTTTTAAAAAAAATTATGCCAGTTGTCCTTGTGTTGACCCCTGTTCTTGCACCAGGCACATGATACAATGACAGATTAACTAGAATATAGTTGATTGCATTTCAAGTGCAATTAAACAAGTGGGAAACACGAATGCTAAGAAGAATCTTCAATCCAAAACAAGTAACCAAACAAATTTGGTATTGCAGCAAATCAAAAAAAATCACACGTATACATTCTAGAAAACTGAATATCTATAACATCAAAAGATACATTATCATCATTACAGAAAATAGCTATACAAGGATATTATATTATTTACTTGTCCCAACACAGAACCAGCTAGTGTATATCAATAATGAGAACAAAAGCTTCCCTGGAGATCATTGAAAAGAGGAGTAAAGATGGAGGGGATCAATCAATAATGACCAAAGAGTAAGATTTAACACAACAACAAAAGAGTTCCTAACACATGCTGTCGTAATCCAATAGTTAGAAACCACCGGAATTGGAAAAAGAGATAACCCTCAAGTGCCTTTTTTGAAGCTCAAACAATTTAAACGTGACTAGCATAACATTCCAAACACTAACAAAACTTACTTGTTTTCCATTGACAATTTGTGTTTCCTCAATGACTTTGTCAACAACGGAATGATCATGAAAGGTAACAAATCCAAAACCTCTAGGCTTGTGCGTATTCCGGTCTTTCATTATCACAATATCATCTATCTCTCCATATTTGCCAAAATGCTCCCTGAATGTTGCTGAATCACCATAGGTAAAAAAAAAAAAAAA
Organism: Elaeis guineensis; assembly: GCF_000442705.2. Classification (NCBI taxonomy): domain Eukaryota; kingdom Viridiplantae; phylum Streptophyta; class Magnoliopsida; order Arecales; family Arecaceae; genus Elaeis; species Elaeis guineensis. Next base: position 5,807,970 of record NC_026000.2, read on the forward strand.
AAATGCAAGGGAAAGATAAATTAGAAAAAAGTAAGAACTCTAAAAATATATAATCCTTAGATTATGAAGCTGAAGTAGTATTCCTAACAGGAGAACATATTTAGACTAGTAAGAAATTTATTATTAAAATCAAACAGAAAACTACTCGAAATAAGCCAAACATGGTGAGATTAAGAGAGAATACAGAACCTAACTTCGAAGTAGTTGGAAGAATATCAAGAATCAATAGATACAAAAATTACTAAGAGCAACATATACCAACTAAATAGTCAAGCACTGTAAATGAGAACTATTGAAGTTTCATATGATTGTCACATGCCATCTACTCTTACATGAAAACAATTGTATGACCTGTCCTATCTAAGACCAGCAACAAGACCAAGATATAAGCATTAACATATCAATGTTAAAAAAAAAAAAAAGAAAAAGAAAAAGGACAACAACAGAAATAATGTACGTTAAGGCTGCTTTTGGCATCATTGTCACTTTCCTTTTTTAAAAAAATTGAAAACAGATCCTATTTCTATTTTTTTTAAGATTCTGACAATAGAAAACATGTTTGGTTCCCTCTTTTTTTTTATATATATCAACGAGGGCCAGAGATGGGGCTGGCAACAAGGGAGAGTGAGAGTGGATGGAGCCAACAGCATGGTCGAGGACGAGGGAGAGCCCAACATCAGGCGAAGAGGCAGCTGAGGGAGCAGCAAAGCAAGAGCGAATGCGAATGCGGTTGGCAACCAAGCCAGGGACAAGAAATAGCTCGGCACCGGGCAGAGAGATGGCTGACCAGGCCCAGGGAGATGACGGGTTCAGCAGGGGCAACGAGGAGGGCAATATTGGGTGGAAGAAGAGGGGTCAGGAGGAGAAGGGCAAAACCCACTTTTAAAAAAGGTAGATGCGAAAATTTTTTCCTTCCACAAATAATGGGAGTTGTTGAAAAGAAACAGAAATATGGTAACCAAATATATTTCTGCATTTGATTCCTTGTTTCTGTTTTGAAAAAGAACTAGAGAAAAAAAGGGGGGCGTGGTACCAAAAAGGGCCCAAAAGTATGAAAGAACTGTGGGGGAAAAAAGAGCAAATAGTTGATCATAACAAGAACAATAAATTAGCACCAGATGGACCAGAATCTCTGAAAACCTTAAAAAGAGACACTGGAGAAGACAGCATCACGGCACATATAATGGGAAATCTAAAAAAATACGGAAAGATATTATGAGAGATATTTATATAAGAGGACTTTTTTCTTACTGGAGGTGAAAAATGCAACCCGTCAAAAAGTATCAGCACAATGAAATCGACAGATGAAGTGTTATGCAGCCTAAGAAAATGCTTAGACAATGAAAATTTTAAAGTTTAGTAAACTAGGCCTAAATCACCATAACAAAACATCCAATAAACCAACTCTAAGTGAACCAGGTTGAGACGAATTATAAGTTGGCCACAGACCACAAAAATTTACCATGATAGCTCCTGATCGCAAAACAAAGCATGGAAGGGGAAAAATAAAAAGAGAAAAAGGAAATAGATCCAGAACAAAACATTGCTCAAGATTTTAAAAAAAGAAAAAAAAAAAACACACCAACAAAAGAGCTATAAATTTATGAACAAAAATTGACAGTGGAAATGGAAGCAAACCTAAGAAAAAGCAACATATAGACCTGCATTCTAGTTAAAAATGTTTTTCAAAGTGTCTAAGAAGTTTATCACCTGATCCTCACATAAATAAGAAGCTTGTCACCTAATTCAAAGAAAAAAAATACAAAGCCATCAAATCAACTTGCTAATAAGACCCATATCATGAAACTGGCCAATCAAGATACAAAAATACGCATAAACCTGGAACTGCCGTCAATTTCGGCTTAACATTCAGATTACTCTCCGTATTTAAGAAATACCACCAACACCGCTCACATATTCCAAAAGCTGGAAGCAGATTTAAACTAAGGAAAAGTACCACCCGAATTTGATCGTGAACAATAACAAGAAAATAACGAGAAGCATTAAAAACATTAATTTCACTGAAAATAATAGCAAGAATCTGAGAAATTATGATATAAGTACATAAACAGACTGCAGATCTAAAATATGAAGAAATCCTAAAAGGTTATGCTACATAAAACAACGTATAAAGAAAACAGAGAAAAGAGAAAAACTAGGGTTAATAACAGATCAAAAAAGGAAAAAGTCCTATTGGAAACTTACTCAGGGTCGTATCCTTGGGAAGCCCCCCAACAAAGATCTTCCTGCGAGCACGAGAAAAGGATGGAAAAACACGTCACAAGACCATCAAACGAGAAGAAAGAACGAAGGGAACTCGATGGGTGATAGGGATATCTCACGCAGGGCTCGCTCCGTCGTGCTCCTTGGACCTCGCAGCCATCGCCGTCGCTCGCCTTTTTCTGATCTCCGCGCCTAGGGTTAGGGTTGCCGAGGGGAAAAGGGGAACGAAAAAAAGAAACCAAGCGGAATACAGGTTGGAATTCCTGAGGCCCGGAGCGGCCTAACCTATATATATATATATATATATATATATATATATACGTATATATCGTGACCTTCTCCTTCATTTCCAGAAGCTCCCACGAGATTTCTCCCGCAGGGTTCGCTTTGACCATTGATTATGTAAATCGGACGGATGTGATGATACTTGTTTACGGCGTTAACGAAGGGCCATGACGGTGCGATTGGCGTGGTTAGAACTTAGACGCCCATGGATCCATCCCAGTTGGACTCGGACGTGAGTACGGATCGGATTTGGATATTTGACAGGTGTTATTTATAATAATATTTAAATATTTTTTTGTTAATTTTTTAAATAAAATTATAGATTATTATGATTGATATTAAAGTAAACTCCATCCATAACCCGTATGAACCTAAGATACTATAGATTGACCATAAGTTGACCATAGCATTTATCGTGGAACTTGATTGGGTTTGAAATTTTCGCTTGACAAGAATAGCATATATGTATTATAATAATCTTACATATATATATATATATAAGATCAAAAATATAAATAATATTTTTTTAATTAATTTTTTAGATAAAATTATGGGTCATCATAAAGTCACTTGATGATACTTGATAAAATTATTCATGACGTTTGGTCCGAGACTTCACTAGTTTAATTACCCCAGGAGCATATTAGATATATATTTGACAAGAATGCTAGAAATTAAACAACAAATTAATTATAAATTAAATAAATTTTAAATATTTATATAAAATTAAAAAAAATTCAAATAATTTTTTTAATTATTTTTTTGATAAATTATGCATCATCGTAAACCGCACTCAATGATACTTAATAAAATTATTCGTGATGTTTAGTTTTATTCATAATAGACTTCACTAGTTTAATTACGTCGTGCACATGTGTTTATATAAATATATAATATATATATATATATATATATATATATATATATGGATATAAAGAATATTTGGTTAGAGAGAATGGAGCTCTGGAATCGAAATTGGAATGAGTAATTTTTATTCCAACTGTTTGGTCGAGAGGAATCCATTCCGATTTTGATTCTAGAATAGAATGAAATGGCTCAATCTATATAAAACTCAATCCCTATTTTTTCTTATGGATTCAAATTTTCATTTCGATTTCGATTTCGATTCCGGTCACAAACCAAATACTTCAGAGAATTTAACCATTCTGATTCCGATTCAATTCCAAACTATTTGATTTTCATTTTTATTTTCATTTCGATTTCGATTGCGAACCAAACACCTCCTAAATATATCGAACAACATGTGCAAATTACAATGGTTATGGCATCTCTACACTATTATCACTTTATAAGTATGATAAATTCTTTGCAACCAAGCATTTCTCTTGTTATGCTATACGGTTGAATATGCTGCCTACATTGTTTCATATATGGGCTAAGAAGAGAGCGAATTGCCGAAATGAGAATATCGCCTTTCAAATGGAGATGTCAAGCCTGGTCGATCCATGTGTAGATGGCTGTTTTGCCATCTGTTATTTTGTTTTGGTTGCAGGACTGGAACAATGACCCAAGGATGGTGCAACCAAGTTAAAAATGGCCCTCCAAAACCAATCAACGAACCAAGGACAAGTATGACAGGTAACATGTCACAACCCCAGCATCAATCGATTGACCCATTTGGTTATTGATTAACCCATTATTACCCCGAATAGCTCCCTTATCCATTTAGGTGTCGCCGCAATTATTAAAACCAAAAGCACCTCATCAATTGCAGTCAACCATTTTGATCTATCGAATGAAAAAGCTACCATCACGCCAAAAAAGGTTCAAAATAGAAACTAACCACACAATCTATTATATCCCATAAGCATCACTAAAATTCAACAATTAGTAAAGATGCAATCGAGTCGATTCGAATCGAGTAATTAGAAGTTCGAGTACGATTCGATTTAAAATATTCGAACTTCAAACTCGATTCGAGATTGATCGAGTCATAATATTTTAAGCTCGAACTCAATTCGATAAAAAATAGATAAAATCGAGATTGATTTGACTCAACTCGAATATCAATAGAGTCATATCTTAATTTTCTAATAATATATATATATTATAAATTAAAATAATATTATTAAAATATATATAAATTTAGTAGGTCTCGAGCTTTTGAGCTGTAGATCTTACTATTCAAACTCGATTCAAAAAACTCTTCAAATTATTCGAGTTCGGCTCGAATTTGAATCAAATTTAAATAGCTCACGAGTGACTTTGACTCATTTACACTCCTAAGCCGAAATGAAATATAACATCATGTATTATTTTTTCCTCCAAGAAAATAGTACCCAACATTAGTAAAGAATAACTTACTAATCCCCATCCATTAAAAAAAAGATCATGGGACAATAATTATTTTTCTCCTGTCTTACAAGGTTAAACGCATGAGATAATAATATAGCCAATTGGATAGCAAGATATATAGCTAATTATACGAAAACTACTTCCGGACTACTATACCAAATATTTCTTAAACCTTTTTTCACTTTTTTTTTTTTTTTGATTCCTATATATGTATTTTTAATAGATTGGTCTAGTCATTCCGGAATTGCCAAAAAAAACAAAAAACTTTATCATTCAAGTAGTAATAGTATGTAAAACCATCAGTTAAAGTAGATAACTGAGCCAATTAATGTTCAAAACTAAACTTAAGGAAGATGAGATGGCATAAATATTGATTAAAGATGATGTTACCATTGAGGACTCCACTTTCCATCCGAGCCCACCATAAGCAAGCCATGCATAAAACACCAGTCAAAGGGAGTTAGGCATGCAGTTGCCCATAAAAAGACACGAATGTAGAAATCCGCAAATCTGAAAAAAAGGGGGCCAGCAGCATTTGGAAAAGTTCATTTTGCAGTGACCCCATGAATGCTGCTTTGGGGATCAGCAGACTTTATTGGCACAGATGACAATGTTATTATGTGTGGTTTTCTATGTGCCTAAGGTGTGAAGAAAGGGGAAAGAAAGGAAAGAAACAAAGGGCATTCAGTAACAAATATCATTAGATGTTGGATGTTATATTAGCCAATAAGGTGCAAGTATATTTGTTTTTCTTTAAGATTACATACCATCTATCGAAGTAAAATTTAATGAGTGAAACAAGATAAATAAAGCAAAAGATATGTGCAAAACCATTCAAACAAGCATGAATTAATATGCAAAATAAATCTTATCAAAAAAATATGCAAAATAAGTAGAAACGTATCTAAGTTAAAAAATTTGCAACCATATATTTTATTCTACCAAACAAGCTACATAATTTTGTTGGACGACATCATGTAATGATTTTTTCTAAATATACTCATGCATGTAAGTTTTTTTGATGTAACTTAATTCTTTATATACAATGAATTTTGCTATATATTCTTTGAGAAAAAAATAATTTTAAATTTTGTTTGGCATCAATTTTTATTTTTTATTTATAAAAAATAAAAAGTTAAGTTTTTATTTTTAATAAATATGCTTAGTATAGTTAGATTATTTTTAAAATATCAACATGATGATGATAGTGTAGATGATAGAGATAATAGAGACGGTAATGATGGCGGCGGCAACGATGGTAATGACGGTGATGCTATTGAAGAAAATTGTGAAGATGGTGATGGTTGAGAGAATAACCACTAAGATGATAACGGTGATGGTATTAGAGACAATGACAATAATAATGGAAGTGATGAAAGTAGTGGCAAGATAACCACAAATAGCAATGATAATCATAATATAGAGACGGTGTTAGTAATTATAGTAAAATTATGTATTTTATTTTTTTTGAAAGTTATGAAAATAAAAAATTCTCATTCTCATTTTTCTAAAAAATATTAATTTTTTATAAAAATAAAAATTAAAAATAATAGCACCAAAATTTTTTACCTCAATTACTGTCGTTATATTTAAAAAATAAATAATAAGAAAAACAACAATGCCATATTAGCTCTTAGTTTTCATGATAAATAATTTTAATATCAAAAATAAAAATATCTAGTAATAATAATATTTTACTATTTTAAACTATGCCTTTTAGAGATTGATTTTGGCCTAAAATATTTTTTCATCAAAAAATCTCAATTTTTTATTCCGCAACACCACCAACCAATTTAGTCTAAACATGTACAGTCATAAGCATATCATAGAAATTCCTTTCAAGCTGTTACCTTAACATGGTTATTTTTTATCACAAGTTATTTTTAATAATTTGTCATTCACTTTTTAATACATATCATTTATTATTATTATTATTATTATTAGTGTTTTAGTGGGCCCTTTAATTTTTTTTTTTTTTAAGGTAAGTGAATTGTCTCTAGAATACCTAGAAAAAGCTGTGGGTGGCGGGTGGACGAGGCCATTAGTGTATTTTACATTGTGCGTCTCCAGCAAATAAAAAGGAAAAACCTAAACAATCCCTCCTCTCCTTCTCCTACAATGCCACGGAACACGCTTTGTGGTTCCCAGGGAAGAAGAGAACAGTGAGGTGTTTTTGTGTCAAGTCCTCCCTTTGCTCTCTCACCTCCTCTCGCCCAAAGAAAACCCCCAAAACTGTCTCCTTTTTTATCCTCCCGATTCCCTAAAGACTTCCTCTTCTCCTCTCCCTCGCCGTCCTCTCTCCCTCTCTCCGCCTCCCAAGATGAGCGGCGGCTTTAGGGTTTCGATCCCCTCCAACGTCCGGAAGACGATCCATAACATCAAGGAGATCGCCGGCAACCATAGCGACGAGGAGGTGTACGCAATGCTTAAAGAGTGCTCCATGGATCCGAACGAGACCGCCCAGAGGCTCCTCCTCCAAGGTCCCCATCTTCTTCCGCTTCCCCAGCCTCAAACTCCTCTATCTAGGGTTGTTCGGTCTCTGTTCTTATTTTTCTTTGCTTGAATCTTCGGTTTTTCGTGTTCGGTTTCGATGCGGGCATCTTTGCTTTGATAGGCGATGCCAATCGTTGCATGAGTGGAGGCGAATCCTGTTGGCTTTTTGGGTTGTAGTACCTTCTCTCTCTCTTCTTACGTTTTTATCGTTTATTTTCGGGTTTTCAGAAGGAGATTTGACGATTTTATTGCGTGCAATTTATCGGCTTATCTTGATAGGTTGACGTATTGACAGGATTGTGGCTGATCTTAGTGGTCTGGGTGGAAAAGCGATACTTTTTTTTTTCTGGGGAAGTCGGAGTTGGGTTATTGGGTAGTCTTAGTTGGATACCCCATGTTTAGTTTATCATCCATTTTTATCTTCAAGAGTCAGTCTTGTTAACATCAGTGACAGTCTAGAGTTGTTTGCCGTAAGCTGTTTTGAGTGGCAGATCTGTTAACTCTCATGCCATAGAATGTGTTACCAGTGGGGCTTTGTCACATATATGCAGTAGGCTTCATGTCTTTGATCTGTTTTATATACCATGACCAACTTCGTGATAGATTTGAATTGGTTGAAGATGCTGGCCTACTTCGCTGAATTGTGGATTTGGGGGGTGCTTGGACTACCCTGAGGTTGTGTTTCTGCTGTCTGCAACTGGTTGATGAACAAAGTACTGTCATGTCAAATGTATTATATTTTAGATTATCAAATAGGGATTCAGCTCTTTGAGATTTGTCATTCAACTCAGGTCATGAAAACGTCATATGGGAATAGATGAAGTTAGCTAAGTGGTAATGGATAGGAACCTCTTTCGCCAGGCACCTTCTCTTCCGTTCTTAATTTGTTTTGCACAATTTTACCGTAGCTTTTAATCCTCTGAATGCTGTCAGTTGATTTTCTCTATAAGGAACCTTTTCAGTATTGTGTGTGCATGCGTGGGTAATCATGTGTTTTATTCCCTCCCTCTCACCCCGCTTTCTCTGTGTCACTCTGCACACATATTTATATGTACTTATTTTGTGCATATCTCTCTGTGTGTATAAGGGACTATTTAGTATTGTGTGTGCATGTGTGTGTAATCATGTGTTTTATTCCCTCCCCCCTCATCATGCTTTATCTGTGTCACTCTACACATATGGTTATAGGTGCGTATTTATTTTATTTTATTTTATTTTTTTGCATATCTCTGTGTGTGTCTCTGCTCTCTCTGCGTCACTCTATACACATAGTTATATGTACATATTTTTTTGCATATCTCTGTGTGTGTCTGTGCCTGTACGCTACTAAAAATTTGGTATAATCAGGTTGTAACGATTGTATTGCTTTTTCAGATACATTTCACGAGGTAAAAAGGAAGCGCGATAAGAAAAAAGAGGTATATCATTGTCATTTTGCTTGCATTTAATTCTGTAATTTCTTGTCATTCCTATTAGGGGCTGCTGAGTAAGTGAATTGTCATGGTAGAAGTTTTCAGTTTCTGTTTTTATCAGTTTTGTCTAAAGCAATTAAAATCCATTCTAAATTTACAGAATAAGATTACAAGGTCGATGCCATTTCATTTAGCAGGATATTTCTATAAATACGAATGACATTTTTCTGTACTGTTCATACATGTGCTGCATTGTCTATTAAAATAGTACAAATATATTTGTTCCTATAACATGGCAATATGCAGGTAACTCTTTCATGTCAAATTCTCCTTCAAATGTCTGCATGCATCAATAGCGTCCAATAAATAAAATCAGTCCAGATCATGAAATAAGACACAACCTGCAAACTGATATCCCATATCAACTCGTTTCTTTTTCAACATAAAAAATATACTTAGGGCAGTTCTTCAATTTTACTAATTATCTGGTCCTTTAAATATGAACTTGCCTCCTATTTGTGCTATTGCTGCTTTCTTTCATTACCTTGATTTGTGAATTGTTCTTCTCAATGGCACTGATATTCAATGATGAACTACTCGAATGTCAAATTTTGATGTGATCTAGATATTGGTTTGAAATTCTAGGATTTGTAAGTTGAGGTCTCCTATCAAGAGGAAAATGGATATTGTGTCTTGCATTTAGGATTTCTCAATAGATAACATGGATATTTTTGTAAAGAATCTGTAATAGAATGATCCTAAAGCAGTATTGAGTATGCAGAAACATTAGCTTTTTACTAAATGATTCTCAGTTATCAGCTTTTTATTAAATTTTACTAAATGATTCTCAGTTATCAGCTTTTTATTAAATGATCCTGAATTTATAGCGTTAAGTATGCAAAAATGTACATATTTCTTGTGTTTCACAATTTTCTGAAGGATAGGTTGAGCAATTATATTTATTTCATTGCCATGATTTTCAGACCTCATCTGTTAAGTATTCATATATATATATATTGGGTTCATTTTACAACTCTTTTCAAATAAACTTGTTTGATTTTCAACACTTTGCTTATCATTTCATTTGGTTAATTTGGTCAGAATTCTTAGTACTCATGCCTCAGGTGTTTTAATGTATCCAATTACAAACTAGTATGACATATTAATTGCTTGCACCGTATTTAAAATATTTTGCTTTATGATTTTTTGCAGAACATTAGAGAGCCTGCTGATTCTAGGTGGAGGCCAGGAGTGCAGGGGCGAGGAGGTAGGAGTGGTCGGGGAAACTATTCTTCACGTCATGCGTCTAATGGTATGTGCTCGCTTCTATAATATGAAGCTCGAGGTTCACGTGGACATGCAGATAGCTCTTGTTGACACTCCATTGCTCTTATAGGTCGCGTCTTGTTGAATTTACTCATTTTACTTTCAATTTGCTTGTTATGCTTATCATGATGTACAGTGTAGGGTCATTAAATGGGTGTTTATTTGGAAGTTTTAATTGCTACCTTTTAAGATATTCACGGTTGCTTCTGATTCTTGTTCAGATGAATGATCTGAGACTGGGAGTAACCTGAACATATTTATGAGATCTGAAAATCTCTGTTCATCATCTATGAAAGCTCCATTCTCGCACTATGCATCATGTTCCCTTCATTTTTTTTTTCTTTTGGTAATTCTATTCTGATTGTGTCAACTATGTCATGCTGTTTATTTATCTTACATTTTCTATCTTGCATTGTAATTTTTACAAATCTTATTTAGTGTCTCTGCGATTTGTCATGACATAGCACATGCATTATTGTGTTTCCTTAGGTATATTATGCATTATAAAGAACATATGTTAAATAATTTTACGTGCAAGATTGCTACTTTATCATTTTCGCAGTTGGATATTATCATACATATTGCTTACATCCTTTGTAGATATTGTTGGGGGAAGGAATGTTACTTCTGGAAATGAGAATGGAGTAAATCAAGGCACAGAGGGAGCCAATAAATCTTTTTCATCTGTTGATCAGGACACTGAGAACAAATCCTCAATCTCCATATCAAGGTATCTAATTTGGTTTGTTGTTAGTTTGGCACATACTTTATCCCTATAACAAACTATAATTCTAATACTGGACTGTGATTTGTTGATTTTGGTTTGTGTTGATGTAATTAATGTCAAGCCTTTTGATGCACTTCATTTATGCATGATAAATTACACGTGCTGTAGAACACCACCATTTACCAGTATTGCAGATATGTATTGCTTTTAGCTGTTTGTATTGTTTTTGATTGACCATGAGACTATCACCAAGTGAGCTGCTTATACAATTCTGATGTCCTTGTAAAGTTCTATGATGTTCTAATAGGTGATGCAACAATATTAATTGGTCATATATCCTTGTTCTAGAGTAGCATGCATTGACTTCCTTACTCTCTTTTGATTTTTTTTTCTTTTTTGTTTATAAATTGAAGTATATGTATCTTATTATAATTAATATGGTTAAGCAACAAGTAGAGTGTTATCATGTATTACAAATCAAAACTTCCATAAACTGATGTAAATTTGTCCCAATTCTTATCTTGCTGTACACCTTCTGTAGTTCTTAATCATCAGAACAGAGTAATAACCGTCCAACAAGTATCATGTTAAGTAGTCAACTATCTGCAAGTTGCTTTTGAATCCTACATTGCTTTGGGATCCTACTGCTTATGTATGACAAATGCAGATATTTTTGAATCCTATCATATCTTTAATTTGAGTTTTTGTTAGGTTGTGCATCTTTTGTTAAAGTTCTTCAACACAAAGTTAAGGCCTTTTTTCATCAGGACAATGTCTGACTGCTTCATGTTACTTTTATTGGTTAATTATTTGTCAATACATGTAGACCATGCTTGTTTCACATACTTTAATTTTCCCTTTCATTGAGAAGAATTGCTATAGATCCTCTATATTATATGTATACTATAATTGTAAAAAGAATGGCTAGATTTGGGACACGGTGAAGCAGGACTATAACTCAGTGAAGCCAGTATAATTACATTTTAAGTTTCCCACTTCTGAAGGGAAAGCATTAAAGAGAGACCTCTGAAGAATTAGCACCAGCATTTGGATTTAATAACCTGCAGGACCTGCTTAGTCTCAATGAGATATAGAGAGCAGACATTATTAGAGAGAGGGATCTGTAGAGTCCTGAAACACCTCTTTGTTGTTTCTTCTCTCTCCTATTTTTTTGAATGGTATGTGCTTGGCATGTGTGAGTACTAGTTTGTGTTTAGTTCTGATATCTATCTGGATGGGTTGGCAAGGACGTCATCACCTATTCAAAAATGGTTAGGATGTGAGTCCTACTTTATGCTTGGGATTAGGGACAAATTGCACTGATGATTATTCCGCTGGATTGTGCATATGCAAAATACATTGTACGTATAAGCTTTTTCCACTGTTTATAATTTTAGTGATTCACCGACTTAATTACCATGATATTAGTGTTCCTAATGAATTTTAGTAGTAATCGTAATTGGTTATAATTCATGACGATATTTATTTCTTTGGAGTGCACATATGCAAAACACACGGTAGATATAGGTTCTTTTTCCATTGGTTATAATTTTAGTGCTTTGCTGCCTTAAATACCATGATATCATCTTTTTTTGATTGGCTTCTTTACTTTCTTTGTTTTTTAAGACATAATTGTTGAGTTTATTTGTTGTTTTTATTTTTCCTGATTGAGTTAAATGCGAAAAAGTTGCTTGTGTTTTCTGCATATTATATATGTAGGCATCACTGTACATATATATATATATATTTCATACTAAACACTTTTCAGCTCTATACCTGGCCTGGCCAATGGTCCCAGCAATGTGGATCACCCTATTTCATCTCAGGAATGTTCGTTGCAAGGATCTGGTGTTAGTCAGATTGCTCCAAAGGAAGAAAGTTCTGCTACTGGAACTAATAAGACCCAAACCTCATGGATCTCCGATGATGTAAAAACCAGTTCTGCATCTGGACAATTTGTACCAGGTTCAAGTCAATCTGTGCCATCCAAGGCAGCATCTATATCTGGGGTATATGCCTCATCATCAGATGCTGTGCTATTGCCATCTCTTGATCCCTGTAACCCAGGTGAAGTGGATACCATCAAACGTGTGGTTGGAAGTCAACGGACTGTTGTGGAAACGACAAACAAGGCTGCATCTCGTGATATATCTGGACCCGAGTTGTCATCTGTTGGAGGAAAAGGTCCTTCTGCAATTAGTCGTTCTTCAGTACATGGCAGGGTGCAAATGAGATCACAAGGACCTCGAGTGAACCAATTCTCAGATACATCACATGCTGTATCTTCATCTCTCTCTGGCCCTCCAGGCAGCAGACCTTCTTCTACTTACAGCAACAGATCACAACAACTAAGTGATCCACAGAAAGGTATTATATCCATGGTCCTAACACGTTTGTGCTGCTGTGTCTTTGCCCTTGTGTATATTAACATCCACTATTTTCAGTTTATTATGTGATTTTTTATCATACTGTCTTGGAACCATGGGCCTTCACTTCATGCATATACCCTATGTTTGTTTGTTACGCTAACATGTTAATAACGAGCTCAATTCTTCTAATCTTTCTACTAACTGCTGTCTGTTGTCATTGTAGTCCAATATGTTGGGGCTGGCATCTTCTTGGCTCTGGACAATACTAGCAACATATTATTTATGAACTTGCCAAGCCTATTTTGGAGCTAAACTTTGATTGTTTCCTAATTCCAGATTTTAGGGCATATAAACATTTAATATCTAATATTATATAATTATTCAAGGAATCAAGTTAGATCCAGTTGTTGAAAATTTATATTCTTTGATTTTTATATTGAATTACTTATAATTAGTTTATTTAAATATAGGTGAGCAGGGTGCATCCGTGCATGCTATATTTTCAAATACAACAATTGCACATCAGTGTCTAGCTGATTGGATGCAGTACTTCTTATTTATGTATTTTTGTAATTAATTTAACCCATTACTTCTCATTATTTTCTGTTTTTTTGTGGGCACTTAGAATCTTATCACACCTAAAGGTGGTGCATTTGTCTGGTAGGTCAAGTTTGCTGCTTCTGGTCCAAACAGTCAATGTTATTCAAAATATATAATGCATGACTTCCTGTAAGTAAAATTTGATGGCCTGTATTGCCAGAAAAGAATTATTGCTGCTCAGGTAATTTTGTGCTTGTCAGGATATTAGATCTGCTTACAGATACAAATTTCGGAGCATGATAGCTGCAGGTTTATTTTTTTAAATAAATGCATCTTTCATAAAATTATTAAACATTCTGAATTACAAACTAACTGCATCTGACTAACAGCATCCCTTACACTACTCATTGTATGGATGCCTTATCTTGGAATTTTTTACGTTGTGAAATAACAGCTGCAAGGTTATATTTAGATATTGAGTTCTCTATGTTATCTGAACTAGTTTTAGAGGATTCAACACATATTGTCATTTTTGTATGGTGAGTTAGAGTAGTTTTTTAACTGTTTAAGGTTATTGAAAAGGAAAATGATATTAAATAGGAAAATCTGAATGCAAAATCACAAAAATCTCTAGTATAGCCAATGACCCAAATTTAGAACCCTGTCAAATGTAAGAGGTCAGTAACTCTATTAATACCACAAGGCAATGGCCTATTTTTTGTTTAACAAAGATGCAAGCATAAGCATCATCATTGGTGCTATTACAACTACTTGTATCAATATCATGTTTTTGACAAGGAGATAATGAAAGAATAGTAGCATCAAGAAAAAGATTAGACTATTGCCAAAGCAATTATCATAGAATTAACCTAGTTAGTCATGTATTCTAAGAAAGGCCATATGAAGTACAGAGTTCCATGTAGAGAAGTGGAACATTGCTCCAAGATCCATCATCCAACAGATCTCTTCAATATACAAATGAACCAGTCTGAGACTTCAAGTACTTACCAATAAATCTTGCTCTACTTAATTGGTTTTTCGATGAAATAAATTTAAAAAACTTATCTGTTCTTACATGGACTAGATTGCACGTATAGATGGAGCACCCATATATATTTATTTAAGAGGAACCAGGCAAGCTTGTATGTTACAAAAGAAACCAACAATTGCTATTCCATCTATACACAGTCAACACTGTGTTAATATTCAGCCCAGCATAAATCAAGAAAATTTTATGATTGGCAAATAACCCAACATCCAATCTCAATTTATTAATTGTTTCCTATTTCATAGGCAAATTCATTTTGGGTAGAAGACTGATTTGCCATCAAAGGGCCAAGATTTTGAGAGTAAATATATATTTCGTTGTCTGTGATGCAGGATAGCAGAAGAGCCTCTTCCTAGAAGCAAAAGGAATTGTAGTTTCTTATTTTTTTTTTTGCCATATGTTCTAGAATGAACAACATCTACAATGTCATATGTGATTGAATTGCCTTAAATAATGTATTTTTTGGATAATGTTGAAATCTACTAATGAGTTCCATTTTTTGGTTCACTAAGGACTTGTTTGGTTCACGGAAAGTAGAGAGGGAAGAGGTAATTCCTGGAAGTGGAGAGATGGTCTCTTATTTGGTTGGAGATTTAAGAGGAAAGAGAATGAAATTTTTTTTTTCCATAGAAAGACATTTTCACATTTCATGGGAAGTAGAAACTCATGAGGGAGGTGGGTTTCGGAATTTCTTATGGGATGAAAATTGATCGTACTTTTTTCTTTCAAAAAAGATTTTTTTAAGATCCACGACTAAGATTTTGTAAAATATCAGTGGATGGTTAAAATGAAATACTTAATATAATATTAATATTATGTTAATATTTATACTAATATAATAGCTTTATTAATATTAATATAGTATTTATATTAATATATTAATATTTATATTAACATAATATTATATTTAATATTGTATTTATATCTATATTAATATATTTATTATATTAAAATATTAATATTATATTAATATAATATTAATTTATATTAGTGTTATATTAATACAATAATTATTATGATCTAATATGATATAATAATATATTAATATTATATTTATATTAATATAAATATAATATTATTATTTATATAAAGTTTAAAAGCAAAAAGGTATGGTTTATATCTATTAAGGATATAACGGGTATTCTACACAGTTTTTCTAGAAAAATGGATGCTCAGCCAAACATAATCATTCTGCAATAAATCTTTTTTCATGGTCAACTAAACATGCTAAAATTCTATTCCCAGAAAATAATTTTCTGAAAAGTAACTTCGTAGGAAGTTATTTTCTTGGAAGAAAAGTTCTTCTTGCGAACCAAACGAGTCCTAAGATTCAAATTGTTTTAAAAATTTGGTGATTAAAATGTAAACCTTCAGAAACTCTTGGAAACAAAAAACCTCATATAGGACCTTATACATAAAGACTTCTAACATGATCAAAATTAATATATTGAGGGCTCAATGCACAGAAAATTGCTCTTTGTGCGTCATTTGCTTTTGTTAAGCAGAGATTGGTTGTCAAGTTTATCAACTATAACTGTGGCCTTTGTGACTGGTGCTTAGAGATGAATACCTATCATAGTTTATCTTTTAATGCTTTTATCTGCTTAAAGATTTCATCTGAACGGTATCTTGGATGTAATTAACATTAGATAACTGTCATCCTTCTTCTTCTTTCCTTCTATAGATTTCAACACTTAATGGCTTTGATGTTGCTGTTGTCTGTGCTTCTAAAATTTTTAGTCCATGATAATGTTGTGCGATTGATTTTTCCAAGTAATATTTGAACCACATGATTTTCTAGTTAAAGTGCTTTGTTAGCCTTGAGGACCAGGAAAAAAAAAATAATCTATGAACCCTGTTATTTACTTATTTGATACGAACTCATCTTTGGATAACTAGAGGGGTTCCTTTTTTGATATATAAAAAAGAGAGCAAATGAAGGAAAATTCATATGTGTGCATGTAAGCTTATGTTTTCTACAGTGGTGGAATTGGAGATGCTTTTGAAGGGGGGTGTCAATGGGTTGGGTTAGGTTTCTACCAAAAAAAGAAAAAAGGGTTGGGTTTGGTTGGGTCTATTGTCAATAGCAAAGAAGGGCTTGATGTGTACTTTGTCCTACCACGAAGTTGGAGTTCCTTGACCTGTGCTTGTTCGCTGGTTTAGGCAGATGACTTTTGTCTAAACAACTTGACTCGATGATGTAGATAGTGCATCAGCTGTTGCAAGTCAAAGTGATGCTCAAGTTGACGGGATGAAGGGGATGGGTGGTTTTTCAAAGAAACGGAAGGAGTGTAATGATTAGATCTAGTGATGAGGAATGCAGGTTAGGTTCTAGGTCATTGAGATTGGTGTACCTGCATGGTTGTCCTATCCTTTTGATGGACATAGGAAAATGGATTGTGTTGGTCAGGAAAACCAAGATTTGGATTGGAGGATTACGGAGTGATTAGAAGTATGCTTTCTTGCCTTGTATTTAAGATCAAATGGTCGATAGATGCATCCATGGTTTACCGAACCACCCCGAATCATACCGGCGGCTAATCGGTGTGGTTCGGGCATTTGATTTGGAACGTCGGCAAAAACGGAGCGAGGAGAAGGAAAGAGAGGAAGAGAGAGAGGAGAGGAAAGGAAAGGGGAAGCCGGTGGTGGTTTGTTGAGGTATCTGGGTTTCGTGGTCCTCCGTGAGATGCGAGAAAGGAGATAGGGGAAGGGAAAGAAGAGGAGGGAGGGCAAGGTGGCATTTCAAAATAGGTGTGAAGCTCGAAATAGTGCTTTACCCTAGATGTGTCGTGGGGTCATATCTAGTATAAGAGTTTGCCTCGATTTGGTACTGCTCTTGTGGCTCGCACCAAAATAGTGCTTTACCCTAGATATCTTGTCCAATGTCATGCCTCAACACATTTCAAGGAGAACCAGCTAGATTTGTGTTTGAGTGGCTTTTCACCCCCAACCACAACTTATCAATTTAGGTTGCTACACTTGTCAAGAAAACGTGTACGTAAATAATGATAATCTAAAAACATCCAATTAGAGAACCTAAATAACTTCCCATTATACACTAATTTATGCTTCTTCATGAGGTATTTTTGCACATTTATAGAATTAGTCATATTTCAAGTCAGGTCTCTTTTGCATCTATCTTTTGCATGCCTAGCACAATCATTCTCTGGTAATGGATATTTTCCTTTTGAAGGCATAGCCTGTTTAAATAGATCAAATATTATGACTTTGGAAATGGGAGGGCTCAAGGCAGAGCTCATATTCTTGACATTTGATGCTTGTAATATTGACCATATTGATGTATATGGTATCATATCATTCAGTAGCACTATGTTCTTGTTTCTTTGGAAATTACAAATTGGCCTAGTTACAAAATAAATTTATGGCGCATCTCAGTGTACCAATTGCATATCTTTTTACAATATAGTGTATTTTTCCTATGCCTTTGCGCACTTGATATCGGCTTTAGTGATATGGTAGGGCTATGATACATGATACTTTAATCCTTGATACTTGGCTCAAGACACCAATACTTGAACCTGATATTCCAGCTAAATATCTTTGCTAGCTTGGTTATTGTTGGGTTGGTTGGGGATTTATTAGCTGGTAAAGGCAATATCCACTCTTCTAATAATAAGGGTAGCCAAACGTGTGTCATTTCCTTTTTCCATCAAGAGCAAAACATCATAGCAAGAATTAATTGGGCTTGTATCATTTTATAACTGGAGTCACACAAATCAGATTAAACTTTGCGATCGTGAGCCTTATAAGAATTTAAAAAGTATGTCAGTTGAAACTTGAAATCAACCATTAACTCAAATAGCACAAACCTTGACCGCCTTGCAACAAACAGATTGAATAGTGGGATTTTTAAAGGTCTTGATCCTTGGCAAATTGTTCATGCCCATTGACTTGGTCAATGTGGACATGTCTAATGCTTTATGACACCTAGAATAGTTTGTCTAAGTATTTTACATTATGTATTATCTTTTAATCAGAATATGTGGATTTCATCTTATTGTAGTGATTGTTTCAAAGCCTTTTCCCTATCAAAATGGGTCACTAAAGAGCAAGGTTTTAAATCTTGTAGGACAGAGATGTCCTGGTATCTCTATGGAATGGGATGTCCCACTGTTTTGTCTCATCCCGTCAATTGTCTCGGTCATTCATCCCAATAGATATCCGTTGTGTCTCTCCCTTTTTCTTTCCGTTCTTTCTTTCTTTCTTTTCTTTCCTTCTTTTCTTTCTTTTTCTAATCCTTGTCTTTCCTTCTTTCTTTTTTCCTTTTTCTTCTTCTTCTTTTTCTTTCCTTTTTCTTCTATCTTTCCTTTCTTTTTCTTCTCCATTCCTTCTTTCTTTCATTTTTTTTCTTCTTCTTTCCTCACAGCTTTTACCTTTCATCCTTCTTTCTGCTTTCTTCTTCTCTCCCTGTATGTACGTGTTTTGGAGTCAACCCTGTCTTAGTCTCATTTTCTCACAAGAATGGGACAGGAAGGCTGGTACTTCCCTCTTCTTGCAGGACGTAAAACTCTGCTAAACAGCACAACTTCAAGTTGTTCATCAAAAAAAAGTGCACATCTTCAAGTTGAGAGCTCTGTTGGTGGATTAGCAAATTTTTATAATTTTACACAACAATTCCAGGAAAGATTCAGCATTCAGCGAGTGCAACTATGTATTGGATTTTGGCATATGCTTCCATTATTTTTCTAGTATGTATGATATGAGATCACTTTGTTGATTGATAGTTTTTGCATGCAATTAATGTGCAATTTAGATGTTTAAGCCTTCATCGTTATAATTTGCCCAGTTTGATGGTTATTCAAAGATTATATGGATAATGCTTGTTTTTCATTCAGCAGTTGTTGCTAATAAAGAGTGGAAACCAAAATCAATGCACACAAATCCTGCTCAAGCATCTGGAACACCCGTTATTTCTGATGTATCAACTATGGTGGAAGCTGTTTCTGAGTCATTGCCGGTGCCAGGTACAGTGGCATCGGAAAACACTACTTTAAAGCTGGAAAAAAGGCTAGATGAGCTGCAGTTATCGGACAGACAGCATGTCATCATTCCAAACCATCTTCAGGTCCCAGAGTCTGAAAGGCATGGGTTGAGTTTTGGAAGCTTTGATTCCAGTTTTAACCTAAGCATTGGTTCTGCTAACGGCGCTGCAAGTGACAAGAGCACTACGCCACCATCTGAGTCATCTCAAGAGATTGAGGAAAATGTTGAGGATCCTTCTTCAAGGTCAGATGCATCAATTTTTACATTTTTCATTGTTTTTTACATTAACGCAGTTCTACTTGTACACATCTATACTTGCATATTTATAAAATTTTACAGGCTGATGCTTCCGGAAATGTTTTAGTTATCTGTTTGCTTCTTCTATTTGTTATTTAATACTGCATGCTGGTGTTGCTTATCTTTAAAAATCATATATGGCATGACTGTGACAAAACTCACTATGATGTACAGTCTGTTGATCTTGACCTTTTCTATCTCTGTGGTGTGGTGTCGTTAGCTTTGATGCTTCGTATGTATCATAGTCAAAATATTCTAAGATGTTTCTATACAGTCAAGTTTGATCTATATTGATCAGTTTTTAAATCCGATACAAAGCTACTCTCTCTCTCTTTTAGATGGCAGAGCTGATATTCTCCTAAATCCACCAATTATGATCTTTTGTTGATGTACACTGTTTTGGCATCAAGATACTCTACAATCACTTATTTTTGCCTTTTCGTTTTCATGACAAATAAGTTCCTTTTTATTTCATGTTAGGTTTTCTTATTTTTCCCCCCTCTTTGAGTGCAGCAGTCATGATGCATCCCCAGATGCTCAAGAAGTGGACTATCCAGATTGCCCTGAGTCATCTACCCAGATACCGGAAAACTTTTCAACTAGGGTAGTTGACGTTTCCTCCAGTGTCCCTCCAGTGCCAGAATATGTTCAATCCAAACAAGAAGCTGCTTTGTCTTCAGAAGGTCCTCAGTACTCAGTTGTGCATACTGCCCCTAGTTATTCAGCATTTGGGTTGGTGCCGCAAATGCTTGGTAGCCAATTAGGACCCTTTGAAAGCTCTGAGACTCAGGCACGTGATACCCCTTGCCTCCCAAGCTTTGTGGTAAGTGTTTAACTTGAGGACCTTTATGGTTTACATTGAAAATTGCCTATTGGATTGTAGATCGAGCAAATTCTGTATTTTATGTTTAACAATCTGTGTTCTGGTAGTCTTATGTTTATTCTTCCGCAGCATGGTTGCTTCTGTAAACTAACCTTGGGTAGTGACCATAGGATGTGTCTGCAAACGATGTTTTGTATTCAAGCTGTTCCATTCATTATTTATGCTGTTCAAGATGTTCCATTCATTATTGTTAGCTCTGCTAACTGTAATAGGTCAGATAGGAATCAGGATGGGTATTCCAATTATATCTTATTTATGGTTTATTTTAGGAATATGAAAAACTGATATTCTTTTGTGTAGGTCCAGCAGCCTTTTGATCCATCCTCAAGCTACTACACCCAGTTATATCGACCTACTGCTGATGCTGAGGGTCGCTTCTCTCCTTTTCTTGCACCTGGTGCCACTGCTAAGTATAATGGTAATATTGCGGTCCTACCTGCTCAGACTGGCCAGGCTCCTCAAGAGGTTCACATCAAGCACTTGCTTTGTTTTACTGCTCCATTAATGGAATAATTAAAATGTTCTTCTTTCACATTTAATCATAACTAGAATGTTTTACCCATCTATTTGGGGCTGATTTTAGGACTCTTCACCTTTTGTGATTTCAAATATATGTTTCCTTGGGTGCTGCTAATTTTTTTAGCCTATATCGCAATATTTACTGTTAGATTGTTGTTTAAGTTTTCAAGTGAAATTTTGTTTTCTACCTATGGCACTCAATTCACGCCTTTAAACTTGCTTTGAAATTAAACCTGAATGAAGGGGCCAACTTTTAGACTTTTGAATCTGGAAGAAATTGATGGTATTTTGTTTTATTTGGAGATGCTACCTTTCTTTTATGTCTGATGTTTTTTAATTCCTTACCAGCAACCTATTGACTGTCTTCTGTTTACCTTCTGGATAGAATTTCTTGTTTTATATGCTTTGTATCTGCCTTCTGACTGGAATATTTATTACATATTGTGATTTCAGAGTGGGAATTCTGTGATCTTATCAACAGTTGGGTCTACTTCTCTTTCTGCTCAAGCTGCTGGGGTTATGCAGAGTTGTGTTGCTGTTCCCCAGCAACATGTTCCTGTTTTCCGGCAGCCTGCTGGTGTGCATATGTCACATTATACCCCCAACTATGTTCCATATAGTCAATATTTCTCCCCATTCTATGTTCCACCACCTGCCCTTCACCATTTTCTAAGCAACACTGCATTCCCTCAGCAACCTCCAACAGGCAGCTTATATCCACCTCCCGGAGCCACTGCAGCTGCCACCCCTGTTAAATACTCTATTTCTCAATACAAGCCTGGGACCAACACTGGTAATTCAACCCTTGTTGGGATGCCAATTGGCTATGGAACATATAGCTCGAGTCCAGCTGCCTACACTCCTAATCCTACTGTGAGCAATGGCAACTCAACTGGCAATGAGGATCTCACGGCATCTCAGTTCAAGGAAAATAACGTCTATATGCCTGGGCAGCAGGTATCTTTATTCCTTTTGCTCAAAGTTGATGTATGGTATTTTTTTCACTCGTTTGATGCAAAAACACCATGTTTTAGCTGCTATTTAGATGAACAGAATCTTTAAAAATATGTCAACCAGGGATTCATGTGTACCCTGGCATGTCCCACTGGTATGATACTGCTCAGAGAAGAAAACAGTTTCAGGGATGCCACTGGGACACCTGTTCACACATGCACTGGTGTGTCCGGACTGTCCTGTGGTTGGTGCCATCTGAAACGCACCGGGATGGTTGTGTCTGTGATTTTTTTAAAAAAAAAAAAAAAAAGAAATTTCCTCTTCATTCTCTTTGTTAATGGTTGTTCCAGTTCATCTTAGTCCATCCAGGCTGTCTCGGTATTGTACCCACACAGGATCAGACTGGGACAGGCACCGGTACCTGGATTTTAATCCTTGCATTGTTCACAACGAGCACCATAAGCAGGACTAATTTGTTATGTAAATGTTGTTTGGATGTCAAACTTTTTAGGTTGTTTATGTGTCTCTCACTTACATATGAGAAGCATATTCGGTTGCAACTCTGATTTCTATTTCCTAATGTGTTATCATCCTAGATTTATAAATTTCTATATCTTTTACTTATATCTAAGTCTTTGCTGTCTAGCAGAGCGAAGGTTCAGCTGTCTGGATTCCTGCAGCTACCGGGCGGGACATTGCCAGTCTTCAGGCTGGTTCATTCTACACCCTTCCTCCACAGGGGCAGCACATGGCATTGGCACCTACACAAGCCAGCCATGGTGGCCTCAGTGGAATTTACCATCCCACCCCAACCGTCGCTGCAGCTGCTGTTCATCCGCTACTCCAGCAGTCTCAGACTGTGGCTGGTGCTGTTGAGATGGTAGGCCCACCTTCTGGTGTTTATCAACAGTCACAACGAGCACAGGTAAATTGGACTAATAATTATTGAAGACAGGAAAGGGAATCCATGTAGATGGTAGCCTCTTAAGAAGCAAAAGACATTTTTCAATCCTGTGAAATTTGGAGGCTACTATTGGTCTCAGGCAGAACATTTTTGGCGCAGAGCAGCCTGATCAAAGAGTGTGAATAGTGGAGGATATATCTAAAGGATGGCCAAACTGGAGGGAAGGGTTCAAGATTCCAAGTTGCTTTGAGAATTTGAGATTAATAGTGGAGCTTCACCTGTGACTGATACTGACCATTTTTAGGTTGAGAGATCTGGTCAGGTTCCTTTTCTTTGCCGTGTCTGCTGCTCGTTCTTTATCTTTTGCCCTTTCTCTCTTGATCTTTTTAAATTACTGTCGGTGGTGAAAGGCGTGATTTTCTTTTCTTTTGTATCCCTTTAGATGAGGTTATAGTAACTTTGGGAAGGTAAAATTTTAAAAGTTAGTGGGGTTTCATTCTTTCCACTGCCTTACCTGTAAAGTGGATTTTGATAGTATCAAGGATGTATCACAACTGTTGTATGTGGTGTAATAGAAGCAGCAGCACATTCCTTTCTTTTTCCTTGGACTTGCAATTAAAATAACTATTGCTTTAATAGATTTGCAAGCCCATGAAAATCATACTTTTGCTGGTTGGCACACCAATGGAAGTGAAAATAGGTGTTTGGAATTTTTTCATATGGAATACAAAGGAAAATAATTACATGTCTTAAGAAGTTTACTTGTTTTCATATCCGTGTGAATATCATTCCGGTAAATGGAATAATACCCACGCAAATCCAATACAAAAAATATTCTCAACTAACGAGTGAGTAAAATGGAATTCCAATGATCAGTAGTTATTGATTTCAGGAACTTGAAATGAACATGAGTTATATCATCTGTATAAGATTTCAGTACAAGATGCACCTTCTTGACAGGAGGTCTATTAATAGTAGCAATTTGGACATCGTAGGACTCGGAGGATCAAGCGTTTAACTGAGAATTTTAATCTCTACGAACTAAATGCTCGGCATATCAAGTGGTGTTATGAGTTTTTTCTTTTTGGTAAAGAAGAGGGGAAATATATTTCCTAGAAAGCAAGATTACACTGTGTAATATACATCATTAAAGGAAACAAACGCACGCATACAGATCCAAAGTAAAACAGAACCAACAAAAACTGAATGAGGTAAACAGCCCCACCCAGCTCATGTACACAGAAGACAAATGAATATATTTTGCAGTGGGCTGAACATAGAGCCGAAGTAGAAATAAGGATAAAGGCCTGTAGTAGAGACCGATCAACAGAGATGCCATCCAAAAACAGCAACATGAACCTGTGATGTTGACCAAACTGAAAGGATAATACAATAACCATAAACGAAGATCTAGGAAGCCGAGAAAGAGTGAAAGCCTGAATAGAATTTGCCTTGAATAGATGGCAGAATAGGAGCAAAGCAGCATTCCAGACAGCACGTAGCGAAAACATACTACTCAAAAGAGTGGAGTTCGCTAGTAGAGAAACCCAAGAAAACCTCACAACTACATGAGCCAAAAGAAAACCATCCAAACCGCAGAGAACAACAGCTACTGTATTGACAGATTAGAAATGCCCTGTAATGGAGTTTACTTATGTGGAAGACTGCATGAAGTACTATGTGAGCATAACGCTAGGAAGTGCTTCCCAGAATAAGCAGCATCATAGCTTCATTGAAGAAGCATAGAAGAAAAAACAGTGAAGTGAGGCAACTATGAAAAAAGATCCAAATCAGAACTTGTCCCATAAAGTCTGTGGAACACACAATGGCTATATGACTTCAGAGAGAATATGACCACTTTGTGCCTGATTACTGCCCCACTCGAGATAAAGATACAGAGCAGGCATACATGACAACCGGAAGGTTGGCAAGTGCATATTACCTTTAATAATAGAATGCAAAACTGGAGGGCAGCAGGGATAAAGCGAGACAAAGTATAGCTCCTTGTATGTAGTATTACTGAGACAATACAGGCATAAACCGCGTGGAGATAATGAACCATGGCAACCTATAAGATGATACATTGCAGAGGAGCATTTGAAAGGAAACTACTGCTGAAGAGAACCCACACAGAAAGGCCTCGTGAGATTATATGGAAGTGAGAAGGTAAGCTTCGACCGAGAGAAGCCAGGGAAAGAACAGCCGCTGCAAAAGACCTGCATCAAAGTTAAAAGGAAAAATAGGCATCATAAGCGAACATAGTTAGTGCTAGCAGCATCAGCACGAAGAAGCGCATAAAGCTCAACATGGAGAGGACTCAGAGGATCAATAGACTCATCATTATCCCACGTATGCTTAGCAAGTAATCCAATCAGCCACCGAATGTGCCTCTCTAAAAGTATGAGAGGCAGCAAAAACTTTAAGGGATCTTTGGCATTGTAAGATGTCCTGCAAAATAGGGTGGCCATGCCACTTTGAAGAAGAGGATGAGCTGATCCAAGATATAACAACAGCATAGTCTCCTTCTAGTAGAATTTGGTCCTGCTTGAGAATGTGGACAATAGCTAGCAACCCAGCCCAAGCTCCATTGAGCTCAGCAAAAAGCACTGAAGTAGGATGCAACCGAATAGCTGCCGCTTTCAAAAGGAATTAATCCAAATGAGTCTCCAATGACAAAAGCTGTAGCAGACCTTTGATTCTGAAGTGATCCATCAAAGTTAACCTTCATTGTACCAAGGGGTGGGGATACGCACCTTACAGCAGTTAAAGTGGAAGAAGAGGATGGAAATAGAGAGGTACCCCAGAACTATAAGGCGGAGAAGTGATATATAACACGATGAAGAGGACGAAAAGAGGCTCTCGGCAGCACAGCTATCTTGGAAGAAGCATAATAATCGCCGAGCCAGCTGCCTCAAAGATGGATCGCTATGTGATAGCATGGAGGAGAACTTTGATATTATGTCCATAGTGGAACCTTAAACTATACGGGCTAAAAGTTATATTTCCATAAAAGGGCCATTAAAGTGGAAGTTATCATTAAGCTTTCATTTGAATCTTTAATTACTTATAGGTTATCTTCCAAATCCATATAGAGATTTCTTGTAATCTTTACACAATGAATGTTGGGAGGAAATTAATCAGAAGTCCTTAAGTCAGCCTAAGTTGAATGCTTCTATAACTTCCACATGTAGGTTGTTGAGTAGAAATTATCTAAAGTTGCTTGATCGATCCTCAAGCATTCATAGGCTCTTAAATTTAAAAATCATATAAATTCTGGTTTCAATCCCAATGAG
This sequence comes from Elaeis guineensis, assembly GCF_000442705.2. Lineage (NCBI taxonomy): Eukaryota > Viridiplantae > Streptophyta > Magnoliopsida > Arecales > Arecaceae > Elaeis > Elaeis guineensis. The sequence continues at coordinate 5,834,563 of NC_026000.2, forward strand.
AATTGTGTAAAAAAAAAAAAAACTCAAAAATCTACACCTAAATTAGTATTTTATTGATCTCATGATTATATTGGTTAGGGTGCCACAGTGTATCCTAGCAAAATTGAAGACAAAATTCTTAGTAATTTGATAATGCAGAAAAAAGGTTCCATTGCTTGCTCCCTAATCTCTAGGTCTTGGATAGAAGATGATGTTCCAATACAAACCCCTATGGTTAAAATGCTATAAGATTTTTTGAGTTTCTACTTAAGGGCTTGCCATATGACACTCTTGGTACCCCTTACAAATATGGTGATTTGAATCTAAATTTGTAAAGAAAGAAAAGCAATCCCTTTATATTTTTAAAGTTATAAGTATTAGATAAAAATATGTAGATATCGAGGCTATTAAATTTATTTCCTATGTTTCATACATTGACCGCTAGATAGATTTTATTGTCATTATATTAAAAAAATAAATCTAGCATTATTAGAATCAATTGAAATAGAGTGCGGCCTATCATCAATTTTGTTAGCATGTTTCATATGATGACCATAAAATCATTATACGCTTATCATGTGGAAAAATTAAATTTAGGTCTAAATATAATTAATGAAGCTTAGAGGGGTCTGTTATTAAATTTATTATTAATTATATATTTATTTAAAAAAATCCATAATTGTCATGCATTATCAGACTTAACTAACATATAACTTGCACGCAGGATATAGTTTTATTCTTTTTCAAACTATTTTTCAAAAAATAATATAGTAATATAATAAATTATAATAAATAAAAAATTTTAATAATCAAATTTCTATTGCATATAAGTAATGAACTTTAATGATTTTAGAGAAAACTCCTATCATTATCACCAATATCAACACGGAATGAAGAATCTTATAAAAATTGAGCCTCAATTCAGAAACTTCCATCATTACTTGTGTCATTAACATCAGCCTCATATAATATAGGAAGTAAGGTTTGTTTTTTTTTTTTTTTTCCAACTATTTTTGAAATATAATATGACAATGTAACAATTATAATAATTAAAAAATTTTAATAGTTAAAATTTATTACAATTAAATAATAAAATTTAATTATAACTGAGCACATCAATACCTACGCCATTAATATATAATACGTTAAGTAATAAACTTTAATGATTATCAAATATATTAATATTAATATCATTAATACTTATATCCATACGAAGAGTGGACCCTTCTCTTTAACAACCGAATATATCTATAATCATGTGAGAATTACAATTATCATTGATACTTCATCTCACATACATTTCACATGTAAAAAAAAAAAAAATTCTATATTTAAATATGAATCGATAACCCTATCAATGTGAATAGACTTACGTAGCAAAACAGTTTTTATCTATTTATTATTATTATTATTTTGAGCCTCTGACCCAAGCCAATCTGCGAGCCAACCCAGCAAAGCGGTAGGCAAACCGCACCCGGCCCAATCTACTGCTTAACTCGGGTGGGAGTTCGACCAACCCAACCAAAATGCGAACCCCTATAAAACCCCTATCGCCGGTCCAAGGTTTTTACGAGAAGTCCGCCTTTCGTTAGGGCAAAACCCTAACCCTCATAAAAGGATCATCCCGCAAGCGCGGATACGGGGAGAGGAGAGGTGCGGCCATGGCGGGAGGGAAGATCCAGAAGAAGAGGCATCAGCCCATGGGAGGAGGCATCCCCTTCGAGAAGTCCAAGGGCCAGCACATCCTCAAGAACCCCATGCTGGTGGAGACCATCGTCCAGAAGTCCGGCATCAAGCCCACCGACGTCGTCCTCGAGATCGGTCCCGGTACCGGAAACCTCACAAAGAAGCTCCTCGAGGTCGCCAAGTCCGTCGTCGCCATCGAGCTCGACCACCGCATGGTCCTCGAGCTCAACCGTCGCTTCCAGGGCACCCCACACTCCAGTCGCCTCAAGGTGATTGATTTCTCCATTTATTTGTGGTTTCCTCTCATGCTTTTAGTTCCAATTCCCTTTTCTCGCTATGATTATACGTTCATTTTTCGTTGAAAACCCCAGATTCTCCATTATTTTCACGGTATGTGGTTAAAGGTTGCACCTTTGCGTCATGTTTATGGTCTCCTTCAACTTTTTCTGTAATTCTATGATTTTATTTTCTCTGCGAACCTAAATTATGTGCTTATTAGTGCTGTATCGAATTAAAGGGTGCACCTTGGGTCATGGTTATTATGGTTTCTATAGTTTCTGTCGATTATATCTAGTTCAAGACCACTGGATAGGGATTCCTCGAATGTTTCTGGTTCTTTTTCTTAAACAGATTATTATTTTCTTTTGAGTTTTCTTCAATAATATGATTTTTTTCCTCTGGAACCAAAAAGTCTATGGCAGTTTGCATGGTGTTGGGTAAAAAATGCACCTTTGACTCGTTAATATGCTCTCCAGTTATTGTATCGAATGTTGGACCTCCTGATATTGCTTCTTCTTTTCTTTATAGTTCTTTGTAATAAAAATTATTATTTTTCTCTCTTTTTGGATTAGATGAATATTTTTATTTTGGAAATCCAAAAATTTACAGTAGTATGTGCTGTATCTGGTCGAAACTTGTAGTAGTCATGGTTATGGTTTCTGTTGATTGTATCTAGTCCAAGAGTTTGGTCGAAAGAAGACGAAAAGAAATATAAGAAACAATAAGTTTCAAATCAGATTCGCAATCAACGAGTAGGATTTTCCTTTTTCTTTGGCGTTGGGGTCCTGGGGAAAAAAGAAGAAACAGAGCTCGCATAGCCATGAATTGTTTTTAGGATAAATGCCAATTTTTCTCGATACAATATCTTGGTTTTACGTGGAGTTTGACTTGATCAGCTGAAGTTTTAAGTTTCTCCTTGTTAACATGTTCTGGTCGAAAGGTCAATATTTGGTCATGTTACAATAAGATATCTTCTTGTTTGTTTTTTAAATTGAACGAACTATGCATTTTTTCTGTTGTACTTAAATTTTTGTAGCTGTTTGCACCCTTGAATGTAAGCTTGGTGAGATATATATATATATTTTAAAGTGAAACATTGTGAATTTACTCTTCATGGTTGATGCAACTTAAATAATGTTTTTAAGGATAGTTGAAATTTGATAAGTTGAATGGGCTCTATTTTTTTTCCCTCAAGAAAGAGTGGTTTTGTTTGATATTTATAAGTCAAAGCAAACATTGGTAAAGGTTCCATGGTGAGCTAGTCAGATTCTCATACATTGAGTGGTTTATTCTATTCTGATCCAATCCATTAAAGAAACAATAGTCCAATTACTAATATCATGTTATTTGGAAAATGAATGCTTACAGTTTTTTTTTTGGATGCAGGTCATCCAAGGAGATGTGCTCAAGTATGACCTACCCTACTTTGATATCTGTGTGGCAAACATCCCCTATCAGATATCATCCCCTCTCACCTTCAAGCTGTTGTCACACCGTCCACTCTTCAGATGTGCTGTCATCATGTTCCAGCGTGAATTCGCAATGAGGCTGGTCGCCAAGCCTGGCGATAGCCTGTACTGTCGGCTTTCGGTGAACACTCAGCTCCTTGCTCGTGTCTCTCATCTCCTCAAAGTGGGACGGAACAATTTTAGGCCCCCACCGAAGGTCGATTCCTCTGTGGTGCGAATTGAGCCAAGGAAACCCCTTCCACCTGTTAACTTCAAGGAGTGGGATGGACTGGTGCGCCTTTGTTTTAACCGGAAAAACAAGACACTGAGCTCAATCTTTAGACAAAAGAGTGTGCTCTCATTGCTAGAAAAGAACTATAAGACCTTACAAGCTTTGCAACTCTCTCAGAAAGAGCAAATGGAGGATGATAAGGTAGCTCCGAATGATGTAGCAGTCTTGGCTGATATGGTTGAAGACATAAACATGGAAGATAATTATGGGAAAGATGATGACGAAATGGAGATAGAGGATGTGGATATGGTGGGTGGAGGAGGTGAGGGGGCTGATTTCAAGGAAAAAGTGTTGGAGGTGTTGAGGCAAGGGGATTTTCTGGAGAAGAGGGCTTCCAAGCTCACACAAGTGGATTTTTTATACCTGCTCTCTCTGTTTAACAAGGCCGGCATACATTTTTCTTGATTGATTTCCAAGACCAATTTTGGCAACGTTTTCTTATCTCTTGCTCGATGATTTTTTCTTTTCTTTTTCTTTTTGGAGTTGAGTGATGCTAAGATGTTTGAAATTTTCATATACCCTTAATTTAGTTATGAAAAGAGCTGCTTAATACTTTCACCTGTGAAATATAGCTTTCCTACAATATAAGCGTAGCAAATTTTATTACTTGTTGTAAGTGCATGCACAGGATGATTGGCCAACAAAAAGGGCTAAAATTGTCCGTCGTCTGTTTTTATCTGCACTATAGTTGTACGCCATGCAAAATTTTCAAATGTCTGGCTCATGTTCGTGTAGAAAGTTTACTCCCCTTGAGAAATTTATGGATTCGTTTTTTTTTTTTTTTTTGGGTATAAAGTAATTCATTCAATATAAGAACTGTTGCAAGTACAATAATCCTGAAAAGCCTGCAAAACATGTAACAAAACGCAGGCTCACAGATGAAGTAACAACAGGTGACAAGAGATGATATAGACAGTGGTGTTAATGAAAAGCTGGTACATGAAACTTTATAGCACAAAAAGATATGGAAACAAAGTGACCAAAAATTCATGTGTAAGAATATAAACGGTAAAAATCCACCCAAAACAAATATAGGTTGTAATAGCAGGTGCCGCTCCCTCTGTGTTAAAAATTGCGTAGTGCATTGAAGAACAGGTAGCTGCAATCCTTTGAGAGCCTTGACCATTTCAATAGAATAAAGTGATGCGGTAGCCAAAATAACTGCCTTCTGAAGTAGAGATGATAGGGAACTGAACCTGAGACATAATATGTATTCTTGAAACATACCAGTATCATGATGTTAAAGTATTGTGAGTATATCCAATCCCAAACAGAAGTCCAGGTGCCATAGCCGACATGTACCAACCAAGTTGTCGCAAACACGCTCATAGCCAAAACTTGGTATAATGAGATGAGGTGCAGCCTTATTCGAGTAACCCAGCCAAACTTTGTGACTGAAGTAAAAGTCTGAAGTATAAATGGTAAGATGGCCCAAAACACTGAAGCAGGGTGCCAAAACAAACATCTTCCGGATTACCAAGAGCAAACTTGAGCATATATTGACCTTCCCATTTGCTTAAAACCAAAGATTTCATTAGTAAAATAAGCATGGAACAACCAGCCCATGAAGACCCAGAACAGTGTATAGAATAGCAACAATCTGAATGAATCAGGTAGCAGGAGAAGTTTTTGGTACTACTCCCACAAAGTAGTTGCAAATAGAGAAAGGAAAGTTGAACCCAGCAATGCCTTCATAGCACCTCCACAATAGTTAGTATCCTGCAGGAACTTAAAGGGACACACAAAAATATCGATTCGTGACAATGAGCTCCCGGGAGTAGCACCCACAGTAGTAAATGATGAATAGAGACGGATTTTTTTTTTGAGAAACATCCCGAATCGGTACCGAATCGAGCTGTTCGGTCCGGTTCGCTTCCATACCATCCAAAATCGGACGGTATGATCCGATTCGGTCCGGTTCGGCGTGAATCGAATCGTACCGACACCCCATATGCCTAAAGTGACGAGGGGGGAGGGAGGGGGGTGATGGGGTCGGAGATCACATGCATAAAAGAACCCTTACCTGCTTTGGAGTTCTCTGAGATGTCTCAGAGAACTCCCAAGGATCCGAAGGTCTCAATGAAACCGTTGAGATCTCTGAAAAATTAAAAAAAAAAAAAAACTCCGTCAAATTGCAGGAGTGGTTCGAGGAGAGGCTATCTTTGGCCGGAGGTAAGATAATGTATTATTTTCTTAGTAAATATTTTTTTAAATTTTTATTGTTAAAAATAGGATAAAAATGAGAAAGAATGAAAATAAGAGAAAATCATGCCAAAATCTTGTGATTTTGGGATGATTTAATTATATGTGATAGATCTTTGGAAGACCTACACGATGACATCAAAATTATTAATTTTCGTTAATTATATATATTTTAAATATTTTTAAATATTTATTTATTTAAAAATTAAAAAAAATAAATTTTAGAAAAAAAATCAGAATTTGGGAATCATGTTTAGAATGATTCAAACTACTTAAATCTAATTTCTAATTTTTTTTAAATATATAAAATTAAAAAAATATTTTTTAATTATTTAAATTTAAAAATTTAATTATAAAATAAAAAATATATAAAAATAGTATTATATTTTAGTTAATTTAAAAATATTATTTGAAGCATATAACATATTTATTTTAAATTTATAAGTTTTAAAATAATTATTAAAATTATTTTAAAATTATATATAATTATTTTAATTATCGTTAAACTATCGTGTTTTGTTATACTTACATATATTTATAAGAAAAAAATTTAGAGCATGACGTTCGTTCACTTTAATTAATCAGCTATTTTATAGTATATATTTATTTATATAAAAATTATTAAAAAAATAAAAAATCAGTGTTAGTTTTAAAATTGAGAATAATGTTTAGAATGATTCAAAACAATTGAAATATTTGAATCTAACTTGAGATTTTTTTAAAATTTTTTTTATAAATATTTAAATAGTAAAAAATATTATCAAATAAAAAATATATGTAATTAGTATTATATTACTGATAATTCGAAATAATTAGTATTTTATTATATCTGCAGAAATGAGTAAGAAGAAAGATCAAGAGCATGACATCGGTTGGGATTATGGCGAGATGTTCTCGGCTCGGCATCATTGGAGATGCAAATGGTGCAACACAGAGTTCAAGGGAGAAGGAGTGACTAGGTTGAAGCAGCATCTAGTTGGTGGTTATCCTGATGTGTCGATGTGTCGGAAATATCCGCAAGAGGTCCGACAATTGATGAAAAAGCACTTTGCTGATTCGAAAGCAGCGAAGGAAAGGACAAAGCAGAAAAAGACCGAAGTAGACCGTCGAGCTGCAGAGCTACCTTCTTATCACTCTAGAGAGTCAAAGGAGGCTTTTGCTCCAGATGATGAGGAGGCACAGATTGAGGCTGTCATTCATGCAAGCTTGGCGGATCAGTACCAACAGGAGGAGATGGCCCGGTACAGAGATCGATTCGGACCATCATGCTACGAATCAGGATCTGGATCAGCGACTAATAGGGGAGAATTCGAGTTCAGGAGGACTACCTCAGTCAGAGAGCCTGATAGTAGAGGGAGCAGACGCAGCATGTCTTCTTTGTTGGAAGCTTTTGGCAGTAGGAGAAGGTCCTCCAGAGATATTCCAGCAGGAGCCAGCATTCAAGATTTGGATCCACATGCTTTGTCCAGCAATGATTCAAAGCAGCAGAGAATTGATAGTATGCTAAAAAAAGATAAGAAGAAGAATATGTGGCGAGCTATTGGATCATTATTTTATTTCAGTCATATTCCAGCAAATGCAGCAGTCAATCCTTACTACCGATCTACTATTTCAGCCATAGAGGCTGCCGGCCAAGGTGTAGATCCTCTAGGACCTAAGGACATCTATGGTCAGCTTCTTGACAGCAATAAGGAGGATCTGCAGAGATGTATTGCTTCTTACAAAAATAAATGGCCTACATACGGTCTGACAGTGATGTGTGATGGTTGGACAAGTCCTACTAGGCGGAGCATCATTAATTTTTTGACATACTGTGATGAAAAAATATTTTTTTACAAATCAATCGATGGTTCAGATAAGATGCACGATGCCACATATATCCTTGATCTGATGGAGGAGGTGATTGATTCAGTGGGTGAGAAGCATGTCGTGCAGGTCATCACAGATAACGGACCACAATATAAGGCTACCGGAGAGTTGCTAATGGAGCAGCGACCGCAGATATACTGGACCCCATGTGCTGCACATTGCATTGATCTTATATTGATGGATATCGGAAAAATTCGTAGGGTGCAGCAGGTAGTGAAGATTGCCCAGACCATTACTAGATTCATCTACAACCACATATGGATTCTTTCATTGATGCGGACGTATACTGGGGGAGAGATCTTACGACCGGGTATCACACGGTTTGCTACCAACTACATAGCACTTGATAGTCTTCTTCAGAAGAAAACAGTCCTACGTCAGATGTTTGTCAGTGCCGAGTGGCAGAAGAGCAGATATGCGAGGGCCGGCACTGATGGAAGTCATGTGGAGAACTTAGTGACAAGTCAGTCATTTTGGCAGTGGGCTGAGAAGATAGTGAAGGCTATCAAGCCTTTATATGAGGTGCTTCGCACCGTGGACAGCGAGAGATACCCCCAGATGAGCTTCCTATATTACATGATGGAGAAGACAAAGAAACAGATCAGTGAGAATGATCCCAAGCATGCTCAAAAATTTATTAACATTATTGAGCGCCGTTGGGACTATCAGATGGGCAGAGATTTACATCTAGTTGGTAAGTTTGGATTCAAAAATATTTTAAAATATTTTTTCGAAGCATGAAAATAAAATTGTGCTTAATCAGTTTTGAAATTTATCTGCAGCTTATTACTTGAATCCGAGATTTCAGTATACTATTTCGAAGATAGATATGGATAGCGAGCTTCTTGCTGCTCTTCGCAATGTCATATATAAGATGGTGCCCGATCCAGAAATCGCGTCGTTGTGTCTACAAAAGGTATGCTAATTTAAAATAGATGTAATTATTCAACTGAATTCAATCTGATATATTTATAAATAATAAATATATTTTATTTCAGACGAAACAGTTTAGAGAGGGATCAGACAGTTTTGGAGTCCCATCAGCTGTCGTAAGCAAAAAGCAGATGAATCCAGATAAATTACATATCAATAATGAGCAATGTAGATTGATATGTAATTTTGCTTAATACTATCATCAAATTTGATATATAATTTTACTTTTGTAGCTGAATGGTGGATTCATTTTGGAACGTCAGTAGAAAATTTGAGACATATGGCTGTCCGTATTCTTTCTCAGACGGTCTCTGCTAGTGGCTATGAGCGTAATTGGTCCACTTTCGTCCTTATTCACAGTAAATAGAGAAATCATCTGACACAAAAATGCCTCGACGATCTTGTATATGTTCACTACAATCTGAGATTGAGGCTAAAATGTATTCAGAAGGAAGTTCAGTTGAAGTACACTGATCCGACGCTGGATGATTATGCCGACGAGGATGACGATCCGATCATCGGATGGCTTGCAGGTCAGCAACAGGAGCCAGAGCTTGATAAGCCAAGATCCCTCCACGACCAGCCAGTGTGGTGGCAAGAGAGATCAGGGTGGATCCAGGGCAATGGGCAGAAAAAAATATTCCACATAGGGTTCCAGCTGATCAGCCACAGTCTGAGGGGACACAAGGGACTCATTCATCACATGACTCGCTATCCGATACATCTTCTCAGAGATTCGAACGAGAGATGTATAGACGTTCCTCCCGACAGCCAGCAAGAAGGCATCCATCCTTCCAATCACAGGAAACTCAGTCACAGAGGGGCACAAGGGGGAAAAGAAAAAGACAGTTGCACGTGCACCACTCTCGAGAGTACAGGAGCGATCTGGTTCAGATACGGACACCAAGGAGAGTGATGATGATACTGGTAGTAGTAGCCATGGATCTGATGATCAGAAAGGAACTGGAGGACAGGAGACCACCGTTTATGAGACACAGCCACAGAGTGATATTCGATTCACCGGTGAGTCTCAGTTTACGCATGTCACACAAGATAGGAATCATGGTGGATGAGTCGGTAGAGATCGTGGGGAGTCGATTTCATATAGACGACGGGCTCCTAGAGGTCGTCCAGCACATATTGCAGCTGCGGATAATCTTGCACGTGGAGTAGGATCCATGAATGTATCTGGATTATCCTCGCATTATGGATCCTATTATCCACAGCCACCTTATGATCTATATGCATATGGTGCATCCGATGCATCATCTTCTAATGGTTACTACTCTATGCAGCCTGAAGTAGCTCCAGGATCAGATTTTGCTACTGGCATATTTGGATGGGCTCCTCCACAACCGTACCATCATCTTGAGGATACTTCTCAGAGTCAGAATTTTAGCGAGAGGTCTGAGATGTCTTACAATCCAGAAAAGATGCCTTATGGGATGATGAATATTCAGAAGTACGGTGTAGCTTGGCTAGAGAGTTGGACTGATGTCTCTTCAGACTATGTTGATGATCCAGATATCTACGAGCGTCACAGACACTCGACAAGAAATTAAATGCAGAGTACATCTTAAAGTTCGTATATCAGTTATTTTGCTTTGTACTTAAATATTTAGATACATTTTAATGCGTATTTTATATATTTTTTCTTTAGTTTTAAGATGACATAGTTGAAATATAATGTAAATAAATATATGTTTGAAATTTTGGATCAAGAGTCTTTGTACCGTAACCTAACTCCAAATTGAAACCAAATATGTCAATAATATGCAATATAATACCATATTGAGGTTGTATTTATCAATTATTAACTTTAAAAATAAAAAAAAATAAAAATCGAAAAAAATTATGTACCGGTACCGGATCGGTACGTCCGGATGTACCATATATCGGTACGGTATGGTATCGATACCGTACCATATCAATCCGATACCGATATGCCATTCGATATCGGTACAACAAACTTTGATAGAAAGTTTTGAAATTAGAACTAACTCTGTGCAAAGGCCATGCATCCATAATCCGTCCCCAAGTGACAGTCCAAATCTGATAGTCCTTCCCACATAGAGATATTAGGGTAGTCGTAATCAAATATATGTGAAACTGGCAGCACAGTGTTGAAAAATCCTTGCATAGAAATTTGTGGATTCTTTAATCTTTGAAAGATCAGCATAGAACTTTGTATCTTTTAATCTGCTGATCCATCCACGATGCTTCTATAATTCTTGTGAGTCAGATCATCCAAGTGCTACAATTATTAATTCTGAAACATCAAAAAATCCTCCAACAGCTTATTACATTAACTTACAGCTGAATGAATGCCACATAATTGATGTTTTCTGTTGAGCAACGGTAAGTTGCAATTTAGAAAAGTATTATTATTAGTTTTTTTTTTTTTTTGCAAGATTGTTGTTGCTGCTTTTTGTTATTAATGGCTTTCCCCTCTTTCTTTGCCCAGCTCCATTGAGGGTTTTTGAAATTGTTTTAGAAATTTCATGTGAATATTAAATTACTGAAATGCACACAAAATTTTGAGCAAGTAATGCACAAAACTTATATCTCAATTTCTTTGAGTTAATGGGAGCGCCAAGACTTTGGCTAGAAGTTTGCTCTACCAACCTGCCAAAAGATTTTTCATTCCCCAACTCGAAAGAGTAAGGTATGATAAATGAAAAATCAGTTTGAATTGATGCTTCCCTTATATCTATTGAATTCCTTGCAATGACCGACAGGTTGAACGATGTGGGAACAAGAATATTTTCTTGATAAGAGTAAAATGCTAGGTTAAAAATCGAGTCAACTAAGACCAGAGTTATACATCTTGGTGGAAAGAAGAAGGAAGAGGAAAAAAAAAAAGAAAAGAAGGAAGAAAAAGAAAGAAAGATAGAAAGATGAAAAAAAAAGAAAAGAAAGAGAAAAAAAGAAAAAGACAAGAAAAGAGAGGAGAAAAATAAAGAAAATAAAGAAATAATTAAAAGAAAAAAGAAAGATGGAGGATATCCATCAAGATGCTTGATCAAGCCAACTGCTATGACATGATGGGACAATAGATTTTCTGTTCCATGGAGCAATCCGAAAGCTCTTAAAAAAAAAGTTTAGTTTTCAATTATATTTTCATATGAATACAATGATAGATGAACATAGTTATTAAGGTTAAACTTCTTTTCCATATCTTTGCTATTAGAGTGGAATTGATTCGAATGTGTAACTCTAGATTCAAGTGATTGTATCAAGTGTGATCGTATTCTTCAAGTCTACCACTTGCTTGTGAGTTGGTTTAACAATTTAGTTTGTGGGGTTGATGTTGTATGTTTGATTCTCTATCTTCAAAAAAAAATCTCCATGATGGATTCATGTACTTATTTCTATAATATTATTATAAGGAGTTGATACTATAGATACAAATTATGGTGTGATATGATTTAAGAATGCATTAGGGCATAGCCGTGTGCAGGTTCGCTGATTGGGACATTATGGGCGGAGGGGGATTGTTGGCGCCCACCCATATAAATTACTTAGCCTTGGGGTAAAGATGCCACTAAAGTAAGCTCTTTTTGATTAGTCCTTGACGTGTGCGGTGCACGTAGGTCGCGGAGGGGAAAAAGAGGGGAGCTGTCGGAGGAACAGTGGAGTTACGCACCAAAATAAAGAGTTGCAGAAAAAGTGGGGAGGCGCACTTCTTTTAAAAAATATATTATTTTGCAGGTACAGTCCCATCCCTTGTAGGACGCCGTGAAGTCCATGCCGGCCAAAAAATTGTAACTTTCTTTGTCAAAAAAAAAAAAAAATCTTTTGACTTCTCCAAGGAATATTTTATTTTATGATTATGATATTCTACATATCTTAGATATTTCTTTAAGGATGACAATACATCACTCTCGTAATCAAAATTTGCCAAACCCATGTCAGCGGGTATGTAGGCTGGGTTGTCATGGTACAGAACTGTACCATATCATTTCAGAGTTTTTGGAGTTTTTTTTTTTTTAAAATTGAATTAAAATGGATAGATGATTTACCGATTCCATTAAAAGAAAGTTGGCATAAGATTTGTCTACTTTTGTTTGAAATTTAAAAATAAAAAAGAGTTTTAAAATAGAGGATTGCATTTGTGGTCCTCTACCTTGTTCTCTCTCTCCCTTGTCAGAGAGGATGAGAGGGAGGAGCTTACTGGAGGGGAGAAGGGGGTGGACCTTTGCGAGTAACTTGAGGGCTGAGGTGGTGTTTGTGAGCAGAGGGCATGGGATCAAGTTGCTAAGAGGAGGAGAGAGCGAATCGAGTCTTGAGAGCTCTCAAACCTATGCTAGTCTTGAATGGTCCATTTCGGTACATCGATTGAATTGTTCATTTGATAGATCTTGATTATGGCCTACTCTCCCAATCTAAGCCATGTCATTAGATGCCAAAACTCTTTGAGAACTAATAAGCACATCTTAGAATAATTCAAAATAAGATTGGAAAAGAAAGGATTTCAACACTAGTCTCATCATATCACAATGAACTGAGCCCTTCCTTCTTATATGTGTCCCGTGGCTGCTATGGGCTGCTTGAAATGAAAGAATTTTTCAGCAAGTCACACAATTAGCTACTCACCTGATTCAAAGGGCTTCAGCCTTTCAAACGCGTGGACCCAATATCCCTTTATCAGCTCCGAGCAAGCACTGGGGTAGCATCAACCACACTCATTTATCCTTCACTCATGTGGAGTTCTAAAGGTGAATTTGGATTTTACTTTGCAAAGTGGTATAGAGCTGCAGCTGGATTTGTCATTCGAGACTATCAAGATAGATTGATAAGAGCTGGCGGTAGGATCTTGTTGTCTTCTTCGGTCTTGTATGCCGAACTGATAGCTATTTGGCTAGGAATTTCCATTACAGTGAATAATCTAAAAGCCGATCAAATATAGTTGGAGGGTGACTCTTCTACTTCAGGATATCATGTAATGGAAGGCTTCTCTTCTAGCTTACTGTTTTATGCTACCCATGTTTTCAGGGAGGCTAATTAGGCACCTGATTACATGGCTAAGCGACCCCTTAAAGAGGACATACATTGAATGGATACAAGGCAATTTGATTGCCTCATGCTTTGCAGCTCTCTTGCAGGCAGACCGTTGCTTCGTTATTTACATCATGAGGAAAGAATGAACAAGTTTAATTTTTCTGTAGATCCCCTATTATACACACCATCTGCCGCAGGCTGCAAATCAGTCTCCTCTTTATTCTTCCCACATGGCTAACAGAGTAGTTTCTTATGTGTTACTCACGGTTCTCAATCCTGTGCATCTCCAATTTGCTGATCTCAACTCCAGATTATTTCTCTTAGAGCACCTGCTTCACCACAGTGCTTACTTGACTCAGGTTTCTGGAAACAGAATTCATAAACATAGTTTATGCTTCACCTTCAAGTAGCCTCTCATGCTTAGATGCAATATTTATAATCCACTCCATATTTTTCTCATTGCTTATAAAAGGATGTCTGGTTTCCTACTTCTTTTGTGCTATATCATGATACAGACAATCCTAGTTAAATGGAGCAGACGGAGTCCGTTATTATGCACTATAGTTTTCCTCAAGCCTCAACGGTTGTCTAACAGGTCTCAAGTTGAACTGTGGGTGGCTCTTTGTTGCCTCATGATCCAATCTATCTTCGAGTCAGTGGCAGCAGTGCCAAGTCATTCTCAGCTCTTACTCCCTTGATATTATTCTCTGTTGTGTTTGTTGCGTGCTTGGGGAGGCAAGCGACCGGCATTACATCCTTCACATTGCCCCATCTTTTTTTGCATCTCATTTTGGTGCCATATTTAATTTTGCTTATCTCCATATCTGTCAAATTGAAATCATATTATCTTTTTTAATTTAATTTAATTTTTTTATTATAAAAATTATTTTTTTAATTATTATTTTTTATATAAATAAATAATCACATCGATCTAATGTGAGTACAGTATAAAAATTTAAAATATAAATTATCATATAAATTATTATCTTAATACTTCGTAATGGTATAAATATATCTACTAACATATTGTTGCTCAGAATGACTTGCTTCCTTCTGCTGCTGCAGATCATTGTCGGTCTTATGTGTTCTCTTTTCTTTTTTTTTTCTCTCTTTTCCTATTATTTAGTCAGTCCAATAATTCATCCATAGAGAGCTTTAGGAAGCACGGAAACGTGATTGGCTCGTGCCTCTAATAATTCAAAACGGGAACAACCCACTACCAAAAATGGGGCACCATCCTGGCACCGGCTTCTACCGGTTGGCGACATGACGGAACCGGGAAACCACATTGGGAGTGAAAACCTAAATGACAACCGGATACTGCCGGTATACCCTCACGACATGGCCACTATAAGAACAATCCTGCCATCTCGTCCCGTCGCGCTCGGAGCAGTGATCTAGACTCGGTCGCCCTCGCTTTGCGCTTCTGTCTGTTTGAATCCTGGCTGATTCCCATCTCCCAACCGTCGAGATCTCTCGTCTCCGGAGGCCTACCATCGATCGGAGAACGGGATCTGCCACAGAACGAGCTCAAGATCGAGGAATTTGGCTACGGAATCCCTTCTTGGAGAGGTCTTGTTCAGTGATCTTGAGCCATTTGGATCGCGGAGGGCTGTCCGTTGGTTCTTGAGTCAGGATCGTCGGAAGAACGATCCGTGATCGGTTCTATCTTGGAACCGAGCTCTGATCCGGAATCCTCTTTTCAAGAAGCTCTACGCAGCGATGTCCTATTGATCAAGAAGACTTCGACCTGTAGCTTGGATCTCGATCTCATTTAATCTTTAAGAAATATAGTCTGTTAGGTTTAGGAAACTCAGTTCTTTGGTTCTGGATTGGATTCACCGAGCTCTGATTTCCATGCTATTGCATCTTTAGGGTTTTGGATCCTATGGCTGTGGTTTAGGATTAGAAGCTTTGTAGGGACAATGCAGGGCTTCAAAGCGAAGTGCAAGGTGGGAGCTCTTGTCGTCCTCTTCCTGTGGGTCGGGCTTGCCGCTCTCTATGGATTGCTAAAACCGGTTCCGAATGGGTGCGTCATGACATACATGTACCCGACCTACATCCCCATCTCCACGCCAGCAAATGTATCGTCAGAGAAATATGGGCTGTTCTTGTATCACGAGGGGTGGAAAAAGATTGATTTCACGGAGCATATTAAGAAGCTTGATGGCGTCCCTGTTCTGTTCATACCTGGGAACGGTGGTAGCTACAAACAGGCAAGATCCTGTGATTATTAGTAGTTGTTGAAACTGTGAACAACGATTTAGTGTATAACTTTGCAAAAATTTGTTAATGGGATGCGATGAGCTCGTGATCATCATGTCTCAACTGATGCATGGACTTGTGTAGTAGGGAATGCATGGCAGAGGCTATATCGTGTCAAGACTCATCTTATTCCTTTATTTTACCCATTTTGGGATGTTCCCATGCACTTACAAGTTTTGCAGTAATTTTTTTCTTTATTTATGGCTGATGTTAAGTATACTGAATCTCCTCTCTGTTTTCCATTTCATTTTGTTCTTCCAGGTACGTTCGTTGGCAGCCGAATCTTTTAGGGCTTACCAAGGAGGTCCTCTTGAGCCAACTTTTTATCAGGAAGCTTCTGCTTTAACTATTGAGATGGAGGATTTGGATGATTTTTTATTACCCAGCGAGTATACCCGCAAGCTGGATTGGTTTGCTGTGGATCTTGAGGGGGAACATTCTGCAATGGATGGTCGGATTCTAGAAGAGCATACTGAATATGTTGTATATGCCATCCACAGGGTATCACTTTTTCTTAGACAAAAAAATTGATCATGCTTTTAAAAGACAGCCTATGGTTAAGTCTGGTAAATCTTTGCTTGGCAATTGAATGGTAGATTAAATGTTATCAAATACTTTGAGCAGTAACACTCTGAAACTGCTGTTGTTTATGTACAAAAAGAAACGTGTACCTCTGTAATCAGTATTATCCTCTTGTACTTTGTGATGCTGATGTAACTTTTCCATCATCTTGCTTTAAAAGCTTAGGTACTGGGAAATGGTCTCGCAACGTTTACAATTTAGGCACATTATTGCTTCTTCAACCTATTTTAGCTGTTAAATGGTTTTAGTCTGCACTAATTGGATGAATTTTGTAATTTCCTCCTTTTTTAACTGTATTCTCAGGTGATTGGGAGAAGGTTTGATGTGTTATGATTAACCTTCACTATATGAAACCAACAAAATGGATCTCCCAATGGCAAGAGCTGTACCATGTTTCAATTACCTAATGGATGCTCACCATTGAATGGGCCAGAGACATAACAAAATCACTTATTTAAATCCTCAAAATTCCCAAGTAATGGGCCAATATCATTATGGATGATTGGTTCACACTGGCAACATAAGTTGGATGTACCATTTCGCAAATAATGGAACCTCTTATGGCGCTGCCTGCAAATATCTGTTCTAGACAATTGCATTCTTATATACAAATACCTAGTTATTTGGTCATAATAAATGACTTATTATATTGCTTATATTTTTCAATTCTATTTGTTGGTCATGATCATGGTTGGCTTCACATGATTTGTAGGTCTTGGATCAATATCGAGAGTCTCATGAAGCCCGTTCTAAGGAAGGTGCTGAGGTCTCTGGAAACCTGCCTATTAGTGTAATATTAGTAGGCCATTCTATGGGTGGCTTCGTGGCTAGAGCTGCAGCTGTCCATCCACACTTGCGGAAATGTGCAGTTGAAACAATTTTAACACTCTCAAGCCCACACCAGTATGTTTCTCTCAGAATTTTAAATATCTGTTTGTTTGTTTGGTTGCTTAGTTTTTGATGAAATTGAACTACTTGTCCAGGTCACCTCCTGTTGCATTGCAGCCATCCTTAGGGCACTTTTTTTCTAAAGTAAATGAAGAATGGAAAAAGGGTTATGAGATGCAAATCACCTATGCTGGCCATTTTGTGTCTGGCCCTAAACTGTCTAATGTTGTTGTGGTTTCTGTCTCTGGTGGGGTTAATGATTACCAGGTTTCTACTCTTTAACTTGAATGCAATAACTAGTCCCTAGATTGTCTCATCTTTATAAGTTAATTTGCTGAGATTATTTGGTTTATGTCTTGGGCTTTTATGATATGTTTATATGTTATTTTTGCACATATGCATGACTGTTCACAGTTGTTTTCATATTCGTACATGCACACCAGTAGGTATCAATGTATTTTACTGCATTCATGTTAGCATTTCATGATGGTGGACATATCAACAAGCAGGCTTTGGATATTCAGCTTTTGAGGGAGCAGCTTAGATATGCTGTTTATAACCATCAATGCTGACCATGAGGGTGTGACATTTTTAGGTTATATGTATGATATAAATCAGGGGCCACCCTTTCCATACCATCATAGGCACGTATTGAGGACTTGGGCTCCTCTAATTTTGCTCTACATAATGTATTGGAATTCATGGTTATTTATTGTAAACCATTTATTTTGAACTGACATTTTTGCCATGGTCCCGTAACTCTGTCTACAGTTGGTTTTCACTTATAGCGAGTTCATTTTTAGCATATTAAATTTCTATCATTTAACTTTCGTGTTCCTACACCCGGTCTGTTAAGTTTGTTAAGAGCACTCCCATCTTACCCAAATGAGAAGACCTGTTCTCATATGGGAACAGGTACTTGCTTTTGACAGTTCCATGGTCCAAAGAAACTGCGTTCCAGTGGTGAGAATCAGGTGACTAATAGATTCATAGATGGTTGAGCTTTTTTCTGGAAGTTGAAGCATTGCTGATGGTATATGCAAACCATCTAATCTAGAAACTACAGGGTGAGACCTCCAATCCTCCACCTCTCTATAGTTTACCTAATGTAGTTTCACCAACAATTGCCATTAATCTTGAACTAGAAGGAAATCCTCCCAAAAACCCCCAAATTGCATAATCGATTCACCATCACTTTCACTTTTTTTATCTGCTAAAGTTGTATCATCTTCTATTTTTGAATAAAAAATATTTCTGTTCTAGCAATTACAAGCTTGGGATATGTGCTTATGCTTTGCACGTTACTCAAGTTGGTGATTGAAGAGTATGCTGGGCTGCGTGCCATGTTGAAGGTCAACATAGCCCACTGTTAATGCCACAATTTGATTTGATGAAGTGAGTACTGTTGGGTGAAGTTTGTTCAGGAATCAGGAGTAATGATGTATGCAAAACAGCTTTGGTTCAATTTTGTAGAATTGGAAGCAAAGATGAATGTTGTACATTTCTTGGGGCCTCCTTATAATATTCTGCCAGGTCCTTGGGGACAGTCATACTGGTTTATCAGAATTTATTTGGTATAAGATGTGCACACTGCTTAATAGCCTTTTATTCTGCTCATATATACAAATGTGACTAAGATCCTTAGAGGTTTGTCTTTCTTATGTTCTCGATGGTTTTTGTTCCAGGTTCGCTCAAAGTTGGCATCTTTAGATGGCATTGTGCCCCCTACTCATGGTTTTATGATAGGCAGCTCAGGCATGAAGAATGTTTGGCTCTCAATGGAGCACCAAGCTATACTATGGTGTAATCAATTGGTTGTACAGGTAGCCAACACTATAAATATATAGAAATTTTTCTATATACCTTGGTTCCCATCTTTTAGTAATATGGTAATTGAGGTTAATATGTTTTTACAGATTTCACACACTCTTCTTAGTATGATAAACCCCAAAACTGGACAACCATTTTCAAGTGCCCAAGAAAGGCTTCTTGTGTTCACAAAAATGCTTCAAAGTGGGATACCACAGAGTTTAAACTGGTTGAGGCATGCACAACCATCCTGGGCTTCAGGAGACATTCCCGTCAAAGATACAAGGGGTCCTACTGGTAAATTCGTTTAGCCTCCTATCTTTAGCGTATATGTAAATCAGCTCTGTTATTATTTGAGCAATGGTAACAGTTTATTGATGCTGTACTCGATGATTGTGGATCCATGTTAAACAATAACACTGGAAACTCTACATCTTTATACAACTTCATTGTGGAATTATAATCAGATTATAATTCATATTCAACAAATCATGAATAGGTTGAAGAAATAGTATTTCTCTTGAATGTAATGTTTGTATATTAGGATAATTGTTGATCTCATTATTTATGAGAATGAAGTTAATAAGATTGATATTTCTGTTGTATTTTGGAAATGATGAACACAAAATACCTGCATAGGAAGTTGAAGCTGCACCTAACAAAAATTGATCAACAAGCACAGTTTTTTTATACTAATGAATGGAAACCAATAATTGATTATAGCTGCAGACAATGGGCCTCTTGCCATCTATTTCACTTAGATTTTTAAATCTTTAAGCATATGTTCATATTGGTCTTCAAGTCCCTTGTTAATGCCCATGCCTTACCAAATCTAAGTTGCATCTTCTTAAGAATTGTTTGTGATGTCAAAACGTGTTTCTTCTTGCGCGTTTCATGGATCAACACCTTGAGATTTAAGAAAAAGCCAAGTGAAAAAAAGGACCAAGAATGCATGCACATGAGTGTGAGGCCTTGATATGAATATCTTGTTCTCATCTGCCATATATAAGTTTATCTTAGGATGTAAGAGATCTTTGTTTACAACCATAGAACTTTTGGCTAATGGTGGATTTCAATTTATCGATATTTACTTCATGGCATTCTTGTTTTCTGCATCAATTCAGGAAAAGACAACATCAAGTTAGCAGTCCATTAAGCAAGAGTCAACTTGGATTTTGTTACTTTGGCGTATGAAGCGATTTAAATGAACTTTGCATACATCCTTAATAAATTTATCTAAAATTAGGATGGTGCTTCAAAAACTCCTTAAAAATATTGTGAAGGACTCCATGTTTCCTTTTTTTTCTTTTTGTGGGAACCTTGTGAAATTCTCTTCCTCCCTACTTGTTGTCATCTTGTCGAATAGAGAGCTGTTTCCATTTCTGTGCTTGGGTAGGTGTCAAGGTTCGCAATCTTGGTACATTGTCATTATACCCAGTATGAGGGTTGGTTTGGCATGTCAATACTTGGTACACTGTACACCACCATATAGAGTATCGATTGGTACCGATATGATATGGTACACCTGGTTAGGGATGGTACATATGGGTACCATAAACTTTGTAGGTATTCTTCTTTACTGAATCCAATCTAACTTCACTTCTCAACAACACTTCATAATTGCCCAATTCAGTGGCTTAGTAATTGGCTAGTGAGGTGGTTCATGATTTATAATATCCATATCATGGATCTTTGGGAAACTATTCATCGTCAAGAAAATTGGAATTGAGGGCCTAGACATGGCATTATGATCATCAATGGTAGGGTACTGTATTCTAGGTGTAAGGAATGGTGGGGATGCTGTTATTTGGGTTAAAAAAGGAGATGAATTTAAGGGAGAGGTTGCAACATTCTTTTGGTTTTCCAAGGAAATGCTTTTGTCTCATATGCCCTTTTGTTGTAATACTGTACCTCCTGTATCCGAACTACCAGTTCCTGCTTTGACAAACATATCACAGTATCACACCCAAATATAATCATTAAAGAGAAATATCATTGCGATCGGCCCTGATTGAAGGTCACCTAGTTTTCCTCTTTACCCAGAATAGCAGAAAAAAGAAGAAAATAGAATCCCTTGCAGTACCTTGTTTCTTCTGTTTTACATGAATGGTAGAGCTTACCTGAGGTGTTAGTAAGTTCCAGGTGTTGTGACCTTGATTGCCAGAGTCTGCATGATGCATATGCCATATTGTACTGCTGTTGAAGTTGATCAACAAGCACAGTGGTATTCAGTCCAGTTTGTCAGGACCTTGGTTACCTGAAATGGGAGCGGTTGCAGGAGCAGATTTGGCTGTGGGTATGGGGAAGAGGGTCTCTTGAAAAGATTTAGATTAAGAAAATGTCTAAGGAAGTGGGTGTGGTTGGGTTTTCTAGGAGTTTCTGAAGTGGGTGCAGCACCCTAAATTGAAGTTTCTTGCTACTAAGGTCAATACATGGCTGGCATGTTTGGGTAAGTTAGATCGAAGCCTTCTTTCTACACTCGAAGTTTGAACAGGGTCCAACACCTTTTTATTTTGTATTAAGACTTGCTTTGAGCAAAACATGCATCTTTTAACAAATGCATGGAAAACCTGGCATTTTAAATTGTCTTGTATATATGTGATGGCATCTGTTTAACATGTGCATTGCATAATTTCAAGTAATAAGCAGTATTTATTCTTCAAAGCTTTTTTTTTCCCCCAATTTAAATGAGTAAATTGCATGCAATGCCTCATGTTATTCAGGATCTAAGATATTTTAACTTTTTAAACTTTTAGTTTAAATGCAGGATTATTATGCAAATTGGAAAGTCTTATGCTAAAGAAAATTAAATATAATGCTGTTTTCAATTTGAAGTGAAGACTTTGTGCTTTTTAGTTTAATCTTGTGCTATATTCTCATTGTAAACTATGCTCTTCTTTGTAATGTGAACGTGATTCATTCCTCTCACTTAGCTATTGTGCTTAATATTTGGCTCAATTTTCAAAAATTAACCTTTAATGTGGTTCTACCGAAATTATTGCTTAATCTCATTCTCAATACATGTAGAAAGAAGTTTGTGTTGCATATGTGTTCTGATAAAATGCAGATTCATTGTTAGGCTTAACTAAAAGAATCCTGTATTATCTGGCGGTTCTCACTTTCATTTTTTTTTTAATGTTTATTTGGATACTTGTCATAATCCAAAGCTCATCCTTGTTTCATCGAGGGTCCTGGTGCTTCTTTCTTTCTTTACTTGCAACTCATGGATGCATTTCTTGAACTAAAAAATTAAAAAGGAAACTCCTGTCTTGCTTGCAGAATCTCAGATACAAGATTCCTTTTCCTGTCCACCATCTGTTCACTGGGCGGATGATGGCCTTGAGAAAGATCTCTACATTCAGTCAACTTCTGTTACTGTTTTAGCAATGGATGGGAGGAGGCGATGGTTAGACATCAAAAAACTGGTAAGGCCTCCTCTGATTATCATTATTTTGGTCATGCCAATACACTGAAGTTAAGACTGCTCCTACTTCTTCGATGTCTTAGACTTTGTGCTCTGCTTCTGGTCTTTTTTCTTGATTGTTATATTTCTACATGTTGATGAGCCAAAATTTATAGCTTCAAGTCTTCAATTATCTCTGCATTTTCTTTTGCTTGTTTCATATTATGGTATATATTATTAGTTTAGGCAATCATTAAACTTGATAGGGAGTAATGTGTCTAATATCCACATAAATTATCGAGACCCTCATGTCATGTCTATGCTGGTTTTGTTGATGGCCTTATAGCTATTATCTCATGCATAATTCATCCATATTTTTTCTTAAAGGGTTCAAATGGCAGAGGGCACTTCATATTTGTAACAAATCTTTCACCATGTTCTGGGGTTAGACTTCACCTGTGGCCCGAGAGGGGTGCATTATTATCAGATGACAAAACATCTGCCAATAAAAGGATTGTCGACGTGACATCAAAGATGGTCCATATTCCTTCTGGACCTGCCCCAAGGCAGGTACATCTTTGTTTTATGTGTTTTCTCTATATTTATCTGCTTGTGTGAAAACTCTTTCTGCTGAAATATTATTTTTTATTTTTGGTCTGTTGTTCTTTTCAAATCACCAGATTGAACCAGGAAGCCAAACTGAACAAGCACCTCCATCGGCCTTGCTTCAATTGAGTCCTGAGGAAATGCATGGTTTCCGATTCTTGACTATTTCAGTTGCGCCTCGTCCGGTATTGTCTTAATCCTTGCCATTTATTTTGCCATATGCAACTGTGCTATAGTTATGTATTATGTTTTAATCTACAACTTTTTCTTTCTTATATTTTTTATGCTAGTTTCTTATGCCACGCTTATTATAAATAAAATTTTTTTGCTTATTCCACCTCATTGTTAGGGTATTTCCTTGCATTTGAATCCACACTGTTAACTTCTAGCATCTGTGAGACAAGCTGTTGTGATCTCTCATACTGGCACCAACTCTATTATTTCTGAAAGTTTTTCCTTTTTCCTTTTTTTTTAATGATGTTCTAATTTATGTCATAATTTAGAGGTGTATTCTTTGTGCAAGTTGTGCTCTCTGTATTGGTTACTGCTGAATATCTTGGAGGACAGTTTTTATAGGATTTATTGGTGAAAACTGTTAATAACTTAACAACATGGAATATCAATATATCTTGCACTAAATTTGATACTATTGTAGAACTACAATTCTCATGTCTGTTGATTACCTGTCTATTAGTTCTTTTAATAACCATTTGTGCATTGGACGCATGACCTGTACTTTTAGTGTCCAGACTGTTTCAGGTAGGCCTCCCCCAGCGGCTTCAATGGCAGTTGGACAATTCTTCAATCCAGAGGAAGGAGAGAGAATTTTTTCTCCTGGGATGCTTCTATGTTCTAGCTATGTTCAAGAGGTTATGTCAAAAATATTATGGTTGTTTACGTCTGCTAAATTTAAAGTATTATACTATAAATATTATCATGTGGTCCATCCCTTAATTTTGATGCACCACCCGATTTGATATAGTTCTGTTTTGATTGTTGAATGATTTTTTTAAAAATTTCATGCAGGAGCTCTATCTAAAGGAGGATCACCCCCTTATATTGAACCTGTCTTTCTCCATAAGCTTGGGCCTTTTCCCTATAACTCTGTCATTGCGAACAGCAGGCTGTGGAATAAAAAGTTCTACTGGAGATCTTGAGCAAAGCAGTAAGTGTTATATGACCTATTTTTATTGCTTCCTGAAATCGTCAATACGGTGTGTTATATGATCTATTTTGAGACCTAAGGTTCAAGGTCAAGATATACCTAGTAAATATGCTTTCAGCAACTGGCTGGCTTGATGATGACTCTGGTCTTTCCTCATCAAGCTTATACATGGAGGTTGCTTTATGCATGTTTGGGTTGAAGGAGAATTAATGTTTCACAAGTTTCTAAGGATATCATTTCGATGGCTATTCCCAAAATTTAAGGGGCCTAGGGAAAAATGAAGGTGTAGGCTTAAGTGGGGCTCTAAGATTTACAGTTATGTTGATGTTATATTTGTTTTCTACACAGCATGCACAACTGGAGGCTTGTGGAGAAAAATTAGCTAATTTGGGGTTTTTCTAGGCAGGCTAGCATGCCTTTTCAATCCCACCTTTATGCCATACTTGCTAAATGATTTAGAATCATATACCAATTCCATTGACCTCTAGCTTCTAACCAGTCAATATGGGCCCAACCTTAACTTGACCCAATGCACGAGCAGGTCAGAGATGTCAGAGCTGAACATGATTTGCAGCCAAACCAGTTGGCTTGGACCTGACCAGCTGACCTGCCTGGTGACAGTTCTGTTTAATTATAACAACGCAAGTTCCAGCTGTTCATTTTGTACTTTTCGCGTTGTTTTGGACTGCATCTTGGGCCTTCATTATTATTGTTTATTTATTTATGTTTGTTTTTGACAATCAACAACCACCTACTTGGATAATGATACAATGGCTTGTATTATCATATATGTTTGAATTATATGTTTAATTTAACTAAGTTATTTCTGCCATGACAAGTTGAAAGGCTTTGATCCAAACATGACCAGCAAGATGTCCGAACTCTACCCAGACCAGGAACCTGATAGATCAGGTTAGATGGGTTGCATCCAGCTTAGGTCAGGTGCCCGCCTATTATATACAATGCGGGCTGTATGAAATTGATCTGATAAGCAAAATGATTGTTGGTGAAAATAAATAAGAAAGGTTATTGCTTAAATCTGTGGGATGGTTCATTATGCTCCTCTTTCATTTAAAGTTGGACATTAGAAAGTTTAAAGTGAAAATGTCTCTGTACTGAGTTTACATCTTTTCTTGCATTTTTAGCATTTCAATATGCTGCTGGTTCCAGCTGCACAAACATGTGAAGCTATCATGGAAATTATTAGTGATAGTCTTTGTTAGCATTGTAGGTCTCTGTAAACTACGCTGCTTCCCACCTGTTGCCCTGGCTTGGGATTCTATATCCGGTCTACATGTAATTCCAAATATATACTCTGAGACTTTAACTGTTGATTCATCACCTGCAATGTGGGATTCGAGTCAAGAGTCTGAAAAAACTACCGTCTTGTTGTTGGTGAGGATCCTCTATCATTTACAAAATTTATTTACGACCTTAATTTGCAGATATTAGACATGGAAATTTTGGCCATTATATACAATTTATATGTCCAATCATTTATATACTGGTTTGCTAAGCGAAATTTCCCCTCCTTATACTGTATTACAGGTGGATCCACACTGCTCGTATGAAATTGGTGTTTCAGTTTCTGTAATTGCTGCAGCAAGCAGATTCTGTCTTCTATATGCTCCACAGGTGATTTAAATTTGTTATATATTGCCTTTTTGTTTTAGTGTATTATTGAAATAATTCACTAATATTATCATTAGATATGAAATATCCACAATGACAATTCAAATGTCAGAAGAAATCTTTTATTTTCTCTTAAAATGCAAAAGACATTTTACTTGCAGTAAGTCCAGCATCCAAAGCTAACTTTGTCATACATCCAATCAATTATACATGTTATGGGAAGTATCCATTCCAAAACATGTTACAGGAAGTTTAGTTTTCAGACAATTTGGAGTGCCCACATTTTTGAATATGGACACAACACAAGATTACGCAACAATCAGCGGCACATTGATATGAAGCATTTAGCCCTATGATTATATAAGAACTTCAAATTGTATGATGTGACAGTATCCAATGTGTTTTGGATTCCAATATGCATCTGATATTTTTGGGGCACATCTATTAACTTATTGCAACTATCCTATTTAAAGAGACTCGGGGTGCTTGACTCGTTTGGTTAGCATGCTTTTGAAATGATTTTGTGGGACAATTGAAAGGGAAGTCTGACTAATTAGGTTTTCAACCAAAATTCACATTCATGAAGCTAAGTTTTGAACACCTTATCTCTAGGCATATGCGTGCGAGAGGAGAGAGAGAGAGAGAGAGAGAGAGATGTGAATGCTGGAGTTGGAGGTAGGTGACATCGAGAAGCCACAGTGGGAGCTACAGCATTTGGCAGCTGGCAGGTCAACTCCGACTAGCAGATTAGTGTCTGCTTTTCTTTCTTCTCCTTTTCCCTTCTTTACTCTCGGTCTTCCTTTTTATTCTTCTCGCATGCTTTTAACTCCCCCGGCAGTGTGAGTGAAGAGCCCATAAGGAGGACTGCTGGCATAGTGGGAACTTTGTATGCTAGTAGTTTGTGAGAACTAGTATATTATCATGAGTTGGCTTTCTAATCTTTTATCCAATGTGAAATATGTTTTCATACCATGTCTGGTATGTAAAAAAAGCCTTCAAATCCTTAAAGCATGAAACTAGAATGCATGTTCAAGAATTCTTCAATAGAATCAGAGTTTTTTTAGTATTTTTGGTCTTTGATCCAAGAAAAGAGTACTGCTATGTATCAGGTTGAACCAATGCTTGTTGCTTTGATACTCACAATCAAGTTTTTAAGTCTCGGTGGGATGAGGTGTCTGATTGTCCCATCATGTTCCTGTGAGAAAATGAGACTTGGATTAGGTTGGGACTCTGAAATCTATCCATGTGGGGAAAGAAGAAAAAAAAGGAATGAAGGAGAAAAAGTGAAAGGGAAGAAGAAGAAAAATGAAAGAAAGAAAGGAAGGGACAAGAAAAAGAAAGAAGCAAAGAAGGAAAGGAAAGAGAAAGAAGAAAAAGGAAAGAAAGAAAAATCTAAAGGAAAGGGAAGAAGAATAAGGAAAGAAAGGAAGGTAAAGGAGAAAAGGAAGGAAAGAAGGAAGAAAGGGAAAAATGAGGAAAAAGAAAGAAAAAATGAAAGAAAGAAAGGGAAGAAGGGGAGTGAGATGGAGAGTACCTATAGGACTCTTGATTGGGACTGCTGTTGAGACAGGACAGGATTGTGGGGCATCTTGTTCCTTGAAGAAACTTGAACACCCCCATCCAAGGGGATTTAAAACTTTGGTCACAATAAAGGTCACCAGCCAATGATGCAAGATGTTTGATGATTGAAAATTTCATGTTTCATTTATGAATGACAGAAAACAAATTATTCTGTGATCTATCTAGTGGTTTGTGAACTACCAGTAAACTCGTCAACTCATGAAATTTGCAAATAGATTGTGCACCACCAAATTGTTTGCTTTGTTTTCTTTTTTTTGTTTTTTTTTATAAATTTGTTGTGGGATCTCACAGACTTTGAAGGTTAACTATCCCACATGTTTAAGGAGAGAGAGTTGTGGAAGGAGAAGTGACACAGGATTCTTGATTTCCCCAAGCATTGGGCTCTTCATTGTGTTTATACCAAAGCTAGACTCTTGATTAGGTTTAGATCACTTACTTGGAAAAGATTACATGTAAAATAAGAATATTAAGAGCCTTACATTTCTCCCTTCCCAAATCCTGACTTCCTACTTTTAAGTACTCACTTCTCTTCTCCCTTTCCACCAGCAACTCTAAACATGCGGACCTGATCTCCTAAATAAATTGTATTATGTGTTAACTCATATAATATTATTTTTGCATGATTTGGGTTCTAGCACATTGGTTCCATCACTATTTTTATTTTTAAATATAATATTATATTTATTATCTTTGAAAAATTACTTGTAACATATATTATTTAAATTTTAAAACATTTTGAATTTGTACTGAACTTTTTCCAAGTTTACTGGGTTTTTCAAATTCCAAATTATTTGATCTTGCCAAATTGTTCCCAAGTGTCAGACTTCTAACTATGAATGGAACAAAGCCATTACTCTTGTATCATGCCAATAACTTGCAAGCACAGTTCGCATTGTTGTATAATGCAACATGGTTGGACACTTGGATTTTTGATTATATATTTTAGTTGGTGTTCCTTTTTTATTTTCATGATAGTTCTTTTTTTCCTATTTTAATTTTCTTTTTGACATTCATAATATTTTGTTTCCTCTCGTAACTCCTTTGTCCATGGAACTCATAAGTTTTAGTTTGGAGGGCAATAGCCATTTTTAAAATAATTATAATTTTTGACTTATATTGGTCAAGGTTTAGGTTTTATTGGCCTGATGAAATGTACTAGGAGTGTCAATGAGTCATGCTAGGTTGGCTAGTGGTTTTTCACAATAGATCCCAAGCTCAAGACAGAGCTTTAAGATAGAACTTGTGCTTGAGCCCAACCCAAATTCTAGAATAAAGAAAGAGATGCATCGGTTTTCTTGTGCCTAAACACATTTCAAAGAGAGAAATGGTGGGCTATTGTGTATGAAGTAACATGAGGTAAATCCCTGAGTGAGGTCAATTGAACGAGTGATTGGAATACAAAGTGGATATCAATAAATTTTGGAGTATGGAGATATATGTAACTATCTTGAGTACAAAGTGGTTGAAAGCCATTTCAGGCTGTTCTGGATCGAATTGGATAGTTTGCTGGTTTATAGTTTGAGTTGCGAGTTGTGACTTCTCTGATCCTTCTCCCTTCTCTCCTGATCTTCCTCACCTTTTTGGTGGATGTCAGTTTTGTCTTATGCATCAGCCAAGATCCCTCTGCCATTAATGGTTAACAGTGGAACTCTATAATTATAGGTGCTGTTTAGTCACATATGAGTTTTTCTAAATAGATAATCAATTAATCATAGAATATGACTATCTATAAAACATGTTTACGTTAAACAGGGGAGACCTGTTTTTCGAAAAACTCAGTTTTCAGGTGTTTATGTCCTGTCAGTTTTGGCAAAACAAGTTTTGTGGAAAACAACCAAAGAACTATTTTTGTAAAACCTATTCATTTTTTTTATAAATTTGTTTTAGTAAAACTTGTCAACTATACAGTCCATAGAGTTCCCACCAATAAGTTTGGCATGACTATTTTCAGCTTGACTCGAACTCAAGGCTACCTTGAAATCTTTTCAGGCTTGACTTTTTAGGCCTAGGATGGCCATTGGGCTGTCGATGTTGATACCGGTGTCCAAGCTCAAGTTGCCCATTGTCCACCCTTATCAACAACCTAGCATCTTAATTAACTCATTAGTGATCCAACATGTCTTATTAACAACCTAACAGGAAATATGTGTTACTATGTAGATAGGTTCTTTATTCATGCAGACTTGGGATTAATGAGCTTATTAGTGATCCAACATATTTGCATCTAGACTTGGTCAAAAAGTGAAGCCATGGTTGTATTTGGTAACAATAGTTTGAGCTGTTGATATTGTATATATGGGTTAGGATCATGCATTTGTGGCCCAATGCTAGAAGATTTAATCAAGCAGTGATGATAATTCTCTATGGATTTCTTGATTTGAGCTTTAGGACATGGGAAGTGGGACAATTACCTAAACAGCTTCTAGAGTTCCATTCACACCTAAGATATGTTTGGACAACTGTATCCTTTAAATTCAAACTTCCTATGTATTAGAAGCTTCTGTTGAGATAAGTCTTAGTTGAATAAAATCCAAGAGAACTAACTCAAGATGGTCTGCTTATATGTTCCAAGATTACTAGAGAACAACAGACTCCTGATATTGACTTTGCTGCTCCAATTGATGCCTTTGTTGTTGAGAAGATCTATCTGCTTTTCTTAGTGAAAGAGGAGGAACCGTTCCAATTATTATTCCTTGGTATTTTTTTGAACAAATATATTAAAGCTATATGCAGTTAAATTTTAGTGCTTACTGATTATTATTGAAGATAGCTATTATTAAATCATGCAGCATATAAAGTTTGTTTGTATGGTCAGCAGATCTCTTTGTCATTGCATGAATGATTATACACACATGTTTACAATACTGATATGGCTTTTTGCTTGCATATGCACATGAGTGCATGTTTCTATTTGCAATATCTTTAATGTTAATTGTGCTTTCCTCTGGCGGCTTGTGGCAATATATTTTTAACTACCGATACTATATTGATATATTCAGGAATTGATCCATCATATCATACTAATCTTGCAGATTGTTGGTCTGATGATAGCTCTAATACTTTTTGCTCTGATGCGGCAAGCACATGCTTGGGAGCTTGAGTCATCCATGCCTTCCATTTTGACAGCTGTGGAGCTAAATTTGAGAATGCCACTTCCTTTTATTCTGCTTGCTATGTTACCTATTTTTGTTTTGTTGGTCCTTTCCTTGCTGACAACCCAACGACTTCCTCCAGTCACAAGCTTCCTCTTTGTTTCCATAGTGTGCTATTTGATGGCAACTGGTTTTCTGATTGTTTTAATCTTGGGTTCTCAGTTGCTTCTCTATGCTGCTGCTATTACACATATTTTTATCAAAAAACGGTTAGTCTTTCTCCATTTCAATGTGCTCTTTTTTCTCAATTAAATGATTGTCTCCTATATATATTTTATTAAAAAGCAGAAGTTGGTGTTGTTTGCTCTGTCCGATTGCCTCCATTAGAAAATGGAAAACAGTTAATCGGATTTTTGAAACTTCCTGTTACTAAGATTGTCCATGGGTAAAAATGGAGTAATTCATAGTTCTTTTAGTGGATACTGGATAAGAAACCTATTCTGATTTAAAGATGGGAAGAGTTTCATTCTGGAATAAGTCCATTACAAGACTCAGAATAAGCCTTATGTAGGCCAAACAGCTTTTAGAGAACAGGAAAAGAAAGAAATAGTTATTCTAGTCAAGCCTGCTTATGCTAGGAATAACTATTCTGAGGGAAATAGCATTATTTGTTCTTGTTTTTTTTTTTGGTGGATAAAAACACTCTTCCTAGAGTTTTTGAATCAATTTCAGCCCCCTAGAAAAGGTATAAATATCCTATTTTGATCTGACATGGTGGTTTTACAGCTGGCAAGCTTGGGAAGATAATTTTTGCATGGCCTTTCTTCATCAGATTCTCGATTTCTCATCCATCTTCTACTCATTAAAGGTAATAAGCTTTGTTTGTCACTTATGTTGGATAGCAAAGTTGATGGCGTATGAAGCATGACTTTGAGCAGGATCTGTTAGGCATTGGAAACTATTCCTGCTGATTACACTAGGATCAAAAATAATCTTTTTGTCTGAATATCCATAATTCTGCTAACTTTCAATTTGATCTGGTGGCCCGTTGAACAGGTCATGCAGATTCTCAGAGGCAATCCGAATCTCGTAGTAGCATTTATTACAATTCCTTTAGTCTGCTTTGTTCATCCAGCCCTTGGCTTGATTGTACTGCTTCTAGCTCATGGTTTCCATTGTCACACAGCTCTCTGCAGGTACTGTCTACAGGAGGAAAGGTTCCTTCTTAATCTGAATATTTTTTACTACTGCCATTCCTTTTTCTTTTGAGGGTTCATTCAGAAGTGTCTGTTTCTTAAATTTTTTTTTTTTTATCTATTATCACAATTTTCTGGTGATGCAATCAAATTCCTTATCAATCTTGAGGCACTAAAAAACAAAATTGAAACGATGCTATTTCCTCATTAAATACAGCATATTTATTTTTACAGTTATTAGGATTTGAAAATTGACAGATACTTAAGTAGCATGGTCCATTTCTGCTATCTACCATACACCCATTGCACCAACATGGCATTTTGGGTATGTATTGTTGTCCTTTTTCTAGAGTTGTAGATGTAAGGCTCTAGATACTACACGAATATGTTCGGGGTTGAGATGTTTGTGTGTGCATATGCCTGTGCATGTCTGTCTGATGAATGTTAGCCTTAGTAATGGACCAGCAAGAATGGCAAATTGGCATAGATCATTGTATTGTGCTCAAGTACTCTTGGTATAGCACAAAAGGTATGTTGCTATACCTTAATCCTTACCCTTTGTTTGATTCGAAGGATTGATGGATCTCCCTTGTGTTTGGTGAAACATGGAAGAATGGATGGGAATGATTTTCTCCTCTATTTGATGTAGAAGAAATAAAAGAAAGGATGATATTTGTATAACATTTTGACTAAACAATCATCTCATAAAAATATTATTGCTATCAATTTATAATATTATTTATACTCGAGGACTAAGCAATTTATAAACTTATAATCTTTATAATTTATAACTATATAAAAAATTATATAAATATTTAATTTTAATTTAATTTAATACATGATTTTATAAATTAATTATTAATGAATTAATTTATTTATATATTAATTATATACATAACTAATTAATTTATATTTTAATTTAAATAGTTAATTAATTTTATACAAATAATTAATAAAAAATTAAATATAAATAAAAAAATAGAAGATAATTCTAATTATTTAATTATAATTATGAAAATTATATTCTGAAATTAAAGAATTAGTAATAAAATTTAATAGTACAAGATTAATAGTATAGTTAAAATAACAATATGAATAAATAATATGAATGAAAAAGTAAAGAGGTGTTATAGTTCCATCAAAAAAAAATGAGGGATAATTTTGTTAATACAGAAATCCATCCTTCCTTCTAATTTGGGAGGATGCAAATTGGTGGGCCAGGATGGATGAACAATCCTTCCTTTTTGTCCATTCTCTAAAACTTTTTGAACCAAACGATAGATGGAGACCATCCATTCAACTCCATCCATCCTCCCGGTCATGACTCCAACAAAACATGGGGTTAATGTCAAAATTTAGAACTAGTTAGACTATAGAGCTCTATTTCTATCGAGTGTTTGATTGTTATCGGAATTTTCTTTTCATCATGTATATCATTTTGTTAAGCATCTGATTTTTCTTCAAAGTTCAATCAAGTTCAGCATTCCTACAACCATCCTACATTTTGTTTTTGTATATCTTTTTTGTGATCCTCTCTACTTAGGGAAGCTCTCTATTAAATTTTTCTTCATTCTGGTTGCAATTTGATTGAAAATATAAAATGATTATCCTAGCTGGGAGGCACATACAGTCTCTCTGCTTCCATGCTATTACTAAACAAAGCAAATCTTTATGGTCAATATTCATTTTTATTTTAAATCATCTTATTAGTAAGTGGCCTGAATTTTTTTTTTCAAATCTAATATTTAAATCCCTTCTAGAATCTTGTAAATCTGCCTCTTCAATCTCTTGAGAGACTGCCTTTTCCATGTTCTTATATGTCGTAATATCTTTCTATCACCAACAAAAAAAAAGGGGGTACTTGCCAATTTACTTGTCACCGAGACCTTAACCTGAAACGTTTTTCACAAGTTTCTGTCTGAACGATTATTCTATGCATTTTTTGTTGACAAGAAATGTGGGCTGAAGGAAGAGGTGATTAGGAAGTGAACACCCTTCACTTGAGATGTATCATGGAAATCAGGCTCCCGGCCTCCCAGTCAAGCATCGGTATTGCTTTATGGATACATGACTAGATGGACCATTACTGGTTATGCTTTCAAGTATGAAGTTGATTCTTTTGGATGAGGTCAAGCAACTACTGATCAGTTAATACTTCATTGATGCATAAAATTTGGTTGTCTGTCACATTTCTTTACTTCTTTCCAAAGAATTCCTTGTTATGCTTACATGCCTCACATTCTTCTGACATTTTGTGCCTTCTGCATGGATATTGTGCTCATCATAGGCAACTATTTAGCCCTGGAACTGAGAACTGCCATAATTACTGAGATGGTTAACACTGAATCCATGGGATGGCTCCAACCTCTGTCTCCCCTGCCTCCCTCCCCCACACAGAAAAACTCTCCTTGCAGGTCTTTTGTAACTAAATGTGGTCAACCTTCTGTTAATCAAGTCCGTTTAAGTCTCTGTGTGCATGTTGTTCCACTGTTAACCATGATAAACTGTCTAATGACTTGTCCCTCTCAGGTTTTCTATGCATTTTGTCTGATTTGATCAACAAGTTCTCTCAAAGTTTGGTGCACTTCGTTCCTAGTGTAATTATCCAATTCTTCCAAAATACTAAAATCACCCATCTTTACAGATATCCCATATGCTACCCACTATACTTCCGAAAAAATGTGTTTAATTGGTTATGGAATAATAATGATAATGGCATGTAGTTTGCATTAGATTCTAATTAATTATATGTTTTCTTGTTCATGGTGGCTTGACTTAAATTGATTTCCTGAGAAGAAGAACATGGCACTTCTATTTGCATTTAATTATGTATACTTTCATTGTCAAGTTCTGAACTCTGGATTGAGCTTATTAGCTGGGATAAAGAATTAATATTTTCATTAAATATGCTAAATACATGAAGTTTTAGCTTTTCTGATATCACTAACTTGGGTAATTTTGGAAGGATCTTGTACCCTAGTATTTCCCTTCATGCAATTTTTTACCTTTAATGCTTCCCACCAATACATTTTTTTTTTTTCTAATCTTTCTGTTTACTTCAGAATTTTGTATATTTTTCTCTGTAGTTGCTATGGCTATGGTTCTAAAATTTAGTCCCTGTTTTG
Source organism: Elaeis guineensis (assembly GCF_000442705.2). NCBI lineage: Eukaryota > Viridiplantae > Streptophyta > Magnoliopsida > Arecales > Arecaceae > Elaeis > Elaeis guineensis. Next base: position 5,869,596 of record NC_026000.2, read on the forward strand.
TAACAGTTTTTGGGTGGCTTCAATTCGCAACCATGCTCAAAGAAAGGAATTCCATGACCACAGGACTAAGGGCAATCCCTCATTATTATCCAAAATGCAATCAAGTGATGCATTTGATCCACTTCTACGGGTGGATGAGAACAGCCCAAACTCCACTAAAACCTTTAGTGACAGTCAGTTAGAAATCTTCAACTACCGACATGGCATTCTAATCTCGCATTTTCTTGCAATGCTCATGTTTGTCCCATCATTAGTTGCTTGGTTACAGGTATGTAATTGCATATCCATCATCTAAGGATTTCATATGCAAAAAATATTGTAAAAAGCTTGATCACAAAATGCTTATAGAAGAAGGCCTAGAAAAAGGACGTTTGCTGCTGTAGTTAATTTTTTTATGATCTAAGCAAATCTGTAACTGGTGTTTCTAAATTTCAACTACTGATGTTTACATATATGTGTGTGCATGCATGCATATGCACGCATGCATATATCTGTATGTGTGCATATATAGATGGTGAATTTATCACAAGCACTTGAATTTTTGGTTTTTGCTTCTATCACTATGTAAAATGCCGGATTATCATGGTTTAGGCACAACTTTGATCTCTCGTTTTTTCCCCCTTTCACTCTATATGTTAAGTTCAAGTGTTTGCAGTCTGTCAGGGGGCATAATCGAGACTTGATCTAAGTTTTTGATGGTAGAAAAGGCTGTTTGTTTATTTATATACTAAATTTATGTGGATCTTCATTACCTTGCTATTTTTGTAGTTTTTCACTAAAGCTTCACCTAGCTGGTTGTCAAAACTGATGTAGTATTACCGAGATTGTCATAAATGATGTATTCAAAAATAGAAACATGTGCACCATTTTACAAAAGCATTCTCTAGAATGCTAAGACGATCTTGTGACTTCATAGTTGACTGTGTTACCATAGGCCATGCGAGTCATTTCAGTTGAATTGACTTTATTCCTCGTTCAGAGTTTATTATTTCAAGGGAACAAACGGTTAAATTTTTGAAGAAGTTAAATTTTCTAAAAGGTTTAGTATCACACTGACCAGTATGGCCACTGATTTCATGGAAAAATTGGAGAACCACTTTTTAGCTTATTTTTTTTCATGAGAAGTTAAATGCCTTCTCGCCAACCTTGCCCAATTTTCTATCATCTCTTTTTGGCATGATTTTCTCCATGTGGTACATTTGACTGTTTATTGTGGCACATCATACTTGCTCATCTTTCTTCTTTTTCTTCCATTTTCTTTTTGTATACCTATTTTTCCTCTTTTTTTTTTTTCTTTGTCTTTCAGAGATTTGGTATGGGACAAAGCTTTCCTTGGTTCATTGATGCTTCTCTCTGTGTGGGGGTCATCCTTCATGGTCTCTGCGGCTCAAGGCCAGAGGACATCGACTCCCTATCATTTTCCATACCGGGAACCCGTGGTCGTGAAGTTGGTTTAAGCCTCGTTTACCTCCTTGCTGGATACTACACCTTCCTCAATGCTCTGGCTTCAGCCTCATACAGAGCATTTTATGCAATGGCCGCCATAGGTGCCATGTTTTTCGCTTCCAGAATTATTGACAGGAGGAATAGAGAGAAAGGTGATGTAAATTTGAGAAACAGTAGGAGACATTTCCATAGACACTAATACAGCTTCTCAGAGGGCCTAATCATTCAGAAGTTTTATCTATGACATTTTTCTCCATTGGCTTGCTGCTGATGGACATTTCTGTTGCACCTTTTCACACTAAATTAGCATCTCTAAATTTGTGGTGGATTGTGTGATTTGGTGAGGTCAATTTGGTTACGAGAATGGGAATGAAGAAAAATCATGCTTTTTTGAAGATTAATCGCCCACTCTTATATGTCGTTTGTTTCTGGGTGGATTTGCCGCATTGCATAGGCGAATCAGTGGATCTATTTACATCCTGCCACAAGTTTATCTGGTTCCTTTGGGGGCTTGACCCTCTTAATCTCTTTATTTATCATGGAAAACATTCTCTGTTGTACTAATAAGAATTATTGCAAAATGAAAGTCGTTTTTTCCTTTAGAGAAAATGACTTTCTAATTCTTGTTGGTCAGCTGTTCCTTTTTTAAAATCTATTTGATGTTTCTTTGTCTATTCATTCTTTTATGATGCAGTGATGCACTACCGTGAGTAGCTAGTTCGGAACCTTTGTATATTTTTTTACCGAAATTTTTAGCCTGCTGTTTGCGGGGTTTCTAAGACTGCTGACTTGATATAAATCTTCAAAAACAGAAATTTAGGCCTTTTCTCCGGCTATCAAAGTAAACATGCTAAACTGTCATCAAATAAGCTTGAATAAATACTTGATGAGCGTTTCGCAAGACTTTCTTTAATGTTTTTTGTTGGTAGTGTAACAACAGAATCCATGTTTTAAAAAATAACTTTAACATCAATAATTTTTTTATGGCAGTTTGTCTTTTTTTTTTTTAGTGAAGTATAGTAGTTTGTCTTTACCCAGAGTTACCCTACGGTTTGTGTAGCCATAAAATTCTTATATATGTAAATGTATGAAATAAATATAAAAATCAAACCAGTCCATGGACATGCTGAGTGCTGTCAAGTATCATATTTGGACATTTAGCTTCTGGTAATGTATGTATAATAGAAATTTTGAAATGGGCATTTGGAAGTTGAAAATATTGACTCGGAGTCAAAAATCAGGGTTATGAATTAATGATGGGAAATCAGCTTATTCTTGATGAAATGAAATTTAGTATCTTCATTGAATTCAAAAATTGAGTTTTTTCTTATTTACATGCAATTTCGTAAGTGATAGTTACGCAAATTATATTGAATGTGAATAAGCTTTGTCTGTGTATGCCTGTTTTAGCCTATCTGTCGGGTTACCTGCTTATTGGACCTTCTTAACCAATCGGTGTTAAATATATTTGTAATCGGCTTACGAAGGTTTGGGGGGTACTGTCCCAGGAAGTAGACCCTATGTAATCTGAATTGCCTCTTTTTGCCTACAAATAGAAGCGGGCAGGCCAAGGGAAGAAACGGTAGTTTGGCTGTAAGGGTTTAGGATTTCATTTTCTTTATTTTGGTAGCTTCTCCGCCTAAGATTTTGGTTTCGTTTTTCAAATTATGCTTATGCTTTGTTTTGAAAACATCGAAATTATTTTCTTTTCAAAGACTGGATCTCTCTCGTAAGTATTATGATTCCAATTTTACATTTTTAACCTTGAAGTCAACTTTAGGCTTAGACTTTGTTCTAAAATCCTTACAATCTTCGTCAGTTTTCGAGCTTATGGCCTTTTTTTGTGGTCTATGAAATTTGTAACAATTTAATATTTATATGTTGTTTTCAAAAGATTAAAATCGAAAACCATTTTTAAAATTTAAGATTTGTTTTGAAACTTTGGAATCTAAAAATCGAATTCAATTTTGGAGTTGTGAATTTTAAAATTAGTTATAAAAGCTTTTGATAGACTCGGCTTTGGAAATTATTAGATTCAATCTTGTGTCTGCATAAAGGATTATAAGTCATGGGTTTTTGAAATAGTAATTTTGGATCCTCAGGCATTTATTCACACTTAATATTCTACACATATCAGAACCTTTTTCTTGCCTGTGATTTTTGTTGAAACCATTTTAATATAGCATTAATGAATTTTGGTTAAATTTGAATACCGACACATAATTCTAAATCATATGTGGAAGAAGTTGGAATCTCGGTATTTCACATAGAGTAACATTTGCATAATCTAGTTTTCCAGAGTCTTTCATCAGCCAAACAACTTTTCAAGAAACAAATGCTGCTTGATTTATGTTCTCTATTTTGCATAGTGAAGTTGGGACATCACGATGCTTAATTAGGTTCATCAAATTGTCCAAACAGCCAGCCAAAGTATTTGGTTAACAAGCTATGTATGAAGAATATGTTTTAGCTCTCGTAATAGGCTTCCACCTAGATCTGTGATAAAGATTGTGGAATATTTACACCAAAATGGAAAAGGGGAAAAAGGATAAAGGCTTTCACCTAGATGTATGGCCGCCGAATCCTATATAGAGATTGAATCTGTCCACTCGGGCAAATATTGCCAGACTAATGGCATGTCAATGATGTAGTTTTCTGTGCAAGGAATTCTCTTTCACTGATGGTGAATCTTGTCATAGGAAGTATCTTCCAAACATCACACATTTTATATAATCTAACATGTCAGATGAGGATTGTCTTGATATAATCTAGGCCTTCGTACTTGACACGCCAATCCATCTAAGGTAGGAGCTAAAAACTATCCTGGATATGATCTCCGAATAAGGCAAATATTTTGTAATTCCTACACCGTGCAATATATTAATAATATATAATATAAATAAATAATTATTTTAATTTATATCGAAATATCTAATTTTATTTATAATTTTATCTAATTTTATAAGTATGAATTTTTTTAAAAAAAATTATATTAATATATTTTAATTTAATTTATTTTTTTATATTATTAGGGTTGAAATCGAATCGGATACGGATTAGATATTAGCATATCTATATCCATAATTATTTTATCTGACGAATACAAATACGAATGCGGATATTATCCGGATGCAAAAATTTATATCAATATTTATTTTAAATAGATATGGATACAATTCGGATACTGAAAATATAGATATAATGATGGATATATGTTGATCTAGATTGATTTTGATGATGATAAAGAATTTTGAGTATAAGTTATGTGTAATTCAAATTTAAAGAGTTTTAATAAGGATTAAATTAATTTTAGAAGGTAAGTCTAGCCTAGAAATTAATTTGAAAAAAAAATACTGAAAAATAATATTTGGCACGCCAGCTGAGTCGACTCAGTGAAAATCTGAGCCAATCCAGTTTGAGAAAGAATAAAATATAGAAAGCAGTATTTTCAGCCTGATGCCACTAAGCTGACCTAGTGAGGAACTGAGCCGATCCAATGATCGTAATAGTTAGTTTTCTATTTTACAGCTTTTTGCCCCCGTTGTTTCACAACGGCTACTTCAGTCCTTTCAATGGTTATAATACTTTCTCCAGCCTCTGTCAAACCTATTTAAAGGTAGAAAATCAAAGAAAAAGAAGGTAAGTAGATTGAAAGAATAAATCATTCAAGTTTGAGACCTTCATTGAATATTCAAGAAAAAGAGAGAAAAGAGAGAGATTTAAGCACAGATTTTAGAGGACATTCAAGAGCTATCTTCAATATTTTCTTAGCTTCAAAGGAAGAGAGAGCCAAATATCAAAGAGCAATCTTTCGACCTCTTTATCATGCTCAAAAAGAGTTTTTCTTTTTAGTTTTGTTTTATACTGAATTATATTTTTTATTTCTTTACAAGTTTCTTTTAAGGGAAAGAAACTTGAGGTTGATTGTTAGTCTGAAAAAATAATCATTGTATGGTTGTAGTTGGTGAGCCATTGTTAAAATCAACTGGATTGATGTGAGTCCGAAAATCTATCGATGTGGGGTTGATAGTAAGTTCGAAAAACTATCGATGTAGGATTATGGTCGGTGAGCCTGAAAAAATCAACTGGATTTGTTTGTGAGCTTGAAAAAATCAACTGAATTTGTTTGTGAGTCCGAAAAAATAAACACATTATAGTCAAAGAATTATAGTGAAACTTTCAAGGAGAGCTTGGAGAGTGGACGTAGGAGTGGGTTGCTTCGAACCACTATAAATTTATGTGTTTGTATTGTACTCTATTATGTTTGATTTACATGCTTTCAATACTTGCTTAGCTTAGTTTTTATTCCGCTGTTATATATTATTCTCACCACACAATTACTTAAGTTAGAAACACATAATTGTTTAGAGATTTAATTTGACTTAAATTTTTTTAAAATATCTAATTCATCCTCTCTCTTGAGTAGCCATACTTGGGCAATAATTGATATCAGAGTAGGTGCTTTGATTTTTTTTTTGATTTAAAATTATAGAGTTAAAGATCTCATGGTCCACCCATTTGATTTTTTGTTGGATGAAGGATACTCAACCATTAGACCTCTTTTTTTTCAATGGCACTAATTACGTCTATTAAAAAACTAAGATGAAAATTTTTATTCAAACATAAAATTATGATATATAGAGTATCATACTTAATGGTCCTCACACACCTACAATGATTGTCAATAATATAAGTGTGCCTAAATCTGAAAAAAATTTGAAATGCAAATGACAAAAGGATCGCTCAATTAAATGCTAAAGGTGTCAATGTTCTTTATTCTTCTTTAGATGTGCATGAGTTTAATAGAATATCAACTTGCATATTGGCTAAAGAAATTTGGAACAAATTAAAACTTATGAGGAAACAAGCGAAGTTAAGAAATCTAAAATTAACTTGCTTGTTCATAAATATGAAATATTTAAAATAAAAAAATATGAGTTTATTTTTGATATATTTTTAAAATTTACTAAAATTATTAATGTTTTGAATGGTCTGGGCAAAACCTATACAAATCATGAATTTGTTTGTAAGATTTTGAAATCTTTGTCAAAGGAATGGAAACTAAAGATGACAGTAATTCAAAAAGCTAAAGATCTCACCAAGCTATCCCTAGAAGAACTCATTGGTTCACTCATGACACATGAGTTGAGCATGGCACTAAAGAAAGAAGAAAAGGAGCCTAAGAGGAAGACCATTGCTCTCAAGTAATCGACCATTGAAGAAAGTTCAAGTGACTCTATCAAGGGTTTGGAAGATGACGAAGAAATGGTGGTGATTACAAAAAGATTTATGAGATTTATAAGAAAGAAGAAAAATTTTGAACCAAGAAGAAAAAAAGAAGAAAAGAGTCAACATAGAAAATATAGAAAGGACCACCCCGAACTGAAAAAGAGATCAAAAAAATTAAGAAGAAAAACTATATTGATTAATTGAAGTAATAGTGAGAGCTCAAATTCAGAAGAAGAGTTATTTTCAACAGAAGAAGAGACAAACATATATTTGATGGCTCACAATGAAGAGGTAAACTCAATTCAAGCCAATGATTTTATATTTAATGAATTATTTGATGCTTTCATTGATTTAATGGATGAGTTTAAAAAGTTAGGACTGAAAAATAAAGAACTTAAAAGATCCAATCCTCTTTTAGACAATGAAAAGAGTAAATTATCAACAAAAAAAAAAGATATCCTAAATGAAAAAAATACTTTAGCTAAAGAAAAGGATATACTTTTTGAATCTGAAAAATTATTAATTGAAGAAAATAAAAAATTGAAAGAAGAATCCGAAAAGTTAAAAATTTTTGTTAATGATAAAAAAAAATTATTGAAATTATTTTTGGAAGAAAATGAAAAATCAAAAAAAGAGATTGATGATTTGAAGCTCATACTTGAAAAATTTACTTATGGATCACAAAAGCTTTAAACGTTTTTGAATAATCAAAAGACTATTTTCAATAAAATAGGAATTGGATTTAATCCTTTAAGAAAAAAAAATTTATTAAGAATATGTTTACAAGAGCTTCATTTGAAAATCACTCTATTAAATGCTTTAAATGTAACCAAATTGACTACAAAATTTTCGAATGTAATTTTAAAAGAATTGGCCATACGTTAGTTAAATAAATTTGAGTTTCAAAAAGAATCATGTGCTCTAACTTCTACGGACTCAAGATAGTTTGGGTATCAAAAGTTAAAAAATAATTTTTGTAGATTGACTAAGCATCCAATTAAAAAAAAGAAGCTAATTCTTATGGATGGATGGCTTGGATTTGGGAAAATGAGTGATGATGTTTGATGAAAGCTAAACCTTCTTTACATTATACCATTATTAATTATTGATTGATTTTGATGATTTATCAATATGTGTAATGATCTTATTATACAAGTTAAATATTTTAAATATATTACTTATTTGCATACTATCTTAATATTTTATATCATGTTCTTTTGATTGTTAATCATTTAAGAAATCTAAAATAAGCTTGATTGTATAAGATTTTGTTTGAATGTAAAACTTATAAATTAGTTTTCTAATATGCTTATAAGAAACATTAAAAGTTACATATCAAAGATAAGACATATATTCATAAAAGATTATGTGCTTGATTGATGTGTATGCTATATGTGTATGTTATACTTGTTGTATTTTTGGATGATTATTTTCATTGTAAATATCTTATATAAATATTTTTAAAAATTAATTTGATGCTTACTTGAGTAAATATTATGTGTGTTTAGTATTTGTTTAGTTAATAAATTTTACTTGATTTTGAATAGTTTTGTTTGCAAAAGAAAGGAGAAGAAAATTTAGTAATTAAAGAAAATAAATTTGACATCAAAATCATGTGATAATGTGATACTTTTCATAATGTGATATCAATTTGAATATGAGATACAAAATTCAATAAGAATAAGGATTAATTTAATTATTCAAGAGTAAGGAAGAAATAAAACTAAGAAATTTGGTATATAGTAAGGAGGAGCAGATTTTGAATAAAAATTAAACTCAATTGATTATAATGTTAAGGGAGAGTTTAATGTTTTTGGATTGTTGATCTTATTGATTATTTTGTTTAAGTAATTCTTTTTGATGATGTCAAAAATAGGGAGAGATAGTGAGTATATATTTGAGCTTAAATTTGAATGAAGTATGCTTATATTGTTTAGTAGTTTCATGCTTTATAAATATATAATTTTTTTTAAAAACCCATTATATATTATTTTGCATATACTTAAAAATTTTGTCATCATCAAAAAGGGAGAGATTGTTGACACAAAGATTGATTTTGATGATGACAAAGAGTTTTGAGTATAAGTTATGTATAATTCAAATTTAAAGAGTTTTAATGAGAATTAAATCAATTTTAGAAGGTAAGTCTAGTCAACCCAAATAGTATTTGACACGCTTGACATGCCAGCAGAGTTGATCCAAATAAAAATCTGAGCCGATCGAGTCTGAGAAAGAACAAAAGACAGAAAATAATATTTTCAACATGATGCCACTGAGCCGACCTAGTTCAAGACTGAGTCAATCCAGTAAGGAACTGAGCCGACACAGTGATCCGTAATGGCTAGTTTTCTATTTTGCAGTTTTTTATCTTCATTGTCTCATAACGGCTACTTCAGCCCTTCCAATGGCTAGAATACTTTCTCCAGTCTTTGTCAAGTCTATTTAAAAGTGAAGAATCAAAGGAAAAAGAAGGCAAGTGGATTGAAAGAAGAAATCATTCAAGTTTGAGAGCTTCATTGAATATCTAAGAAAAAAAGAGAAAAGAGAGAGAGATTTAAGCACAGATTTCAGAGAGCATTTAAGAGCTATCTTTAATACCATCTTCAACATTCTCTCAGCTTCAAAGAAAGAGAAAGTGAAACATCAAAGAGCAATCCTTCAACCTCTTCATCGCACTCAAAAAGAGTTTTTATTTTTAGTTTTGTTTTGTGCTGAATTATTTTTTTTTGTTTCTTTGCAAGTTTCTTTTAAGGAAAAAAATTTGGGATTGATTGTTAGCCCAGAAAAACAATCATTGTATAGTTGTGGTTGGTGAGCCAAGGTTAAAACTAATTGGATTGATAGTGAATCCGAAAAATTATCGGTGTAGGGTTAATAATGAGTTCGAAAAACTATCGATGTAGAGTTGTGGTTGGTGAGTCCGAAAAAATCAATTGGGTTTGTTTGTGAGCTTGAAAAAAACAAACACACTGTAGTCAAAGAATTATAGTAGAATTTTTAAGGACAGCTTGGAGAGTGGACGTAGGAGCGGATTGCTCCAAACCACTATAAATTTATATATTTATGTTGTACTTTATTATATTTGATTTACATACTTTCAATACTTAGTTAGCTTAGTTTTTATTCCACTGCTATATATTGTTCTCACCGTACAATCACTTAAGTTAGAAGCACATAATTATTTAGAGCTTTAATTTGACTTAAAATTTTTTAAAATATCAAATTCACTCTCCTTAATCATATTTAAACAATAATATAATTTAGATAATTAAACTTCATAACTACAGAGTTATAAATATGATTTAATAGGTGATAATTAATTTAATAATATATTTATATAGTTATATTTTTTTAAATTAATAAATACTATATATGATTATATAAAATTTCACATGAATTTAAATATTTAAATATAAAAATAAATATTAATTAAATTTTTAAATTTTTATTTATTTTTAAAATTTAGATATGAAAAAAATTTAGATGGATAATATTTATATTATTTTCATTTATATATTTTATAAGCATAAAATTTAAGTATCTAACCTATATCCATATTTATTATACCTATAATCATATCCCCATCACATCCAAGTCACCTCATGGGCATCAACAAATTATTCCTTTCGAACAGATTGAATTGATAAACCGGTGGTGATTCGGAGAATCAGGAATGATATCGGCAGCATAAAATGCAAGTGTATCCCCGACACATGGCCTCTGTCCCGACGCCTCATCCGATTCCTCAAATTCCGGCCAGGTGAAATTGGAAAAAAAAAAAAAAAAAACGTCCATATTCTTCCCCATTTCTCCCCTTCGCTCGGCTCGCTCTCCCGCGAACTCAAGGGAAGGAGGGAGAGAGAGGGAGGGAGGATGTGCCAGAACCCTAACCGTAGCTCCAATTCGAACCCTAACCCTAGCGGGGAGGAGCAAGCTCGGATAGGCAAGAAGCAGGCCCAGGTCCAGGAGCTCGCCCGGAGGCTCGCCGACGGCGACGCCGCGGCCCGAGTCCAGGCCGCGCGGGACATCCGGAAGCTGGCCCGGGCGTCAGCCAAGGCCCGTTCAGCCTTCGCCGTCCCCGCCGTGGTCCAGCCCCTCGTCTCCATGCTCCCCGCTCCAGACCCCGAGTCCCGGGAGGCCGCCCTCCTCGCCCTCCTCAATCTCGCCGTCCGCAATGAACGGTGAGTGCTCCTTGGCTTCTCTTCATATCCTCTCCCTCTGTCATCCATCGGATTATTGGTTGTTCTTGGAAGTAATTCTTCCCTTCTTTCTTGATGAGTTTTGGTTGATTACGTTGATGTAGGTTTTTTTTTTTTTTAATTTAAATTTCTTCCCCATTGATATTGCTTTTCTTTCATAAATTTTGTAGTTCCTTTTTATTAAATTAGTTTTTGCTTGTTTTCAAGCTCCTGATATTAAGAAAGAATCTGCTAACTGAAGCAGAAGATGAATTCGTGGTAATAGGTGAAATTGTTGAATTTAGAACCTGGAAATGGTCTCATTTTTTCTTTTATTTGCATTAATTTTGCTTAATTATGTTAAAGTATGTTAATTTTGACAAACGATTGAAGCATGTTTTATTTATTTTCCGTCTTTCTTTTTCTTAAATTTTTTATGTTCAATTTTGTTCTTCACTGAGCAGAAGATGATGTCATTAGAATTTAGAAAGAACCAAAAGTGCCTTCTTTTGGATATTGACGTCATCCGTAGGGTGGGAACACAAGATTCTGGCCAGCTATATGTTACGGTTTAATGGAAAAGTAGGTCCGACATATTGCAGCAGCAGACTTGGAAATTAATTAAAAAAATACATACATACATGCAGGAATGAGAGATAGAGAGAGACCTGATTGCCATTTTAATTTATTGTTCAATTTGTTCTTCATACAGAACAGTCATCGTCTCTGATCTATAAGATATATAGGCAGATAACTTATTATGCAATTTTTTTTTTTTCATACGGAACAGTCATTCTCTCTGATCTATAAGATATATAGGCAAACAACTTATTATGCAGGACATCTAGCAACAATGATGAACAGAAAAATATAGAAAGACCTCGATAATTATATCAAATGGCCATGCCATATGTCAACATAGTGCTGTCTTTTACATTAATGACATGGCTAGTTAAGATCGGCAGTTGGTAAGTTGTTTAGGTCCTAAAAGTTATCCTAACTTAAAGAGATTTGGATGCCAAAAGACATTCCACTGCCTAACCCTTTTCCTGTGTGGTGCCCCTTTACCACTCAACACTTCCATGATTAGTTGTCCTTATCAGCTTGCATATAACAAAAGGTGTGAGTGAGATGCATGGTTGGTCATTGACTGGATGCTGAGTGAAGATTTGTTGTTTATGTTCTTATTGAAGTAGGTATTATCCATCGGCTTTTGGTGAAGTGACATAGATTATGGAAGGAGAAAGGTGAAATCATATTGATTATGTGATCTTGGACATAAATGAAAAGCTTTTGCTTGGGAAGTATATTATCTAATATAGCAATCCAGTTGCAGTTGTCATGCTGCTTATTGTATTAAACTATGACCTTCTAAAGTCTGAATTAAGGAAAACCATCAGAAGGTATGCTTTAGAACCCCAGAAGAGAACCCCTAAAACGTCAATCAACTCAGTTGGAATGAGCAAAATCACTCCCAGCTTGATAACCACATTTTCCATGTGGGGTGTCTTTTTTTGGGGCTTTTCTGAGTGTCTAAATCATTTCCTTTTGCTTTCAATGAATCCCATAAGGTTCTCATTAAGAAAAAAGTCATTTTTGAGTTGAAATAAATCAGATATGTAAAGAAAATTGTGATACCATTTTCTGAGGAAATTATTCAAACTAGATCTGGGTTTGTCAGCTGGGTATCCACCAAAAAATAGTAAATAATCTAGAAAATTCTTTGAGATGCGTGCTGGTGCACTAAAAAGAATTCCCTGTGCCAACATAATGTTGCCTTGGCAACTCAGCAGCCAACCACCACCTATGTATTGCACCAATTTCCATGAGTTGCAGTAATCCCCTTGTGTCACTTAGCATGTGGAACTTTTTCATGCACATAAAACCAGCACCGGTAAGGTAACTCAAATATTGTATGACATCTTCAATAATCTCTCATATCCCAAACAAAAAGAAGGCCTTCAAAACTTATTTTGGGTTACCTCTTAAACTATCCTAGCTTGTTAAAACAAATGATTGTTTGCTTTTGGTGTCTGTTCGGGGGGGGGGGGGGGGGGGGGGTGGTCATTTTGTTTTTTAAGCCACCACATGGAGCCCCCACCTTGCACTGCCCCCATCCCCGAAAAAGGAAAAGGAAAGGGGAAGAAAAACGCCACCTGACAAACTGGTCAAATGCTCTGGAAATACTTTTTTCTCCCTGATTTTGATGCCCTCATTAACAGAAATCCTCAGAAGACTTATATTACTATAAAAATCTTGTGTGAATTCTAGCAGTGTAAAAATTAACTTGCGCTGTCATTCTGGCACATTTATGTAGTCTTCATTTCACTGGGATTAATTTGGAGTTGTAGGCTTATAGCTGCCTTCTCTCCCTCCCCCCTAAGGTTGGTGCTGCCTCTGTGCTGCCACTCCAGTGTACCTCTTTCTGTTGTGGGATTCGCTTCTTTTGTTTTTCGTGAATGTTCTGTTATTTCCCGATGTCTGTATACATTGGTACTTTGATTCTTTATCTTGCTAACCTTCAGTTTGAAATTTAATTATAGGTTGTGAAGTCCACCTGTCTAAGAATCATTATTTCACTTTCACTATTGATATACAAATGATAAATGAAAATTATAGTTGCTTCAATCAGATTTTAATGCCTTTTTGGATGGAATATGTTGAAGAATTATTATGGTTCTGAATTCTTTTTAGGGCACCAATATTCCATTATACTGTGTTCTATATGGATGTGTCAATGCATGTCAGTAGAGTTACTGATAGATTTCGTGCAGTTAGGTCAATAATAATAGCTAGAATAGATATAATAGATCTTTCTTCCAATTTGTTCCAGAATCTATTTTCTTTTGGGGAAGTTGTGTTTGGATGGAGTACTATATTTTGTGCAGACTTTGTTCACCCATGATTTGTTTATTATCCATTGTCAATATTACTTTTAGAATAAGTAGAACTACTGTTATTGTTACTCTTATTATTTAACTATTGTTATTACTATTTTGTTATTATAAGTATTGTTATAGTTGTTGCTTCTAATAGTAGTCAGAAGATTATTGAAACAGTTGTCTTAGCTGTTGATCATTTATTATGGTCTTATAAATTGGAATTGTAAATTTTGCAGAATTATTTAAGTTTATAGCCCTTCTAAATAATTAATATCTCCATAGTCCATCCACATTGTTACTTCGTATGGTTGTGTCCGTAAAGAGCATGGCAATTGACTTTTCTTTTTGATGGAATACTTCATCTTACTAAAATTTCATTCATCCAATTTTCTGTCAGAAATAAGGATAAGATAGTGAAGAGTGGCGCTGTCCCCCATCTCATAGAACTCCTGAGATCTGAGATCAGCAGCCTAAGAGAGTTAGCTACTGCAGCAGTTCTGACGCTTTCAGCTTCACCCTCTAACAAACCAACCATTAGTTCTTCTGGTGCAGTGCCACTTCTTGTTCAGATACTCATTTCTGGAAGTATCCAAGGAAAGGTTGATGCAGTCACTGCTTTGTATAATCTCTCCACTTGTAAGGAGAGTCTGAATCTTACTCTTCCTGTGGAAGCAGTCAAACCTCTTCTGATCCTGTTAAAAGATTCCAAGAAGTACTCCAAGTTTGCTGAAAAAGCTGCTGCCCTCCTTGAAATCATCTCGAAACCTGAAGAAGGACGGACCTCGATTTCAGAATTTGATGAAGGGATTCTGACACTGGTAGAGACCATTGAAGAGGGTTCTCTGCTTAGCACAGAATATGCGGTTGGAGTGTTGCTTTCCTTGTGCAGGAGTTGTCGAGTGAGATACAGGGAGCTTATCCTAAAAGAAGGGCCTATTCCAGGGCTTCTATTGTTAACTGTGGAGGGCACAAATAAAGCCCAGGTAAGAGCTCGCGAACTTCTGGATATGCTTAGGGATGACTCCCGGCCAAAGAGAGTAGTGTCAAAAGACCTGGAGACTATTGTTTATGACATTGCTACTCGGGTAGATGGCCCTGTCAAAGCTGCAGAGACGGCAAAAAGGCTACTGCAAGATATGGTCAAACGAAACATGGAGTCAAGTATTACCAGGCTTCAGCATAGAGCGGCATCTTGCACCCCCAAAGCACCGCTGATCTGAGAGCTCTTTCCCCTTCAGCTGGTTCGCAGATTTCTCATTAGAAGAGTAGGCTTGGGTCTTTGAAGTAGGTAATGGGTTGTAACACAACCATCTGATAGAATTTGTACGTTGCCATGCCATAGTAAACGTCTTCAGTTTTGGTGTATATACATGTTATTTTGAAATATTTAGATGTGTTTATCACTGCTGATGCCCAAATTAGCCATCTGTTTTGCTAAAATCTCATATGATATGTGATTTGAAGTTGTTTATATGCCTACATAAAATCTCCTGTATAATTCAAGTCTCGTTTTGGTCTTAAGAATTGTCTTAATCCAATTAAAGGAGATCTGTTTGTTTTTCCGGAACAAAGTGGCAACACCAATATCGCCCGGTTAATTAAAGTGCCATTGATTAACTAACATGTATTGGTAAAGGTATTATTCAAACTTTTAAAGGTATTATTCTTTCATATTCATGCAACTTATTCTTTCTTATTCATATTCTAATGGCTTATTATTGTTCCATTTAGTATATGTGTGCCTCTCTCTTTCTTGTTGTTCCCATCACATGGATCTCTTTCCTATGTCCATGCTGTAAAACTGCGTGAGTGATAACATGCATATAAGTTTAGTAAGCTTTAAATTTGGAATGAATTTATCAGCGTTCAGTATTTAACATTCTTACCACTGGTATGATGTCTTTTTAATGGAGTTGATGATGTTAATACTGTGAATCTACGACCAACAAAAAGGAAAAATCCGAGTCACCTGACCATTTGCGTAGAACTCTTCTTTTCTTTTAGAGTTTAAACCTTAAAAATGTAATTTTTAAGGGCTTTTTTGTAATCCCAAATTTCGGATATTGTGTTGCATGCAAACAAGCGAGATTTGTACCAGTAACTTATCATCCAAAAGTCCAATCTCGATGAAACAAACATGATCAAATTCATGCCCCACACATGCAGGTAGTTGGTTAGCAGGCGTAAGGATGGCCAAGTAGAGAAAGAAGGAATGAGCATGATGGTCGAACATGCAATCAATATCTCATGATCTCCTTATGTGGATGGATGATACCGAGACCGAAAGTTCCCTCGACGGTATAGACATAGAAATTACATCACTTTATAAGAACAATGTCTACGCATGCAATGGGATAAATGCAAGCAACCAACTACCAGGAATAAAGAGCCAATCCTCTGCTTGTCATGATCCAATGCGTGGCATGCATGAAAGGTACAGGAACCATCCCCCATGTAGTAATTTATATAGCTTTAGAAAAACCAAACTTCAGCATGTAATTGAAACCTTGTCATGATAATTTCATCGTGGAAAAGAAAAGAGACCCCACCATTGCTTTATAAAGCAGTCGAAGTTTCAGGCACCTATACATTATTAGAGCTCTTTATCTAAATAATTTTAAAAAAAAATTATTTATAAAAATAATATAATTTTTAACTTATTTATCAAACTAATACAAATCCTATAAAACACCATTCAAAATGATGTTTTATAGTATCCAGGTCACCACTCTTTTTCTATCTTTTTTTCTACGTGGATGATGAAAAAAAAAAAAATTCAAAAACGTTATTAATTCTCCAAAAAAAAAGAGAAAAAATGAAAAAAAATAAAAAAATAAAAATTATAATTTTGATTCAAATAAAAATTTTCAAATTATCTTTTTAAAAAAATATTTGAAAAAAAAATTGATATAAAAAAATAAAAAATACCATAAAAAAGGGAAAAGAATTGAAAAAAATAAAAATTGTAATTCTAAATTTTAAGAAAATAATAATTTTAATTTTAATTCAAATAAAAATCATCATTTCAAATTACTTTCCCTATTTCAAATTAATTTTTTAAAAAAATATCTCAACAAAAAATATTTTAAAAAATTAAAATAATATAAAATACCATAAAAAATAAAAAAAAATAAAAATTATAATTTTGAATTTAAAAAATAAAAATTTTAATTTTAATTCAAAAAAAAGCATCATTTCAAATTACTTTTTCCATTTTAAATTAATTTTTTTAAAAAAATATCCCAAAAAATATCTTAAAAAATTAAAAAAATAAAAAATACCATAAAAAAGAAAACATGAGAAAAAATGGGAAAAAAATTATAATTTTGAATTTAAAAAATTAAAAATTTTAATTTTTATTCAAATAAAAAATATCTTTCAAATTACTTTCCCATTTCAAATTAATTTTTTTAAAAAATATTTAAAAAATATGTTAAAAAATTAAAATAATATAAAATATCATAAAAATAAAAAAAATAAAAATTATAATTTTGAATTTAAAAAAATAAAAATTTTAATTTTAATTCAAATAAAAATGGTATTTGAAATGGTATTTGAAATAGTATTTTTGAAAACGCCATTTCAAATGATGTTTAACGTCAAAAATGTTATTTGAAATGATATTTTTAAATTTTTTTCCGTCGTCCATGTGAAAAAAAAATAAAAAAAAAAATGATGACGTGTACACTATAAAACGTCATTTTGAATGATATTTTATAAAATTTATATTAATTTAATAAATAAATTAAAAAATAATTTTTTTAAAATTATTTATAAATAAAAAACTCTATATTATTACGACATCAAATCTTACTCGATATCAGTGTCACTGACACGATGATGAGCACTACGGAGAGAGACCCTTTCATTTGAGCACTACGGAGAGAGACCCTTTCATTCGTCGCATGTCAGTAAAATCTCCGCACTCCGACAAAATGCTTTGCGTCAGAAGCTTGTGAGCCAGAATAAAGCAGTGGCAAATCAAAATGAATGCTTGGGCCACATCTCTTGGGTGCAGCTCGAGTCGGATTGTCCAAGAAAAAAAAGATAATTTTCCATCCGCTTGCCTCCAAGGGCAGGGTGGAAGGCTCTACGCAAGGATCCCACACGCTAGAGATTTTTTTTTTTTTTTGGGTCAGGGTGCTAGAACTCGCCATTTTGATTGACCACATCAGGCCCTAGCATAAGAAGATGAAGACAGATGTGGAGAATAAAATTAGAACAAAATATTTGGAGGGCATAAACATTTGCAGAAAACCAAAATTAATAATTATCTTCGGAACTTTTTCATTAAGAAGGTTCTTAGTTTTTGAAGTGTTAGAAGTGAAGTAGGCAAGCCAACACAACAACTGATAGGTTCAAGCACAACCTATGTTTATCAGTGTTCTGATTGCCTCTCTCTTTTTTTTTTTTTTTTTTCCTCCATCATACCAATCTGAAAAAGATACAGCGCAACAAAAGGCAGACATGACAGCAAAGAAACAGAACGGGAGCATGCAAGCAGACGTGGAGTTCACTATAGATCTAGTGCTGAAGCCCACACGTTAGATTAGCAGGTCATGTCTTTGCCCCAATAGTCATATTTTAGACAATAAAAAATTCAAATTGGAAGAAAAGATCTCCCGCTCGGGGGCCTGACATTAAGATATTATGCTAAGCTGGCTTTACTTGCTCCATACACCCGGCACACAAGTGTCATATGTGTGTCTTTAGCTTCAAGACTACAGTTTCAGTTGCACTTCACCGGCAAACCTATAAACGCTCCCTCGAGAGTGTAGGAAAGGCACAAATATGCTTTTAAAATTTAATCAGCTCAGAGGAAAGGGAAAAAGAATGAATCCAGTTTAGTGATGAAAAATTCCAACAAGAATGGTCTCCAGTTAGAAAAGAGCTTTATACTCAAATATATCATAGCGCAGCTAAACAAGTATGGTCGGATTTCTACATTCTTCCATGAAGTACCAAGAAATCTCAAACCACTGGTGGATCTTTCTCTGAGAAAATTTCTTATAGGGCATACAAACAAGGATGGTTGGATTTCTACATTCTTCCATAAATTACCAAGAAATCTCAAACCACTGGTGGATCTTTCTCTGAGAAAATTTCTTAGGGCATACAAATAATTGGTACAACAGTTATCTAAGGGGCTGCCAAGTAAGCTCAGTTCAGTCCCGCCTCCTTCCAATACTTGGCGGGCTTCCACCAGTCCTGGTTCTTAAAATTAAAAAGAAAGGCCCAACAGAAATTGTGCTTCAAGTTGGGACAAGGAGCAAAAATTGAAATTGAAAACAGTGAGGTGTACCAATGCAAAATTAAATAGATCAAAAAGAATACCAGCCGGATCACAAGCCAAGCCCGCAGGCCTGGTTTACCTCTCATTTTCCTCGAGTCTTCCATTTCTTAACAGGAAAGAGAGTGAGCTTGCTACTCGGAATGTAAGTTCTAGCTTCAGTAGGCTGTAGTCTGGAGATAGCAACTTGCTGCTCATCATTTACCTTGTCCTCGGCAAATGGTTTCACCTCACATGTTCCTCGAGAAAATCCTCTAGCTACCTGCAGTCAATACCACTTTTAAGCAAATAAGCCATGATGAACCATTATCAAAATAAAATCATAGGGTAAACTCGTGCATCAGTATCACAACAATACAAACATTAAAATATTCAAAGATTTCTAGGAGAAAATTAGCCTTTCCAGTTAAATATGGAATAATCCTTCTTTTCAATCTTTCTTGATATATATGATTGGTCTGTCTTATTCTGAAGTGTAGCAATTATCAACTTGCCTTTGTGTGTGTGTGTGTGAGAGAGAGAGAGAGAGAGAAGAAGAGGAGTGTTGTTGTGGGAGGGGGGGGGGGGTTGGCGCGGGGAGTGCGCTGTTGGGATTGGCCATACCTTTAGTAGAATCCAAACTTTAAGAGAACTACTCAATACTGCCAGTTTTGTCCGCTTCCCTGATGTCAGGTAGTTGCACATGTAATGGTCCACCCTTAGAACGAACCTTGGCCAAGATTTTGGATTTTCAGGGTCTGGCCTCTGATTTGAGACAGCCTGATACAGTGAACTGAATTATGACTATGCTTGAAAACATTGAAAAAGGAAGAGCAATGACTAAAATTATCTTAGATTTATTTCTATTGCAATTTTAGATTTAAATATAGGACACTAATTTGACTTTACAATATGCTAATAAGGAATTTAAATCTAGTAATAAGGAACCAATATGCTAATACCAAAAATGCCATAAAATACTTTTAAGTTCTTTATGAATTTTTCTTCAGAAGTTTATCATGTACTATTTATTTTCTTATAGATTATATAATTTTTGAGACTTTCAAGGCCATTTAGTTCTACTTTAATTTTTCTTGGAACCTTCCAAATGAAACAAGATATTATCCTAAGGCTGGGTCACAACATGTTCCAGCATGAACTTCAATACCATAAATGATCCAAATATAAAGAAGTATATAATAATAACATGTCAAGCAGGGATGGCAATTTTTTAATATCGATAACATACTGAGCTCCACTAAATCTTGCAGCTTGTCTCTTTCAAGCAAGCACCCTATCTTAAGTTTCACCATCCAATTGATTTTCCATTTGGGCATGTCACCATCATCAAGCCCATTTTGGACCATCTTTCATGCTTTTTTGGCTCTTGAAACCACACAAATTCAAAATCCTGGATGCACCTTGCAAGAGAAACATTAGACTCTCTGCAAGCAGGTTAACAAACCACAGATGAGTCCCCCTGGTTGTTATGGAATTCGTTTACTAAGGTCTCCAAAATATTTATTCTAGAACTTGGTTTCCTCCACATTTAAGTATAAAGGAGACTAAAGAGAGTTTATAGAGGTCATAAAGCCAGGATTGAAGTAATATGCTAGCCAAAACTTTCAGATATCCCAACTTTTATATAATGTAGACTGCCTAAGCCGGAAATTAAATTAACCACCCATTAAAGAAAAATCTTCACATTATCCCATTGAGAAGAATGGAATTTATAAGTAGGCAACCTATTCTGATAGGTCTATTGCCATTAGGTTTCACTCTACAGAAAGTTTTCTGTAGAAAGAACAGGAGTGCATTACTGAGATCTGGGAATTCTAGTAAGGAATCCCAAAGGGCAAAAAAAAAAAAAAAAAAAAAACTATCTCAACAATTATAAATACCTATTGTGTAACTTTCCAATTTATTATGAAAGATCAAAAAAAAAAAATCTTCTGTGATCCCATCATCAGGGCTCACCAGTTGACCCACAACCAAGCCTCTCATAAATGATCAAAACACTCCTTGTTATCCTTCATCAAACCTCACTCTGTCTCTAACCAATGCATCATCACATAAACAATATAAGGGAAGTAAAATATTTTAGTGAGAGGGAGGGATGGAAGGATTTTGCTCACAAGCAAGCGACAAATTTCACGTTCAATCTTTGAAAATGATGTCTCTAATGCTTCCACGCGTCCTGTAGCATGACAGCAAGAGCATGGTTCACTGATCATGAATGTAACACTTGGGCGAACCTGTAAAGGACCATTAGTTAGTGCATGTTTATTAACTCCATACTGACTCGGTAGGTACAAAACAACTTCAAAAAGAATCCTTATCTAAACTTCATGCTCTTTGGTGAACCATATCTAAAATATTTGCTGTTAAGCCTTGGGAACCTGTTCATTCATGTTATAGGCTACATTCATTTCCTACAATAGGAAATTGATAAAGAAGCTAAACAAGCAAGAAAGACATGACTTTAAACAGCTGCTATTAATTTACTTTGAGGCATAAATGAGTAGTCAAGGAGAAGCCAAGGAATGCATTATGGGATGCCCGGATTATGACCGACGTGCATGACAGCACACAAGGCACAAACATTCATATATGTCAAACAGAGTCATAACCACATACTTTACCACCAGATAATGCAAAAATTCTCATTTTATTTTGTAAAATATCAGTGCATTAATTAACTCGACAACTAATGGGAGTTGCCATTACTTATTTTGCAATAAGTCCAAATCTCATTGCGAAGTCACAAAAGTAGCCTCAAATAATCTTTTCAAGTTGAATGTGCTGAGCAAAGAAAAAAAAGAGCATATGTGCCATACCCTTTTTCTTGTAATTTCCATTAATCCAAGCTTGGACAACTCACTAACTCTCACCGTCGACCTGTCTCTCTCAGTTGCCTTCTTCATTTCTTCATAGACTAGCCTTCTATTTGCTGGGAAAAATAAAAGATAAAACAATCTTTTGAATGCATTAAAATACTTTAATAAGAGAAAGATACATTTCTAAAGAGCATAACATGGCATAAAATGCTACAAAACAGATTCAGGAAAAGGTAACCACAAAATGGATTACAAGGGCAAATGAGAATTCAGCCCTTAAATTAAGTGTCGGCGGCTTTTAGAAATTTGTAAACCACAATGCCAAAAATTGTGCAATCACTATCATCAAGAAGCATTAAAAATCTGAACGGAACTTGGTAAATCTTGAGAATAGCAAACTACATTGCAATGGTACAAAATAAAGCAGATACCATTGTAAAGTAACAATTCTCCAGAACCTTAAACTATGAATTCAAAAACCAACATGCAAGCTTTTGCTGCAGTCTCAAAATATTAATAGTTGTACATCTATGATCTATGACTTATCTGTAACCTTCTTGATTTTCCAAACTTAATAGCCATTAATTGAAGTACGGAATTACTTGAGAGTCAAGCAACTAAAGGACAAAAGTTAAATACATGACCACTAGAAGACCTACGAAAGAAGCCAAATCAACAATCCAGTTATTTACAACTTCCTTCTCATGCCATACCCTACTAATAAGCAGCCTATGTTTATGACTTGCCAACAACTACAACATTTACTTTGTAGACCTCCAATATGTTTAAAGATGACTCTAGAACCCCTTTCAGAGGCTAATCCATTCTTTCCCCACATCCATTAATTGCTAAAGGACTGACTACAACCATCCATCCAGTAATATCAATGCTCCAATTGTATTAATTCAGTAATTTCCACTTGCATATTTCTATGATTTACCAGTCCTACTGGAGCACAGATTTCGACTTTCTAGGTGTTCAACCCAGCTGAAAAGAAGGCTTTAGTAATATATTTTAATATTAGTGCCAGACGAGTCCACATTACAATGACTCACTCGAAAAGGTAAGCATCATTTGTGTCAGTCCACCTACAGCTAAGTTTTATCCAGCTAATCTCTAGGATTAAGTTTCCATGCTTTTCACAAAAGTCACAAATAGATACAAACCAATTTATACTTTAGCTACTGACTAACTTAGCTCACTTTTAGTTTATCCCCAAAGCTTTGACTAAGCTTCTCAGTTCTCTCATTGTTTGAAATACCTGTCATTTCTCCACCCTAACACCTAAACAGAACAGATTAATGCTAGAAGACCAAGTAACCATGACCATGTCCCTCCAAATGTCATCCATTAGTGAGTGTACGATGGGAAGTGCCATCCTATGTTGAAGAGTAGAAACAAGGAAACACAAAAGAAAGTTTGGGCAAAAAGGCATAATGTTAAGCTTTCTTTAGCAAAGTGATTAAAGCTCTTTCGATGTTATTGTATATAGTATTTTAAAATTCACTGCATGCAGCCAT
The DNA here is from genome assembly GCF_000442705.2 of Elaeis guineensis. NCBI lineage: Eukaryota > Viridiplantae > Streptophyta > Magnoliopsida > Arecales > Arecaceae > Elaeis > Elaeis guineensis. The sequence goes on from NC_026000.2 coordinate 5,892,957, forward strand.
TTATGCACTCATATATGCAGATGCGTTCCTTTAGACTGTACTGCCCTATATGGAGTTACTATATGCTGTCATATCCAAAATGGCCCAAGAAGGCACCACACTTAGCCTTTGTGATCGCATGTGCGGCCCACCTAGCATTGTATGGCTGCATATGTGAGTCCTCTTAGCATTTTCAGACACGTATGCAGCCTGCTCATGTGGGCCCATGCAATGAAGTGGATTTAAACTGATGGAGGTTCGATGTGGGTTTTAGATGGGTGTTATATTGGTACTAATAATGTTAAATGTTGACTAATGTTATAGCTATTGCTATTAGGTATCAGATACAAAAACAATATCACCATCATTGTTATAATATTGCTCCAAAACAATATCACTATCATTGTTGTTCTTACCATTGCATTTAATATATTATATTTAATTTTGAATAGGTAAACAGTAGCTGCATAGTGCATATGCAGCCCGCATGCTGCATAAGCAGTATATGGTCCATTGACCGCCTGCATACTGCAGCCTCCTTTTAAGACACTGATTGTAAGTAAAGGAAATGAACTTTTGATATACAAAATCTCTAAGGTACTGTGTTATTAGATGAATAAAATCTATACCACAGAGATTTTGCAATCTGTGATAGTACCATGCAGGAAACCTAGTCCTGTAAAATGCCCAACATTTTGATGTTTGGTTCAAATTGCTAACCAAAATACAAACAGACATAATCATATGCTCCAGCATATGCTACTTTGAAAGGAAAAAGACCTCATTTTACCTATTATAGATGACAATAAGCATATATTGAAAAATGGTCACCTAAAATCTTTATACTTACAGTCATCAACCATATCTATAAAATCCACAACAATGATGCCTCCAATATCTCTTAGGCGTAGCTCCCGTGCAATCTGAAATGAACAAAATTCAGGATTTAATAAGTTCTTTCCAGAACCAGCACTCCAGGCTCTACTTCTAAGACGCCAAGCTAGTGAATTTTTTTCTTCTTAATTTCCAAAGATATTCACAGTATACACAAAATTGGGAAAAAAAGGGAAAAAGTTACTGGAACCTTCAATCTGAGGGGTTTTAGTCTTCCACATGCAAGCTGTTCAATTTGACTGGACTGCTTCTCAAATGCTGTCCGCTGAGAATCTGAATCTAAGGGAACTTTAACATTCCTAATATTGTTTATAAAAAGATGAGTTGGTGGAGTTTTTGCATCTATTACATGGTAAGAATTGGATTACTTGTTGAAACATTTTGGATTCCATGGAGTCTTTTCAGGACTCGATTTTTGATTGAATCACCATGTCAGTTTGTTCCTATTGGCATGAATGCTCCTGCTTATACATTTGGAATGAGGGAAATCACCTATCATTGACGGCAAAGAGTGTGGCATGATTTTGAAAAGATTCTTGTCAATATAGACTTCTTTACATTTCTGTACGTTTTACAGTATTTAGAGACTTTATGAGTATATACAGACTTCATTGCTGTGTTTACTCAATATGGACAATCCCCCCCTCCCCCCCAGCCCCCCCAAACTTCTCTCTGTGTGTCTCTCTTTCTGTTTTCCTCATTAAGTATTGATGATTGATCCATTTCCACAAACACACACCCACACAGGCAATGGAAATTGATCTGGACAGTCCATGGGACCATGTATAGCTATTATCGGATGACATGTGTCGCAAAAGTCTAATTATCTGGATCAACTGTCACATACCACAATCTAGATTTATTTAATTGAGATTTTGATCACTGAGGAAACCTAAATCCATGATGCATGTCATGATAAGTCAGGCCAACTATGGCAAACCAGGTTGGCTGCATAGCCACATAACAGAAACAATTACTAATATTAGAGACTCAGCTCTCTCCACATTATCTGACCACCTCAGTGAGAATAACTTTCTACCACATAAAAAAAAAAAAACATTAGTTATCTATGAGCCTTCTAAGCATACACTACATTTCTTCAGGGTGCCACTTGGCTCAGTTGGTAAAGCCAATGGGTGTTGATACCAGTGACCTAGGTCCAAATCCTACCCTCGTCCAATTCGCCTGAGCTTCCTCCCATCCTAGTTCCTAAGAAAAGAATATACTACTATTCTTGCCGGTTTAGTCCCACATGTTCTACCTAAATCTCCATGCAATATGTTGCTTTGAAAGGTTATGTTAGTCATTTTTTATTCTTTTCTGATAGAGCATTATAAGATGGCACAAGGAACCAGATCAATTGCCTCATGACGTGACTACAGACACTCTTTCTTGTAGAGTCTACAATGTTCATAATGCAGCTAACATTGAAGTTCCAAGCCTTTTAGACATATTTGAAGGGGGTACAACCTTTGACAGGAATATATTTGTCAACTATTATGAATTAATCATGCCTCTTCATAAGGCTATATCATGTGATAATTTTCTCCACAGCTCATCTGACATATGTAAAAGATGACATGCATATGCTTTCAATACAATTCTGAAAATCATTTAAAATTGCTGACTGTCCTCTAATAAAACTCAAAACAGGGTAGCAATATGCACATGAATGCAATAACATCCAGTCTGATATTTCCAAACATCAAGATAACTTGTCAACAGTGAAGAAAGTGGACACGAATGTAAAAATTAAAATGCATTTAAAACTAAACCTGCACATTTATGACTGACAGTGAGTGCATTTGTGACACTTGAATGGATTTCAATTTACACTTGCTTTCACTTCTTCCACTAGATTATCATATATATAAATGGTTCAGTTCTAACACAAATTAAAATAAATAATTATATCCATACTGCAGAACAATCAGCTTTGTAGCATTTTCTGATAAAATCATTAGTCAGCGGAATCACCACGCAGTATAATTTCAACCAAGTCTTCCTCACAAACTTATATTCCAGAGAGTTTCAAGAATCATATGCATTAGTTTATCATTGGACAGCATGCCAAAGGTCTTACATGATTTTTTGAAGTGGAGACCAAAGTTTGGCTTCTAACGTACTTGTTTTGCAGCTGCAAGATTGACATCCAGAATAGCTTGCTCTTGAGAGGTCCCTTGTCCTAGCATACTGTGGCCCCCATTAACGTCAATAGAAACCAAAGCCTCAGTCTGTTCAATCACTAGAGAACCTCCATTAGAGAGTGGGACCCTACAAGAAAAGGACATAATGAGCATCAAAGAATATTATGACAGGCATAGGTAGACCAGTCTTTTTTTCCTTTAAATCTTTTGACATGCAAGAATTTATTTATAGGACATAAAACTAATACAGCAAGCTAAGAACATAATTGAGAAATAAAGAAAAGAAAAGTGCATAAGTGCATAAACATACAAAAACACTTCCCACTGCCTTCCCATGTGAGCTTCTCTGCCACAATTATTGACTGACTTATAAATGTTGCCAACATCTTAAGTAAAATCTCTAAATTTCTAAGTCCTCATAGTCATTACAACTCTCTTTTTTGCCCAAGAGATCTCGTTTTTCAAATTCCCTTTTAGTATCAACACATACACCGGCAATGTTTATGTAAGAACTCTAGAGTTGTTTTAGAGGACAGACTTTCACCATACCCAAGGTTTTCACCTTGGCCAAGATCTCAATTTGTTTCTACAGCACGCATCCACCAATATGATATATCTAAAATACCAGTCCTCATTATTTTGGCCAATATAAAAGAAATATAACCAGATATATACTGCCCGATACAAGATTAATACATCAGTCACTTTACCACATTAACTAAAATCTCGGCCAAGAACAAACTGATATGATGATAATATCAACCAATAAATTTTATCCTATAAGCCAAGATAGGTGAAAAATAGTTCTTACTTTTCAAACATTTGTACAGTTGTTGTAACAATAACTCAGCCAAGATGATCAAGATATATGATATCTAGATATCGCAGCTGATACAGAATCATAAAATATTTATTTCTTTATCGTAATTTTGCTTTTTATAAATGAGAAGAAAATATATATCATGATAGTTATTATGCATAAAATGTTAATAAAACAAGACGACAAAAGAAGAATAAATATATTTAAACAATTTAAGTATATATGATGGCTTTGGTTGTCTTGCCAGATTAAGATCAATCATAGGAAACAACTTTTAGAAAAAAAATATATTATTGCAAAACATGTTATGTGCAGGTGGGCGGGCGTCGTGTGTGTGTGTCTATAGGTGAACTAGGCCCCGATTGACATATTTGAAGTTGGATCCTATCAAGTGAAATCATGGGATACGGATCTAAGTCTAACAATGATGATACAAGCTGTTGAATATGATTACTACCTCTAAAATGCATACAAACCAAAAATCATGTAACTTGGAACCCCTGGATCAAGTGGTTAAAAATGGACATTATAAACAGCATGATATAATATCCATTTTCGACAACCTGATGCATAGCTAAAGATTTAGGTGATTTTTGGGCTACAAGCAATTTAAAGAGAGCAGATCACACCTTGGACCCCTATCATCTGATTTCACCCAACTGGAGACAAGTTCAAAACTAGTTGATCAGGTCCTTGTCTACCTCTGCATACATATATCTCAAAAGTTGATCAATTTCACTATTCATATGATTTATTGCATCAATTATATCTTATTCTAAGTTAAATTAATTACATCATCACAATCATCAGTATAACATTTAACATGATGCTTATTTTGTCAAACTTAATTTTACTTTTGAAAAATTATGCTATGATTTTTAACTTATTATACAAACAATTATACAATATTATAGTGACCTATACAATTCATCAAATATAGGTATTACTGAAAATATTGAGAGTTGAAGTTGATTTCCAACCTCTGATGACATGTATCAGCCAGTATCTCCCAATACTTTGGTTTATAAAATATTACTGGTATAATGACTTTTTGCCAACAATATTGACCAAGATAAAACAAGATATTGGTTCCTCTCAAAATTGGCCCCCCATGGAGATGACCAAGATTTTGGTCTTTAAAAACCTTGACTTTTTTCAATGTCTTCCATCAAAATGTTACAGAATGCAAAAGGTGGACTACATGCGTTGTGCAACTAGTAGCTCTTATTAAGCTGTTATCAGTGAGGTCAGGATTTCCAAAGGACTTGCCACTAAGTTCAATTAAAATCCTGATCAGAACAAGACAACATAATGTTCACAGAGTTATATTGCTTATGATCTCACCATAGATGTATTATTAAGTGCAATTTTTCCCCATAGAAAACAACATTATATGACTTTGTTGCTTAGCTCCGACAGACATTTGCTATCATTCTGGAGTAAGGTAAAGTCTAGCCATTTCTGCATCACATTCAGGCTAGGTACAACAATTTGTTCATCCAAGTGCTGCACCCGAGTGAAGTTTGTTATTTCTTGCTCCAGTTGGCATGTTAAGAAACAGAATTTCTTGATTAAAAGCAGTCAAAACAGATTTCATAAATTCCACAAAGGTAAGCCAGTTATACATGAAGATATTAATACGAGCATTCTAACATAATTTCAGAAGAGGTTAGATTGAAGGTGCATCTTATAGGAAGAAAAATAAAGACTGAGATGATTGCACTATCAATGTATACCCAGAAACAAACTCAGGACCAGATACGGAAGCACACACAGCATCTGAGTAATGGTTTATGTTCTGTTTAAAAGTTGAATTAAAGGGAATCAAGAAGTATCATCAATAAAAGATTGTCAATCTTGGACTATCTAATGGGCAAAAAACTAACAAGCTACCTTTAAGTTGCCTAGTCTGAGAAAATGATGTAATGCTGGTTTTTACCTTTTACTAAGAATGTTATTTATCTCCTCCTCGATGTTGTATTCATCAAAAATGGGTGGTCTTTTATCATACAATTCAACCCGGTTACAGAGGTCAGGCGCAATTTCCTGAAGATAGCTGGTAATCTGAAGACAATGGTCAAAGAAATTTGTTATTGTGGTAACAAAGAATATAAAAATACCATTATATTGAATGACTCTCATAAATAACCTACACAAACAAAGTGCACAAAATATTTTCACATGTGATCACAAACTGATCAAGATATCATATATATTAAGGCTGATATCCCCATGTATGAACCAATTGACGAATGAAACATCCGCATGGCAGATGCATTACCTCATGATAAGTTCGAGGAGAGTCAACGACCATGCCCTTGACCTGAGATAAATAAAAATAACTCTTCAGATGGTACAACCGTGAGCAGATGATAACTGCAGGAGCGAGTAAAGATGATGAATAAGTCTCCTTCAAGCAGTTACATGGATAAAGAAAGGTTACTCACATTCTCATTAAAATAATCCTGCACAACAGACAGAGTCTGACCCATTGCCTTGTGTAACATTACAGGAACTGCACCTTCGACCCCCTCCTGGGCAGCTAATGCAGCAGATTTTGCATGTTCAACTATGCCTTTCCAGGTAGAGAGTAGCCCATCCAGGTCCTTCTGCAGTTCCTCCAGTGAATGTCCAACAGCAACTGTTCGTACAGTTAAACCGAAACCTGGGGGCTGCAGTGATTTTGCAATAACTTTTAGGCGCGTCCGCTCGATCCCTTTGATCTTCTTGGACACTCCAATTCTATTAAAGCGAGTTATCAATATCTGCAATACCAAAGTAAAGGCAAACTTCTAATTGACTCCTTCGTACAGAATAGCATGGCATTAACTTCAAGTTGTTCTTAAACTTTAAGCAATTAAACATTTGATCTGCATATAATTTGAGGAACCTATGCATATCCACCAACAACTGCAACTGATACAGTCAGCTCAAACGGCTATAACTGAAGTTATAAGTACTATGATGGATGACTGAGTGAATATATTGCTGCCAATCAAATGTGAACATCCTTAAGGAACTTAATAAAGGTACTATCAAGATAGATATTTTTCTGTGTACATTTTATATCATAATTTCACAGGAAATACTTGGAATATGCAAAGCCAACTAATAAAATGCATAATCTCACACTGCAGGTTACTTATATGTATCCATACCTGGATCTTTGTCAGGCCATCAGGACCTCCCAGTTGCAATTTAAATGAAACATGGATTCCTTAAGCAGCTATAGGCAAAACTATTGGGTGTTTATACATTGTTTTAAGATCAATTTGCAGCTTTATCAGGGATACAGATAAAAAGAAAACATGTCATTAAGAGTGTGTGAAATTACAGGAGGATATTCAGTACAGGCAAGATATACAAAGCATTTAAAATGACAAACCAAGAGATATACATATAGAGCAAACATCATACATACCCAAAATCAGCTTCTTAGACTTGGATAAGCACTCAGAGCATTTTTTTTTATCAGGAATACTAATCAAAAGAAAACATGTCATTAAGAGTGTATAAAATTACAGGAGGATATTCAGTACAAGCAAGATATCCAAAGCGTTTACTATGACAAACCAAGAGATAAATGTATAGAGCAAACATCATACATACCCAAAATCTGCTTCTCAGACTTGGATAAGCACTCAGAGCTGGACCTTTTGTCCCTAACCCTTCTTTAACCACTTGAACTATAACTTTTGTTCCTTTGCGAACATGAGACCATTTGTTTTCATCAGTAAATGTATCATCAGGATCCTTCAGATCTTGTTCTACTGGAAATGACACAGCAGAATCCTTGGAGATTTCTGTTCCTGATGGGAGGATATCTTCAACATATCCATCTCCTATATGATTTCCATTTTCTTCATAATTTTCTTCAAAATCAACTTCGACACCTTTATAACCACTAGCACCCTTATGTATGTTCATTTTGACAGCTTCAGAGACATCCATCTCATCTTCTACTTCATTTTCGTCAATGTCCTCATGCATGAGCTGTAATGAGTCATCCCGATGGTCTACCTCCAAGAATTCATCAGTCATATCATAATCATCATCATCGTCATCCTCATCCTCATCATCATCCAAAGACTGGTCATTCTCATGGGTGTCAAAATACCCTTTTGGTTTTGAAGAACCATTGACAGACTTGCCCCTAACTTCATGATCAAACGGATATACAAATGGTTCTCTGTTATGCTTCACGCCCATAAGGGAAGGCCGAGAAATCCCAATATCTACAAATGCACCACCCATATGAGGAACAAGTTTTGTAACAACACCTAAGTAGATACTATCACACTGTACATTATTTTTTACTGGTTCTAGTAATAACTCAACAAGTTTCCCATCTTCCAATACAGCAATTCTTTGCATGGTACACACAGAGGAGTTAATTAGTATGACAGTTGAAGCAGGTTCTTCTGCATGGACTACCCTGTGGTCATCATCTGGTGCTAGTAATTCTGCATCAGGAAACCTTCCAGGAAAGTCCTTTTTGTGCACTTTATCTTGATGAGATGCTTCATCAAGTCCAACAAAATCCATCATGAAGACAAGCATAGATCCAAGTAGCCAAGGCTCCTCAACAGGCTGGTCCGTTTCAGACATTGTTTCTCCATTTCTATCATTTGATTTCACATTCTTTTCTGCAGGCTTATAATTTTCCTCAGGCAGACAATCAACTGAGGACTGTTTCCTCTGTAAGGGAACACCATTAGGACTTCTCAATATCTCATGCACACCTGTCAATCCACTGGAAGCATTTAAGTGTTCAGCACCATGAAAGAACTCAAGTAATGCATGAATACACCAAAAGATTAAATTACCTGCAGAGAAAGCTCTGCGGCGTCCAGGCTTAATATGATTTTTAGGAAGGTTTATGTCGACCATCCATGATCCCCATGAGGGAACTGGCAGCTTTTGTACTCTGGTTCTCATCCAAGAATCTCTAACCACAATCACATCATTTTCTTTGCCAACAAAAGGTACTGACAGGGAAAATTCAGGCCCTGGCCTCCAAATACGATCACAAGAGGGCTTTTTCTCCTCTCTTATGAAATAATTGTACTTGAAATGAATACCACAAGGTACCTGAGAGTTACAGCAATCAAATGCATCCAGAAAAATAATTTTGTATATAAAAGTTCATAAACATTTAAGTCATGAATATGACCCATGAATAAGCTCCATGAAAAGGAGATTCAAGCTTTGCCAACCATATGAAGCAATGCAATAAGATGTATAGTGGCAGAACTATGAATATATAGCAATATGTTTCCCTGTAGACTCCATGTAGCTGTAGTATACAAATGTATCAATTTAATCAAAAAATCAAGTACACAATCTTCATCTAGGAAACATAGGAAGAGGTAGAATAATTGTTGTTTCTCATATTGAAAGAGAAGTGTCGTAGTATATATCTTTTTTCATAGAAAAATAATTATCCAAAAAACAGGCCCTATGTATTTAGGGGGCAGCATGAAGTGAAAGCACGGGTTACTTTTTCCTTCATCTTTTTAGTTTAGAAAAGTTGAAGCATTTGGCTCATGCCAACTCGAAACCAGACCACGTGCTAAATGGCTAATGGTATGAGTCGGTACGCCCTCATCTTGGATCTAAACCGACATAGAAACGAGGGAGAACTTAAGAGGAAAACAGAGAGAGGGGGTTGGGAGGAAGGGAGAGGGAGGCCAGCGGTGGCCATCGGAGGGCCACCAAGGCTTCCAGAGCTCCGTGGTCCTCCGCAAGATAGAGATAGAAAGAGAGGGGGGAAGGAGAAAAATAAAGGGAGGGGAAGGTGGCAGAGAGGCTGCCAGGTGGCTCTCATGGCCACCAAATGGTGGAAATCCACCCAGCAGACGCCGCGAGTTCAATATAAGGGCGACCCACCCCTGTTCATCGTATTTTTTTTTTAAATACGATTTACAACCAACCAGCAATGATTTTACCGGCTTCACTTAAGAGTGGATCGCCCTTGTTTTGAACCCACAACATTTACAAGGTGGATTTCCGCTAGCCTTCCCATTGCCTTCCCCTCCCTCTGTTTCTATCCCTCTCCCTCTCTCTCTAATTTTTCTCGTGGAGGACCATAGAGCACCGGAGGCCTCGCTGGCCCTCCAGCGGCGTTGGCGTACCACCGCCAACCACCACCAACCTTTCCATCTCTTTTCGTCCCCTCCTCTATCTCTATCTTCCTCTCTTTCCTTCTCCTTCGCTTCGTTTTTGTCAGCATTCCAAATCGAACACCCGAACCATACCAATTGGCTACCAATACGGTTCAAGGTAGTTCGACGAATCATGATTTGGCTAGTAAGTAATCACTTTTAGCTTGATGGTCCTTCAGAACTTGGAGTAGTTGAAGCTTTAGTCCAAGCTTGAATACAAGAGGTGTAAGTTTGTAACTGAAAAGAATCAACCAGATTAATGAGTGCATGATGACAAATGACAACAGCATACAATGGGATTTTGCATACTTAATGTGTTTAAAGAAATCAAATTTAATTTAATGTCAATGGGTATAGGCAACATCAAGTTGCATGCACTATATAAGATTAACCTATGAGAACTAGATTTGGTTTTATGAAGATGAATGTTGGTATCGGGGTCACCATATAAGGAAAGGTGACAATGGTTTACAAGCAATAAATGATAGATGATTTAATAGCCAATTGGCTCAATTAGTAAAGTCAATTGGTGTTGGATCCTGCCCTCACCCAGATTTTGGCCGGGCTTCCTCTTCTCCTAGTTCTCAAAAAGAAAATGAAAAAAAAAAAGGTACTTTTATGTTCATAGACAACCAAAACCTTTGATAACATCCAAAAATTCAAGGTAGATGGATCATATAAACACAGAATGACAATAGAAAGTAGGGGATGACTTTTTCTAAAGTTAACTGTTGATCATCTTTCTTAGTCTAATTACTAAACTATAAGTGATATTATCTACAGTGAAATTCTAAAGGAAAAGCGAACAAATCCATGATGATTTAGAATTTGACTTCCAAGGAAAGGACTGAATGCAGCCTGTTGGTTTGAATGAATATACCGTTATCTCAGTCTTCCATAAGTTGTCACATTCTGTGCAGGGAGACAAAAGAATTGCCATCTCTGGTTCCCAGCAGCCTAAGGTTACTGGATCCCCCGTAATGAAGATGAGGTAGTCATCTGCTATATCAGCTTCAAGATTCCAAAGTACCTTACACAATCCTTTACATGTTAAAGCCGAGTCACCTGAAAAAAAATAGAAAAAAGGAAAGAAAAGCAAAAGAAGGGAAAGAAAACCGTCAATTCTAGAAGCCACATTACAAGACCAGTCATCAAGCATCATAGTACCATGATGATTGGTAGAATACATATAAAAATACATACTTGACAGGAGCCGGTTATTTCCAAGATAATTCTATACTCACAATTTTGGATGAAGAAGCAAGAAAGAATATTTTTCCATCTCACATGTCAATTGCACATAACAAAATAAAGTTCGTATACATAGTTTCTAACTAAAGCTTGTTAGATGAATATGTGAGTTACCTAAATCAGGACCAACTGCAAGAGCAAATTTAGGTGAGGAACGAGGAAATGAAAATCTAAAAATTTAAGGGCCTGAAGGATTTACAAGTTATGACCATATATACAAAAAAGTACATACTATTATAACTAGATTGACTCATCTTGTTATTACATTATAATGAAAGCATGATATAGTGATTGGAAGGATGATAGACAACACAGTTGTGGAATCACAAATCTGCTCCTTGGAATGAATGCTCCTCTACTTGTTTCTGCTAGCTAAGATCATAATGAGCTATTTATTTGAAATGTAACACATGCAATTAACTCATGATAACATGCGAATAATCTGTATAATGATGGTCTCATATATTGCGGCATGAATCTTATATGAGCATGTTATGATGAGACCAATAACAATGTGATACAGGCCCCACCACCAATACAGTGTATTCCTCTGGCACAAACATACTATTAAACCCAGCAATCACCGTGGAACTAAGTCCATGTGATATTGTGGAATAACACTGTATTATGGCATATAACAGATTTATTGCAGTACAATACAAACACTTCATGCTTTGGCAATAAGCTTCACATTGCATGAATGTCAACAATCAGACATCACCACTTGCAAGAGGCATTTGACCGACCCCCATAGAAGCACCTCATACTATGCGCCCAAATGAAATGGCTCATGCTGTCTGCCAACATGGCATGGCACGCATCAAATGAACTGGGGCCTTAACTTTCGGCTCGTATATTAAGATGGTATGAAGTAAAAAACATTAATAACTTAATATAGTATGATTCAACAAAACTATGCAGTTCCTTTTGTACTGAGTCTCATATCAAAAAACTATGCAGTTCTTTTCGTACTAAGTCTCATATCAAAAAAAATAGTGATTTTAAATACTTTAAGTTCAAATAGGACAGAATCATTAGCAAATAAATGTGGAAGAAGAACTAAGATTCCCGAGTAGATGCGGCACCTTAGCTAGAAGTTTCAACTATTAGGTTCTTAAGTAAAGCTGTTTTTCTCAAAAACTAAACTGGGAGTGGAGTAAAGCATATACCATTTCTCATGGACATCAATGGCGACCTTGAAAGAGAGGATCGGATTCTTCGATGTAGAGCAATCCTGAGATCAATTTGAGATCGCATCCAATGCCAACCATATCTATATAGAAACAACCAAAATACATTTAGCATATTGCATCCAAAGACAGACTCAATGACTAGGAACAAATTTGCATGCATTAAGATTAGCCAATGACTCATCATTTCAAATGATCACAACTACAAGAAAGATCTTGAAGAATCAAGATAGCGATTCCCACAAAATACATCACACAGAATTTTAGAATGCATTATAGGATGTTGGATGTGATGCAAAGGTCCCCCCCCCCCAAAAAAAAAAAAGGGGGAATCAGGAATTAATACTTCAATCACTTAAACCTCCAACTGTTTATGTGGATGCAAAAAAGGACCAACTAAAATGGTATAGAGATTTAATATATCATAGAGGATAATTTATTGTACCATAATATTTTTGCGATAAATCAACACATGTAAAACTCATACAAGAAACAGTCTGACATTGCTATGGCATAGGAAAAAGCATAAATTTTTATAGTCAGACAAATGCTTTAACGGGCTACCTGAATATTGCTGGTAAATTCCATATAAGTATGGCTGCTGTTGTAAATTGGTAAATTCTCACCTCTAAAGGTGCTACTCAAGAGTATCATACATAAAGGCAATGACTCTGGGTTGTTATATTTGCCGGCCTTAGTTCAAGGGTGCTGCTTTAAGGCATTCACCGATTCTGAGAAAGTGCATGTGAAGACTCAACTCTCAGGATGCTGCCTCACCTCATTGATGTTGTCAGATCAACAAATGTGCCAGCTATCATACTTCATCTCTTAGACACACCTTACCTTGGCTTCAAGTCAACTCTAATAAATACAAAGACCTCCACCTCGAAGAAAAATCAGATTTCTGCTTCAAGATCATAATCTCGAAGACTACCACCTATAAAATACACTAGATGCAAGCCCAAACAGATGGGAGAAAAGAGAATATCATCATTGGCAAGCATTTAGCATATACATAAAAGAAATTGATGCCATTATTTTTTTTAAAAAAAAGGGTCTTGGAAGATTACAACTCTTCTACGAAAAAAGAGCTGAAAAGATTGGGGCAGGAGTGGTTTTTTTTTTTTTTGTTGGTTGGGGGGAAGGGGGAATTCATTTGACTTGCATTATCTTTCTCTCTTTGCATCTCATAAGATGATGTTTGTGTTCACCTCGCATACATTAGACTCACACCATAGTTTCTCCATCTCTCTCATGCATGAGGCATCTCATTTATCCCTTGCCTCTTATGATGGTGTCCCAATTTCAAGATATGAAATCCAATATTAACAATATCAACTTAATATCTAACAAAATTAACAGCAGCAATCATGAATAAAGTTCATATTTATTTAGGATGTTATTTGTGAGGTACGTGGTAGAGTCTGAACGTTTGAGATTGGCTTGATAAGATTAAAGGGCTAAGGTTGCTTCTAGATAAAATTTATTGGTTCTTTCATATATCACATAGGCTCTCTCTCTCTCTCTCCCTCCCTCCCCATCTCCAACAAACAGTCAAAAGTATATGAATTTTTAGGCCAGGATTCGCTCAATTAGAGTAGACTAAAAGTGGCTTCTGCGATGCCACTGGGAAAAGATCATTCCAACATAAGAATCCATTGTCTGGGAAAAATTATGGTTTACAGATGAAAGCAACATTGATCAGGTCTAAAATCTGTTCATCATAGTTGTCTCTGTAGTGTGTTTGAAAATTAGAGATGGAGTCACTCATTAATCATCATAAAACAAATTTCGTCTAATCTATCTTGAACTGGCTTCACCACTTTTTCTACCCAAGGCCAAGCACTCTACAGAGTGAACTGCATCCCTATCCCAAGCAGATAAAACAATTTTTCCACTGTTTCTACTTGGAAGATGAACAAAACAAAAGGCTTCTAAAAGGAGGTATTGAGAACTCTGCAGAGAAGGTGGCATTCCTGGTGCAATGAAGCATGAATGAAGAGATAGTAACAACACTTATGGCGTTGTGCTCATCATATCATCCAATAAGGCAAATTCAACAAACAAAAGGGAGCAATATCGAGCTAACATAACTTGTATGAGTACAACGCATGTAAGCTCAGAGCCCCTTACATGGCCGACATACATTAACTCAGAAAATCTTACAAAAATAATAGATTAAAAAGTTCAAGCTTGTTCTTCTGGAGATCCATGTCAAATATACAAAAAGGAAGGCATGTTGGCCATGAAGAAAGCATTAAATTTGGTAAGACAGTTCAGAATTGTTCTTCGATTCACCCATTTAAATTTCATTGAAACAAATAAAAAAGGCCACAGCAAAAATAAATTCGGGGGAAATTGATATATTTTCTTCTATACCTTTTCAATAAGCAAAAAGAAGCCATCTTGGCAACAAAGAAAGCAATAACATTCAGAAAAAAATTCTGCAGAATTCTTCCTTGCATTGCCCCAAATCAAATACACCAAAAAAGAAGCTATATTTGCCACAAGCACAGTCATAAATTCAAGAAAGACAATGGTTCAAGATTGTTCTTCCACTGACCCATATCAAGAACACAAGAAAAGAAACCATCTTGACCATCAATTACGCAATAACTTCAGCAAATAATGCTTCAGAATCTTTTCCTTGCGTTGCCCTATATCAAATACGCATAAAAAGAAGCAATATTTGCTACAAATACAGTACTAAATTCAAGAAGTAAAGAGTTCCAGACTATTCTTCCAATGGCCCATCTCAAGAACACAAAAAAGAAACCATGTGGACCAAATGAAAAACGCAAGAAATCCAGAAAAGACGGCTCAATCTCGTCTTTCCATTGACTCGTTTCAACTACAGTAAAAAGACGTCCTTGTTGACCACAAATATGCAATAAATTCAAAAGCAAAAAAAAAAAAAAAAAGAAAAGTAGAAGAGAAAACCCACGGAAAGATGGCCGGTCTGGGGATATTGAGTCGAGAAAAGCGGAGGAGTCCTCGCTGCCCTGCGAGAGGGAAGAGGTGGGAGGCTTCGCAGAGATCCATGGCGCCACCTCTCCGAATACCGCTGAGGCTAGAGGGGGAGAAGGAGGGAGCGAGAGAAGCCATGGGAAGCACCAAAAATTGGGAGGAAAGCGAAGATCATTCCAAACGACCACTGGACTGAGGGGTGGAGGAGGAACGACGGGTGTCGACTCCCCAGCTTCGGGGCCAAGACTGGGGCGGATGAGAAGAGAGGAGGGATAAGAGCAGCTGGGCGGTTTGGTCATTTTATTGATGGAGAAGAGAATCCTAGCCGTCTATTCGGAAGACCACATGATGACGGCCTGATCAACGGTTGTGCTTAAATGTGACACATAATAAGGAAGCACCGCCGACTGGTTACCCGCCGGTTGCTTTGAGAGCTGCGCAAGCGGATGGATGATCCAGTTCGGAGATCTTTGAGAGCTGTGCCAAGGGTGATCCAACGGTTAATTAGTGCGAAGGGAGGAGAATCCTTCTTTCGCGCGAAAGATACGACCCTCCCACCTCATTCGAGCGTGGGTAGGTTTGCTTGCAAAATAAATTTCTATAAAATAAGAAAAGCATTTCTGGATAAGCTTGGGAGAATTGGACTTCTTCCGCGGAACAGTTTTACGGCCGTTCTGATGGAAGAATTAGTTTAGGATATCGGACTTATTCCATGGAATAATTTTTTGGGCATTCGGATGCATGAATAAGTTTAGGATGGTGGACTTATTCCATGGGACGGTTTTTCTTTTTCGGGTGTTTGGATGAATAGACAAGTTGAAGGGATAACCTGTCATGGTCCAGTTTGATTCAGGGGATAACTTGAGGGGATAAGCGGCTTCAATTAACCGTTCAGAGTTCAAATGGGAGGATCCTTTTTATCTTTGACGAGCATAAGCTGTGTTCCAATTTTACTCTTCCATTTTGCCTTCTGCATTGGTAATATGATGTTTCACTCCCTTCCACTTGTACTTTTAAAAATTCTCAGAGCCTTCTATCATCCAAAAAAAAAACATCCCAGAGCTTTCTTTTCTCTGGTTGCACATCTACTTATCATGTTAATATTGGTCTTGTTGGGATATACTGATCGATCTTTTTCATGCTGACTCATTCTCGAACCTGTCCGACCGGTGTTCGACTCTACCGACTGCACCAACCGACGATTGTCGACACTATTCGACCGAAGATATATCAATCGGATGGACCCATTCTGTTCCCGACTAGCCAAATGGTGGAGCCTGACTCTACCGACTCACTATCAGGTGGGCGTGGTGGCCGATGTCCGATTCCCGCAATGTATCGGACCAGCCGACGGTGTCCCTGGGTCTTCGCCTGACGTCCTGCAACCAAATGCCGACGTATAGTCGGTCGGCTCCTCCAAATGCCGTACGACTGCTGAGGGCCGCCGTCTTGACAAGAGTGTGCGGCATAGCCGTCATGGGGCATTGTCCTGCCAAGAACATAGATTAATCCCAGCGATTTGACAGTCCCAGCGACTTGACAGTCCGCGACGACTCTGACAGCCTCTGACGATTTGACAACTCCTTCAATTGTCTGCGCCATTAATGACGGCACCACGCCACACTCTACTATAAAACGGAGAAGGCAACAGTGCTACGGAGAGGTTCTATCGAAGCCCCTGGACTCTCTCTCTCTAGTTCCCTCTCTCTCTCTCGCTGAGTTTTCCTGATTCTTTTCTACTGTTGTCTACTCTCCTCTCTGATTTGACCATCGGAGGGTTTCCGTCGGAGGTATCTTCGATCAGTGTGGACTTCTCTTGCAGGTGTTCGTTCCCGACGACCAGGCGACGAGGAAATTGGCCGCAATAGGTCTCTTATAAAGGAGAATAGTGAGGATATACTTCTATCTTAGAGAAAATCATAGTACTGTGGAAGACTAAGATCGTCGATTTCTTTTTAACAAAAGGAGCAGATCGTTGAAGAAGAATTTGAAGAAAAAACTCTCCATTCTGAAGACGGGGTCATTCATGGGCATGGAGGATGTCAAAATGTCAGAGGTTTTTTCCCCCCTGCAGTTCCTCTTTCTTATGTTCTTGTCCTATAGGATCCCTTCTCCAATTCAGCATAATCCATCATAATTATGCAAATCTTTTCCACATTTTTATGCTCTTTGTGTCGCCCATCTTTTTGCAGCTATCACGGCCACTGTAATTTGTAGGCTTTATTTCCAACATCTGCTAGCTCAAGTAGTTGGTCCCATTTCTTCAAGTGATAATCTCAAGTTCAAACGTGAGTAGCTGCAAATGAGCACCGTAAAAAACAAAAATAAAAAATAAAAAATGTTATTACCTCACATATATGGTTGGCTATGCAGTAAATTCACTAGTCTAGACCTATCTGGCTATGCAGTAAATTCACCAGTCTTGACCTATATAAAGTCCAAACTAAGGTCATGGAGTGAGGCTAAACTATGCTTATGAAGTTCCATGTATGATTTGGATTGCAGAAACTAGGATTAACTATTAGTGTACATAAATATATAAGGGATCTTGCAACTTTTGGTTGTTAACATGATGACATTAACTTACAAATATGCATGTGCTCTTTGCTAAATGCCATACAATATCATGAATCACGCATCATAAATTTTATATAAAATTCATGATTAAAGAAGAAACAATTATTACTATTATTAGAGATGCAAATGTGTCGAGCCACCTACTATTCAAATTTGAGTCGTTTGAATAATTTTTTGAATCGAACTCGAGTAGCAAGATACTCGACTTTAAAGCTCGCGAGCCTATTTGAATATATATATATATATTATATATATATATATATATATATATATATATATATATATATATATATATATATATATATTATTAATAGATTAAGACTCGATTTCGAGATTAAGTATGACTCGATTGATATTCCAGTTGAGTCTAGTCGATTTCGAATTTTGTCTATTTTTCATCAAGCTGAACTCGATCTTAAGATATTAAGACTCAGTCGATCTCGAGCTGAATTTCAAACTTGCATATTTTGAGTCGATTCGAGCTCGAGCTTTCGGCTAATCGACTCAGTTCAGTGCGATTGTATCTCTAAACACTATATTAAGAAATATAAATCAATTTTTTTTAATATAAAATATTTTTAATATTAAAATAAATATAATAAATCATAAAAAATACATAGTTATATTCACAATAAATGCAAGTAGAATATTTGTGGTCAAATCTGAAGGAGCCCTATTGTGGATGACCGATATCCTGTCATGGTTAACAAGCAACCTACTTTAGTATCAGCATTTCTTAGGAAAAGCAGCATACAACTTTGTATTAGAATCATGACAAAAGACCATAAGTTCACTTGTACAATTAATTGAGGCTTTATGGCCAGCTGGCTTTCCCATGGGCATCGAGCAACCATGTCAATCCATCCTTGCAAAGCAACTATAGAATTTAAAACATACACATCTCTGTGAACTCCTGATGCACATATATTGTAATTTTGAGATGAAATTTAACATTGAAGATAAATGCAATTACATACAAAATATTTTTATATATAAGCCATTGTGAAGTGTAAAAATTCACCAAATTTTTGCACCGGTAAGCACATGATTACAGCAACAAGGGGTTATAAGAGAGAAATTATTAGATGGATCAGGTCTAATGGACTAGATGAGTGCTCACCTTCGTTTTGATCTTGAATGATTTTATATATATATATAAGAGAATATCATGCGAGTGGCTATTTGAGGTCTATTTTAGATATAATCTATCTAATAATTTCCTGCCATGATATGATACTCTAGCGCCATGCAAGGATGAAAGAAATAATATTCGAAAGACCCAATTGATGACCCCTCCTTCACTACCAACCACTCCCAGTCCCGCATTAGAGTAGTCCATCACGTAGGCCCCACCGTCCGGAAAGACAAGTTCTGAAACGGAGTCATCGATGGTCTTCTACGCTATTATGTTGTTTAAGACCACCCTCTCGGCGACAGGGTATTCTCCTCCCTTGTCTTCTTCGAGAAAATATCATCAAAGCCCTAATTGGAAATCCCTCTTTGGTCCCCTGAGGTAATCCTTCTTCGCCAAATATCCGATTCTCTCTTACCACTGATCACGAATTTATTATTATAATGGTCATCTTCATTTGATTTGGTTCTTATCGGATGATTCCAGTTTTTTTTTTTAAAAAATGAATGCTTGCTTCTGATTTGATTAGATTTGGATTCTTCGTCGAAATTTGTTCTAGTTTCTGTAATCGTTTCAGATCGAACTACGTGTAATTAGGGATCCAATTTCCTAAAGTCTAGGATTCAAAGGTCGCATTTTTATCGCTTTTTGGGCATTTTTTTATTCCACATTTGATTTTCCGTTCAGCTTCTCATCTGCGGGAAATAGATTTCTTCTTGTGAGTTAATATGGGGTTTTAGTGATTTTTTTTGAGCGTATGGAACTGATTGCTTTCGAAATTGATGTTTGGAAGCTTTTCTAGGATTTCTGCTTCAATGCGTAAGCTTTACACCTCTAGATTGGTTGGATGTAACAGAGGGTTGATGTTATCCATATGGGTTGTTCTTGAGCTGTTCTTTCTGAAATAAAAAATAATGCATCTTGGGATGATTTTACGTAACATAACCTTAAAATTGTAGTTAGGGCAAAAGGGAGAAAGGAAAATGTATAGAGGGGGTCTCGATATATTTAAGATGGCCCAATCTTTGGAGCCGTTCTCGGTTAACCTCAATTCAGCATCCAAAACTACTTTGGCTCCTAAAGCAGCCAACCCTCAGGTCCAGTCACTGCAGCTGCAAAATCCTCGCATAACCCATACTCAGCATCAACAGCATGTCCTGTCGAAACCTACGTGACCTGAAGCAGCAGTTCCAGCTCCACAGGCCACTCAGGTTGGTGGGGTGCAATCTATCTTGCAGCCTCCAGATTGGGCTATAGAACCCCGTCCTGGGGTTTACTATCTCAAGATGTTGAAGAATACAGAGGTCAATGATAAGATCAATCTAGATAAGTAGCGGCATATGTTTGGAAGGCAGTTTGCAACATGTGATTTGGTGCTAGATCACCAGTCTGTATCATGCCAACATGCAGCAATAGTTCCCCACAAGCATGGAAGGTGAGATTGGAATTGATTCTTAATTTTCTCTGGTGCCAGTTTGCCTATGTACAGCTTATGACTTATAAATTGAAGCCATTTTTCTTACAACCATGCAGATTCTTTCATGATTCTTTTTCAAATTATGATTTTTGTGAAACGATTTACTAGGATTGCTTAGAAGTTGAAATGAATTCATTATGTTGATTGTATTTCTTTTTGGAGCTGGAGTGTATCTATTCATATATTTAATGTTTCTACAGCATCTATGTGATCAGTTTGGGTTCAGTTCATGGTACATTTGTTGCCAATGAGAGACTGATTAATGACAATCCAGTTGAGCTTGAAGTTGGACGGTCGATGCTGTTTGCTGCATCAACCAGAAGGTACATCTTAAGAAAGAATACAGCTGCTCTTTTTCCAAACCCAGCACTTCCTGCGGAAATTAATCTACCTTCCCCTCCAGACCCTTCTGATGAAGATGCTGTGGTAGCATATAATACAGTACTCACCCGTTATGGTTGTATTAGTCAGTTGGACCTCTCATCCAAGTCTCAAAAATCATCAGGCAGTATGTCAAGTAGAACTGATGACCACCATTTGTCAGGAAGGTCTACCAAAAGAATTAGGAAAGCAAGAGTGGCATTTAAAGATCAGGTCGGGGTGGGGGGGGATGTTGAGATTGAACCTAGCCCTATTGGTGTAAAAGAAGGCAGTCTTGTTGGGAAATATGAATCTCTTTTACAGATTACAGTTATACCAAAAGGAAAGGAGCAGGTCTGTCCAAGGGAAGACAGAACTTCTCCCAAGGGTGTTACTGATAAGCTACAATAGGTCTTGAACAAATCAAAAGCACTACAGAAAGTGGGATCTATGATGATCTATATGGGTATTCCTTTTCTGGAAAGGTGGGCTCATCCTGGGCATACAAGCCAGATAGGCAGGCGGGTAGCACAAAAAGCATTGAAGAAAAGCCTCTTAGTTCTGCCAGTGAGAAAAACAACGTTAGTTCAGCAGATGACAGCAATGATCTCTTTGGTAATCACTGATGATATACCATATTTCATTCATTAATTTGTTCATTAAATGAGTCTGTGATGAGTTATGCTTCATGTGGACATTTCGAAGCCCATGGTGGCTATGAGTGCTGTATAACTGAGAAATTTTGTTGCAGTTTCTCATGTTGTTCTGCATGGGTCAACGTACACCCAAAAGGAATGCCTGAATTGCCTAAAATTATTCTACAATGATCTGTTTGGGTCATTCTAGTGATGAAACATCTACTTCTTTAAGTTCAAAGGTGGATTACACCGCCTCTTGTGTATTGGTTATGCTTTGTGCCCCTGATATCTAGCACTACTACCTGATAAGTAGTTTCAGATTTTCATATGCTTCTGACCATTATTAGCCCTCAGGTTTGGCATTTTAGAATAGCATTTGTATGGAGCAGTTAGCATGACATTTTTGATGTTTTCTGTTTTGGTTGAGCTGGAGTGGTTCAGAACAAGATATGTTTGATTTTTTGTTTTATGCTGAGCTACAGCCCATATTGTACATATTATTAGCTGATTTTGGTTGCTAAGGCTACGTTTTGAGTTTGATGTTAAGAACCTTGGAACCAAAATACTATCTCTCACTAGCTGGGTTTGTCTAATGCTACTATTCTAAACTACAACTAAAATAGCTAATGGATTGCTCTAAGTCATGGTTATATGTAATCAGGCAGTATGTTAGTTGGACTTGGTAGAGATGAGAATGTTCTTCGTGGTTTCTAATCTTGGCAATGAAGAAATTGTGAGCAATCATGATGAACATGATGAAAATCAGAATATTAAGATGAATATGATATTAGAGGAGGTGTAGGAACTATTTAATTTGAACATAAATTTGATGAAAAATCAATCAAGAAGTTATGGGAATGTACAACCAAAATCCAAAGCACCAACAATGAGAGGTGCTCAGGCTTGTCCAAGAGGGTCTAAAAGGATGAGAGGAAGACCAATGCTAACATGGATAGAACTTGTGAGAAAGGACTTGGAAAAGCTTGCAGTAACACAAGACCTGATCCTCAATAGGAATGATCGGCAAAGAGCAATCAGAAGCCGATCCCAAATGTTTGGGACAAGAGCTGATGGATATGGTTTCATGAAAATTACATGTTTGGCGGAATATTAGTGGGCAATCTATCTCTTTGCCTCCTAGGTTGAAATATTTTTACAAACCTTTCTTTGTGGCTGGATAGGTAGATGGTTTTAAGTGGAGCGCAATGAATGAGGTTACTGCAAAATATTCTTTGTTGTTTTGACTATGTTAGGCAAAATGGCAGGTTGTTCAGCAGTATGTTTTGTTAAATTTTTTCAAAGAAATGATATGAACATGTATGCTCCTTTATTTCATCTGTCTTGCTTTATCTCCAACTTTTATCGATAATTGATACAAACTAGTGAAAATGATTTTACCAGAATACCCTGGATCATCAATTTTGATCAAGGGCATCCCTTGATTCTGTTTCAATTATTTTTTGCCCTTCTGCCTTAACAGAAAGTGAAATTTATTGTAAAGTTTGATTATTTACTTATTTTATTTGTGCACTTGACTAAATATTAGTGTTATTCTGTTTTTACATAATCTTTCTGGACCTGAAATACGCTCATTTGGTTTCAATTCATAAAATGTGAAGTCAAATGATCATGACCTGTGATAGCAAGCATCATTTATAATACTTGAGGGAGTATTGAACCGAAGTTTGTTTGGAAGGAGAATGAAATGCATGATATTCAGGTAGTAGGTTTTCTGGGATTCCAGATTCTTAGGATAAACACTTCTTACTCATTCAATATTTTGATCCCTACAACACCATAGGGGATGTTATGTAAGATTTTTTAAGAAACTCTAGTGTGATGCTGGCTGAAAAACACTCACTTCCTCCATTATTCCTTTAATTTCTAATAAACATGTCTTTGTCTATCTGTACATTCTTTTAACAAAGACATATCCAAAATCAAAATTGGCTTTTCCTGGAGTATCCCTTGATAATTTCCATAAGAATCTAATTTTTATTTATTTTTTGAAATAATATAGCACCAAATATCGCATTCCTTAGCTTTGTTTTGGGTTTTCACCAAATTGTGTAATCACTCAAGTTTCTTCTCCCTAACCTTAGACTTTGGGTTTGACCTGGAGCACATATTATTTGATCTCAATGAACAAGATAAAAGGCTCTTGGTGGGGTTTGAATTATAACCTGCGACAATCCGATATTTCTCCCTCCCTGCTGTAAGGGGTTTCTTTAAAGCTACACTAGGTTGTTCACAAATTTGTCCAGTTATTATGTTTGTTGAGTTGCCTTTTAGGTCACAGTGTTTTTTTCTTTTTCAATCATCAAAGCACCGGCTAACATAATTCATTAGCAGCTGAATACAAAGCTTCATTATTTAAAAGCAAAGACCTTAGCAGTTGAATTAAAAATACTCAGAACTCATCTTTCAACAGACCAAGATGATGGTGTAGATTGTCTCCTAATCCTTACCTATAAAATAAATTAAGAAAAGTCTTCTCAAAATTTGGTAATTAAGTTTAGTAGGTCCCAGGTGGATTGAAAGACTATGGTGCAAACTCCTATTATATCAAGCAAAATCCTACTAGACGTCTAACGTATGGCAATAGTTTTGCCGGTATGTTTCACTGCTGAATGCATTCCACCTTGGTTTTGCTCCTCTCCCTCTTTATTCAAGATAGATACAAGTGTACATTTTACCCTTGGGAGTGCATTTATCTTCTTTCAGTCTTCACATCAGAGCTCTTTTCATGTGCATTCCATGTGCTCGGTGCAGAAAGATGCACCCCATCTTAATTTTGCTTTCTCTTCGCTCTCACAAGATAGATAGCATACAACACTAAGTGGGAGTGTATTAGAGCTGATAAAATATGATCCGATCCATCAATTTGATCCGTGTTCGATCCGTCATAAATAAATTTGGGTTTAGACTAAATGGATTTGGATCATAAACAGATCAATCCGTTTAACCTGTTTAATAAGTGTATCGGATTTGATTTTAGATATTTGACTTATTTAATCCGTTTAATATTCAGGTCGGATTGAGTCAGATAATTCATTTAACATGTTTAATCTATTTTTGATCCATTTAATGCGACATGTTTAACCCATTTAAGATCTGTTTAAAATTTGTTTAACATATTTCTGACTCATTTAATCTCGTCTGTTTAACTTGTTTAGTCCGTTTAATCTAATTTAACTTATTTAATAAACAGGTTAAACAGGTCGGGTCGGATTATCTATTTAATAAAGAGATTGAGTTTAGGTTTGAATTTTTGATCCGTTTAATAAACAGATCGATTTGGTTAATGATTTTTTGATCCGATCCGTTTATGATCCGATCCGATTGTTACTCCTAAACTGCATTGATCTCCTAACATAAATATGAAAGCATTTCAATTTTCAAATTACAGCTCTTCTATTGCATGTTCTCAGTCGGAAACAAAATACATTCTACAGCACCGCTTTGATGTTTGCTGGCTGGATCCTTTTTGAGCTCAATAATTTCTCATTCTACTCTGGCTTTTTTTTTTATGAACAATGCTAAAATAAAATGAGCCGGACTATTCTAGTCGGACTGATTAACATTATACATGCTTCACATGGAGGAGAGTTAGAATGGGAACGTCAAAAGCTCTGTACAGATTTAAGTACTGGGACATATGTAATGGAATTTAAAGTTCTTTTAAAGATTGAATGCTTCATTATAACATTATGATCCTCCTTTTTCTTTCAAAAATAATTCAGATTGTGTCTATCTTTCCACTTTAACAAAGGAAAAAAAAAAAAAGATGTTGTATGACAAATTTTTTTTTGCTCAATTTCTTTGTTTCTCTTCTCATGTCAATTTCAGTCCTTACTCGGTTATTCTTAGGTTAATGCATTATGTGGGACATACAATCATTGAATTTGTTTCGGATTGCTATAACCGATGCCCTACTTTAAGACCCAACGCCAAATAAATCCCTTTTATTTTGTTTTAGGGAATCAAGCTCACTATTCTTATTCCCCCTTGTTGGTTTGAGTGTTTGGAATTATCCTTCCATCCACCAACCTTTTCTCCCTTTTCCGAATAGTGATAATACTTATGATAAATTAACCTCTTTCTGTCCATCTTGCACTCCATCCTAATGGTTGTTTTGTGCCATTTCTCTCATGCTTACGATAATTCTCTTTTGGAGCTGCTTTTAACGAAGAAGGAAGTTGGCGCCCGGGTGGTTTCATGGCTGCGAGAAACGGCTCCGACCGTTAAGGTCGGATCTATTGTGATTCCATATGCACCTAGGGAACTTTTCCATTTAAAACAGCAAACAATAAGGCAAGTAGAGGATCCTATCTAGAATTATCTTTGCCTAATGAAACCATTGTCTGCCAAATGAGCCAATGAAAGCCTTATCTCGACTTGGATTTGGCTCCATTCTAATAGGACTGTAAGGTCTTTGGCTATTTACATTTCTATTTTGTACTCAGTTTATTTTGATATATATATATATATATATATATATTATATTATATTATATTTTGATTCAATCATTGTGTTCCCGCATTGACAAACTCATTTTACGAAACAGTCTGGTCATTAAAGTCGATAAATTTGAGAAAATTAATCATTGTATAACTTTAGTCCGAATCATTTAGTTTTACGAAAAACAGAGATAGAACTTTTTTTTTTTCTGGGAAATGAATGGGTTTTCCCATTGTTTAGTTTCCTTTGGTAAAAACATTGTTTAGTTTCGCATGAAACTTCTTTCCGATCGATTAGCAATTATAAAACTCTATCCAACTCCACTTTGCAAATTTTTGGGCTAGAATTGGCAATTGTGTTGTTAAAAAATTTATTAACCATTGCAGAATATATTGCTACCGATTGATGCTAGTAAATCCTAACAGTTCTTCAGATTTAGTGAAAGATAATGCAACTTGCTAGCGTAATAGTTAAGATACTCTAATTGAAGGTGCAACATTTTTCCTATAACAATGATGTGGATACATTGCATCATGTAATAATTAGTTTATTATGCTCGATCAAGGCCTGAATGATGGTGAAAGACTTGAAGCCTGCTAACATCATCATGCTAGATGATTCTTTAAAGGATGATAACAACACTAGCAGGAAGTGGTCGGCCGGTTCCATCCAAGCAATCAAGCAAGAGGGCGAGTTGTTTGTGCTCGCCCACTACCCATGCTAGATCTTTTCATTGTAGGCTTCATAGAAATCCTCTCTACCACAGCAAGAATCTTTCAGTCAGCTCAGGCTCTCAGAGTTGGAAACGATGTGTGGTCATGTTGATCTTAGTTCTCCCTTTATTGCCACCTTTTGACAACACTTTATTGAATCAAATGGAAGGGCATGGCTCCCATTGGTCCACTTCTTTTGTTCATTCCTGAAAACTTTAACTTTAGCTCAAGTCTAGCAGGGGCGAGGGCTTTGATGCCTTTTCTTACACTATTGCTGGAAAGTTTGAGTTCTTATTATCTGTACATGCGTATAAAACAACATTAAGTACAATTGCATTGTTTTTTATTCGAAAGAAATATGGATTTATCTCGTTGCTATCATCTTTTAGGGGAAGGATTTTAGCTGGAGAACCCTTCTTCTTGGTCTACATTCCCATCTCTTGTACCCTATGGCTCTTCTCCCTCATCCTCCTGTTGGTACTATAGAAATGACCGCCCTCCTAATTAAGAGCCTGCAAGAATTAGACTTGTTGGCCTATCTAGCTCATAGTCTTTTGAAAGTCTATCCAAACCTTAGTCTTAGCCTACATCCAGTCTACGGGTCTTTTTCCTTTTTTTTAAAAAAAAGTCATGGAGGTCAATTTTCCTTCTATAAGATTTGGGCTGGAATGATGTTGAGTTAATATAGTTCCTATCTAAGCAGACTATCCAATCCACGAATCTGTGAGGAAATCCAAACTAATTCTACTAGATTTTTTATGTATGTCTTATTATGATATAGAAGGGAGAATAATATTGATTTCACATTGGTTACGAGTCAAGAAAGACTCTTTATATCGGAGGAGACTATCCTTCCTACATGAAGTATTTTTTGAAAGATAAAATTGTGAGACTCATAAATTAGAACGAATAATACCTCACGTGTCGAGCTATGAATCCTTAGCTACAATAGATCCTAAGTTGAATCTTCTATGTCAATCCTCTACAGTGTATTCTCCTATTTTTGCACCTCGAATGCCTTGCAGCAACGGCCATCTTTCCAACATCGTCCCTTCGTTTCAACAACTCAGTTTGCCCCTTTGCAACACCCTGACCAACAATTCGCCAAATGGAGAGAACATAGAAAACCATTGGCTTGCATTTATACAATCTTGATGGTAGCTGTTAGCCCTTTACTGCAAGTTCGGTCAGTTTCACAGAGGTGAAGCTAAAAGGCTGCAACCCAAATATTTTTCATAGCTAGGGATCACACGTGCATGAGATGCTCGATATGAATCATGAGTCTATGCTTGTTTTTCCAAACTAACTACATTAATCTATGTAAACTGTCCATGCTTTCCATCTGCCGATTTCTTTTCAGAGTTTTATATTTATTCAGTTTTTCCCGAGAAACATTCTCACAATTCTTTTTCTATTCTTCTTACTTTTCTCCTTTACCCATCCATGCTTCGTTCTTTTCATCTCTCGCAGCCTCCCCTCCCCCCCCCTTCTCCCCCCTTCTCTGTCTCTCCCAAAATACTACCGAACCATTTATTTTAAGGCATCAAGGAGCAAATATTATTGGGTTGCTAATGCTCAGAGTTGCTGCATCCTGTGGAATTTAATCTGTAGAGCAGGCTACATGCTACAACAAGACAAGGTGATATTCTCTTTACATCAGAGCATGGATCTTGCTCAATTGTCTATCGATCCCATATTTTAAGATGGTTGTAATTTTTTTTAAAAAAACTAAAAAGTAGAGCAATCATGATGCCCTCCAAACTTTCATAGCTAACTTGGTAAGTTTCAATTCCCTTGGTTTACCTTTATTCTCTCACTAGCGTCAGCTTCTCAATAATAAAAAAGGCAAAAATGTTACAAACTAGTTTAGGTGATATATCTACAATTAAATTTTTAAACGATTTCTTCTTTAGTATATTATGTTGAATTATATCTCCCAATCATTTTGTTTTCCTGCTTCATGTCTTTATTACTTAGCCTACTTTGTTTTTTTTTAAAAAAAAAAAAAATTGTATCCACATCAGCAACAAGACACGGATAAGATTTGGATTCAATGTGAGGAAGATTGAAGGTTGACCTTTTATTAAAGGGGCACAGAAAAGTCAGGAATCTTTTTGGAGACAGATAAGCTCCATTTGGACTTCTAGAATTAGACAGAAAGAGTGCAAAATAGTTTTTCATTGAATGGTACCAAATTTTAGCAAGAGTAATGATGCATTTGAATACTAAATCCAAATGATCGATATGCACTCAGATATGGTCGTCATGCTTTTAGACCCTATGATGAGAACAAGGAAACATTAGAAATATCTCAGGAAAATAGTTGCAAGTTCTCACCAAGGGATTTGAATTGGGGAGGAATCCATGAAATCATGTCTCCCCGAAGGAAAGAAGTTTTACCATCAAATGTACAGCATTCCTTCTGTCTCATTAGTGAAGCCATGATTGATTTAATCTTTATCGAAGTCTAACATTCTAAAAGTATGGTCTTGTAAGTATCATCCAATAGACTTGACATAACCTTATAATTTCAGATACAGTAGCATCTCATTCTTAGCATTTTTATCGAAATATCAACATCACAATACTTCTTTAAAAAAAAGAAATCTGAATTGAGTTGTCAACATTGTCGACCGAGCACATTCTTAATTCTTTGACTGGTAATACCATATCCTATTGAACTTAGATCCAGCCTATGAATCATATATAATTTGATCTGTTAAATCGACTTCTCTATATACACTAGAAAAGCTCTTGAACCTGCAACACCAAACAATTTCAAAGTCTGTGATGATAAAATGCTATGAGATTGCTATGTACGTTTAAGCTGGATTTGGTGATCCAATTGGGATATCTGAGATATGTCATAAAGAGTCCTTCTGCAAAGAACGTTCTATCAAACAATGGCTGTTTTAAATAAAAAATTTTGATAAACTTTAAATTTAAAAAAAAGAATAAGAAATTAATCATTTTTTTCATCGGTGCAAATTGATGCGCCATGCCACGTCATGCCGCATTTTTGCATGCATGCGAGCCGAGTCGGACAGCGTATGCGGTGTAAAATCATTTTCTTCTTTGATCCAAGTAAAGATGGGCAATATATATATATATATATATATATATTATATATATAAACATCAAGAAAAGTTTGTTCCTTTTCAATATGGAACTAAAAATATAATAAATTTTTAAGATTCGATCTTTGAAGGGAAGAAAAGTTTTGAATTTTTTCTTAAAAATTCTAACAAGATGATCCTAAATCACCGATGATTCTTGTCCTAGGATGATCAAAACATCATATTCGGTACGTTACATTCCAGTGATTCAAAATCTCTAGATACCCACGAGTGACCGATCCTATTTAGTATTTCACGAAAATCCATAAATTAAGAGCTAGTTTGAAGGAATGGTGCTAGTTTCTTATTATTATTACTGTTACTATTTTTTTTTTTATCATTATTACAGGCCCACAGGTGGACATCGGTGTGCTTTGAGAGGAATACATGAAGGTAGGAGCCAAAGGGTCACCCATGGGAGACATGGGAAAACTGGGCCGGTACGGAGCTTCCAGACAACCTCGACCAGAAGAATCGAGAGCTATATATCATCCCTGTCGACAAGCACTGGGAGTGGACTTGGAGATCCATTTGGCCTGCCACTGCCGACGCCACTGTGGCACCAAGGAGCGGTGCAGGAGGCACATGCGCGACAGCGGCATCGCCATCCAGAAAGGGATGGGACATAGAATATACCGGGACTTAGTGGGGTGGGGGGACAATGATGGGAGTCCTCAGTGGCAACTCTCTCTCCCTCTTCCCACGCTTTATGGAGTAGATCCCACTTGGAGGCTTCAATCATAGAGCACCAAGAGCAGGTCCCCTTTGGCCTTTCCATGAACTCATGATACCCGGATGAATAATAGAATGGTATATTACTGTGCTATATAAGCACAACAAAAACCTGCCCCAAGAGGTGCAGTAACCTTTGCTTCTTGACCACTCATTTTTCTTCCCGGTAAAATCGAGTCCACAAGCTGCTTCCTTTTCTCCATTTCTTTTACTTTCCTTTCTTTCTTTATGTTTTGTTTTTTTTGGTAGACTGACTTCTTTCAATATACTTATGGTGCTGCTTTTGTGGACAATAGATGCTATATTGCTTGACTATGGCAACTTTTGCGAAAGACTAGTGCAACAACGAAGTCCTACCTTCTAGGTTTTGCAGCCAGCTTCTTAGGCCACCCTTTTAAAATGGTGGAGCACAAAATCCAGTCCACCTTCCCCCTCTCATGGTAGGTTGTTACTTTCATCTCAAATGAGGGGTATCTATATGAGGCTATCTTGGGATTGAAGAAAATCTCTCCTTTGGCTGCACTCCTTACACCCCACCTTACTTACTACCTATGCTTGAGGTGGGCTATGCATGTATGGCTGGAAAAGTTCCCCACCTTTACTCTCTATCTCTCTCCCCCCCCCCCTCCCAACATCTTATGATATATTAACAGCTCATCCCATATCTCAACTGAAGGCACTGTTGCAATGGAAAGGTTGGGAGTGAAGGATAAGTATTGATGAGCATCTTCTCCTGGACACTCATCTTATCGTCTGTTCTTGAGGTAAGCTTCTGTTCAAATCTAAACATCCCTCTCCTCTCTGCCTCCCACACACAAACACCAGTAACCTTTTTTTCGTCCAAATTCTCACGACAACTTCATATTAATTTCAGTTACCATCCGGTTCTCAACCATATAACATTTTTTTTGTTATCTGGGTATGTTTGCGTTTTAATATGCCCCATGTTTTTGTTTCATTTTTTTTGTCGCCGCTGCTTCTGCTTCTGCTGCTGGTGATGGCCACATGGCAGCAGTGCGGCGGCGGCAGTATTGGAAGGCTATGAAATTATAGGCAATTATTTACCATATGATAATTTTTTTGGCATTCCAACTACAACCATATAATCTTTCTTTCTCTCTTTCTTCCCCTAGTGTAAGCTTATTAGGCAAAATTCTCAGCCTAATCACATTCTGGTGTTTCCCATCTCAGATGAACCAACTTTATTTTTCTGAGATCTGCCATTTGGAAACACTAAGAAGTTGATTTCCTGCGTCTCATTTCTCTGAGAGAGACATCAGATATGAGCCTCTACAAACAAATAGCATTGTGTAAATATTTATTTCAATGAATTCTGAGTCTATGAATGAGCATACCCTCTTTCAGTGGACCATTTGATCAGGTGGTCTCCACTGATTTCCTTTGAGCTAAAATGAACCAATGTATGCCAATATACATGCATGTTGCTCAGTGTTGATGAAGATATGAGATGGTCAGTATGATAACAATCTGTATATCTCTTCTGCATTTGGATTCGTTTGGTGGGTGTTCTAGATGGAGGAAAGTGGAATCTCTTCTATCTATTTCTGCAGTTTTCAATTTTTGATTTCCAATTTTTTAGTCCTTATTTTAAAGTTATATCATTCATCATGCACATATTTCTTACAAAAAAAATTATGTAGATGGGATGAGGCTGAGCATACTCTAGATTTGGTGTTCTATAAGCCACATTTTGTGACAGACCATGAAGAAATTTTCACTGTTTTCTCCCTTTTTTAAGCCCAAATGGTAATGTTTATCATCTTGATCAGCAACACCAACTTTTTCTTCTTTTTCTTTGCGTGTGTATTTCAAATTGAACAATAATCATGATGTATTAAATGTTAGCCATATCCAGATAACATCTTCCATCCCAAATCTATGAACTTAATTGGAAAACATGCCCAAAGCTTTTCTCAGAAAAGAAAAGCAATTCACAAATCGGTCTGCTCAAATTGCCTCATCCATGAACCAATTAAGTTGCTTCCAGCACATGTTAGCATGAACACATTTGCTCAATGGCCATTTAATATTGGAAGGGGCACTACTTTGCAGGAGGGGAATGTGTACCCAAGAGGTGAGGAGGTGATGATGGGATCCTTGGTGGAGCGCTTGCGGTATGTATTATTTCATGCCAAAGTAGCGAACTAGTAAGTGGCATGGGCACTTCTCTTTAGCTAAACCCCAACGTTGGCATCTAAATCTTGCTTTGAGGGACAAAATTTCCCTTCTTTATCTCTGTGCTGAATCCTTTAACACGAGCTCATATGATTTTGGGTTCCTTTCTTGTAATATGTTCATATTTTTAGTTGGAGTTGGGTGAATGATGGGTCCCATTTGGCTTTTTATATTGCCTTTGGCCCTTCTGGACCTAGCAAAATGCTTCAGAAATGATATGTAGAGCATTAACCACAACATATGTTTGGGATCCGAAAACTCCTCAAAATCCTTATCTTTAGATTTGTCTGCAGAAAAGGTCTACATAACAAGGTTAAAAAAAGGGCAGCCTCTGTCACTGATAAAGCCAACATGATGTCAATTCTAATGTGGGTGGTGGTTAGTTTTCTGAGCCTCTAGTCTAGTCTCACCTCACTGAGCATTTGGTAGCGTGTCCAATTATCTTTAAACTCTCTGGACTGGAGGTGACCTGAGGACAAAATTGGCCTTGAATTTTTCAGAAAGAGTTGTCCCCATTCTGAGAAATTATATCTTATACTCTATGCACCATATGGCTGTGCACGCATCTAATCATAGCCGCTCATTATAATGGGCCCATTCATCAAGTACTTATCTTGATGCTGCTATAGGAACAAGCAGTTACGGTTATATGCATGTATGGTCACATGGTGCATGTAAAGTAGATATAATTTTTTTATTTTTTAATATTTTATTTTTTACAAACTGAATGGGACTGACGAAGGGACTAACTTGCTTTTTATTTTTATTTTTTTTTCCATACCAATACAGTATATTGTATTTGTAGTCTTTTTTTGAAGGGAAAAGGGAGGTAGCAAAGAGTTAGTCTTTTTTGAAGGGAAAAGGGAGGCAGCAAAGAGCTACCCCCAATTTATTTCATAACAAGAAACAGATATATTGTGTCTGTAGTCATCTGCATAATATTTCAGAATAGCATGGCAATCCATTATGTTCTTTTTCCCATATCTCTGCAGCTGTATTGCAACAACAGATGACGATGAACTCACACTTCAATGATTCTGTGTGTTTAGATTTGACGGCGGTGAAGGAAGATAAGGTCTGTTGTTGATGGTAAGAAAGTTTATGTCATTCTTAGAAGGAAAGATAAGCCATAAAGATGAAGTACATGAAACTTGGAACAAAGCCAGACACCTTCTACACAGAAGAAGCTGTAAGGTATGTGGTGCTTCATTACAAAATGAGATTAAATTGTACACAGGAGAATTTAGGGGATAGGTTAGAGATGAAGCTTTGAACTGAAAGAGGCTAATGATAACTATAGGAATGAATTTGTTTTCTTTTTAATGTCAGGGGTCATAAATTAAACAAATCTGTTAAAAGAATATAGGCTTATCTTGGGTTACAAGTTGATCAGCAATATCCATTTATTGTTATTCTCTACAGAAAATTGCATTTATTTATATGCAGTTGCTCAAAAAAATTATACCTATATTGCAGATCAGTGTTGTCGGATGTGCCAGCTGACCTTATCATACACATTAATAGCACGAAATTCCTATTGCATAAGGTACCTCTCTCTCTCTCTCTCGTGCATCATGATTCATTTCATTGTTTTTGTTTGTTTTAAAACATCTTAGCACCATCTCCACTCCAGTAATGTAACACCAGGTGGGGGTCCTTTCCTGTCTGCATTGCTTATCTTTCTGTTTCCAAAATATGTTTGCTTCCTCTTTCTCTGTTGTCTTCTGCTGCTTCTGATATACATATAATTTTTGATAATATTTGCTGGCTTATGGAGTCTAAGCTGCTTAGCTTCCATATTCATCCAAAAAAATACATCTCCACTCAGATATTTGAACTTTAAACTTGAAGACCCAGAACCCAGAACAAAACAGAAGGTAAAAAAATTCTTATTTTCTTCAGCTACCAAGAAAGGACCATTCCAATTTGTTCTCAGCTGTCTATACATTTCAGACTTAATAATGAGCATGACCGCATGGACATCATCAATGTTAAATGTAACACTTTAAGCCCTTACAATGGACAATAAAACTCTAAGGCTGATTTAATGTTGGTCAAAAAGGTGGGCTTAGCCGAAAATATCTTTACCAGGGTTCAGATAGGTGGATTTGCTAGTCCATGTTTATTTCCTTCTAGTTTGCCTCATCTATTCTAAAACTCAAGAACAAGACCCCATTGTGCACATTATGACTAGATTAGCAATGCTTTTACGTTTCAATTACTTCAAAGCTTTTGATTTCAGGTCTTTTTAACTGTAGTTTCCGCTTCTCCTGAAGTGTGGCCTCCTCCAACGCTTTTGCTCTAGCATCGACAACAACTCGGACCAACCGATTTCCATAGCTCTTCACGATGTCCCCGGAGGGGAAGAAGCCTTTGAGCTATGTGCAAAGTTCTGCTATGGAATCACCATCAGTCTTAGCGCCCACAACTTTGTGCAGGCAATCTCTGCAGCTAGGTTCCTACAGATGACGGAGTCTGTCGCCAAGGGAAATTTCATAATGAAGCTGGAGTCGTTCTTCGAGTCATTCATCCTCCATGGCTGGAAGGATCCAATTGTAACACTCCAGTCTGTAGGGAAGCTGTCAGGTTGGTTGGACAATCCTAAGATTGTGCAACCATGCATGGATTCCATTATCGAAAAAATCCTCACACACCCATCAAAGGTTGGTTGATTTCACTGCCAGATCCTTTCATTTTTTTCATGCATATAAAGTTTGCCATCTGACTCAAGTTTTCAGAATTACAAAAAAAAAATCATTTAATTCTGAAACAAAATGTTAACGTTAATGCTAAAACATGGTTCATGATCGCATGGTAGATGGAGCTAGCTAGCAGTCTCCTATTTGAAGGCAACCGCAAGACTTTGCTATAAGACCTTTCTAAAGATCACAATTTATATTACATGTAACTTGTTGGCCATATTTTCTTGTCAAGGTCGCATGGTCCTACACATACACGAGGCCAGGCTACAGCAAGAAGGATCACCATTCCGTCCCCAAGGACTGGTGGACCGAGGATGTTTCCGAGCTCGATCTCGACCTCTTCCGATCAATAATCTCTACCGTTCGAGCAACAAGGAAGCTACCTGCAGCACTCCTGGGGGAGGCTCTCCATGTCTACGCATGCAAGCACCTCCCAGACCCAATGGAAGCGCACCAAGCTCAAAGCTCCACTGCTCGATCCGAAGAGACCTTAGCCAAGCACAAGCGTGTGCTCGAGTCCATCGTCAGCATGATTCCCAGCGAGCCAGGCTCGGTCTCCGGCAGGTTCTTGTTAAGGCTGCTCAAGGTGGCGAACTACATTGGTGCCTCGCCATCGACCAAAGCCGAGCTAGTGAGGCGGTCGGGGCGGCAATTGGATGAAGCAACCACAAGCGACCTCCTCATTCCACTGCCTTCAAATCCACAGGAGTACGATATCGGTGCAGTGGAAGCAGTGTTGGAGAATTTCCTGCTGCAGTTTCGCCGGCCGATGCCTCCACAAGAGAGTGAGAGGATGCTTGAATCCATGGCGAGGGTGGCAAAGATCTTCGACTCCTACTTGCAAGTCATCGCACAAAACAGCGAACTCCCAGTGTCAAAATTCGCTGATCTTGCGGAGTCCTTGCCGGACATGGCGCGCCAAGAGCACGACGAGCTCTACCAAGCCATTGATACTTACCTGAAGGTAAATATTTGGACTTCTTTTCACACTGTTTAATCTGACCGCACCTGAAGAGAGCTTAATTTCCACATGACACCCAAAA
This sequence comes from Elaeis guineensis, assembly GCF_000442705.2. Lineage (NCBI taxonomy): Eukaryota > Viridiplantae > Streptophyta > Magnoliopsida > Arecales > Arecaceae > Elaeis > Elaeis guineensis. The sequence continues at coordinate 5,929,516 of NC_026000.2, forward strand.
CGGGAGGGAAGCAGAACGTTGCAAGTATTAAGCCAATATAATTAAACACAAAATATGAAGATACTGGATATCCCAACGCCGTCGTGCACTTGGCCAATTATCTTCATTTCTTCCTATGGCTAGCTAATTAATCACGGAGACGAGTGCATGATGAATATTGAGGCCTATGGGAAGGAGATGAGGTGATTGGTGTGGTGCACAACCACATAATACAGGCAGCGTAGGATATAATTTCACTTGTAGTTATTCCAACCAATTACTTTGTGAAAGTAGGAGTTGAATTATGAAATTTGAGTGACTTGAGTTGCTGGACTCAACGTGAGTGTTCCAAAGGTTTGGAACAATTGGATCTAGTTTGTAATGGGCCATATCTCTGCACTGATCTCCTTAGGAGCACCCAGACGTGAGCAAGGCAGAGAGGAAGCGGCTCTGCCAGTTGATAGACTCCCAAAAGTTGTCCCCCGAAGCACGCGCGCATGCAATAGCGAACGACCGCCTGCCCTTGCGCACGATCGTGCAACTCCTGTTTGTGGAACAAGAGAGGGCTCCTCCCGTTCAACCTTCGACCGAGATTTCAGACGCGAGGGGAGCTCCGGATGACCGTAGAAGGCCGAGACAGGGGTCAGATGATGGGCTTCGACACAGAGGAGAGTCGGTGCAAGGTGGAAGGGCCAAGAGCGTGGAGATGCGGAGGATGGGGAGATCGTCGTCGGAGTCCAGGATGGCCAAGAAGAAGGAGCTGGTGGTAGTGGAGAAAGCGGAAGGATCACGGAACAAGATCAGAATCCACCAATAAACGCTAAAGAAGGGATGAAAATATGGTCATGATACATCCTCACTCGACCCCAACAACAAAAAGAAAGGTGAAAAAGAGAAACAAGGGGAAGGGGATCTCATTTGTAAATTGCAAAAATATTCATGATTTTTTTTTTTTTTTTTAATGATCCAGAGAATTGGAGAGTTTGTGTGGGAGGTAAATTTTGTAATTATTTGAGTGAGCAACGGATGATTGATCAAATAAACTTTGGAATGTCATGCACATTCAGAGGAGAAATTTTTTGAACTTCTGCTTCGTCCAAATATTCCTCGATGATGAAAAGCTGGAAAATTAGCAATTAAAACAGAGATAATCCATGGAACCATGCGTGCAAAGAGGCAGTTCGATATATTATCTAGGCCACCTTGTCAACTTCTATTTCACGGAGTCCGGCTATGCAAAGATTTGCAATCGATTTGCAGGCATTGAGACTGTAAAATATAGGCATTACAGCTCAAAAATAAAGGATCTCGGTTAAAAAAAAAATCGAGAAAATTTTTCTTAACGTGCTGTTTGACCAGACGCTATATTTTTATTTTGAGGAATGCTGTTATGCTCCTCGTAATATCTATTATGAAGAATATTTAAAATATTTATATTAATATTTTTATATATTTTATTATTTTTAAAAAAAAATAGCACTCTCTTCTGCCTCCGGTCCAAGCTGGCGGCCCTTTCACCCTTGTACCCCTCTCTCTCTCTCCCGCACATTAAAATACTAAAAAAATAGGAATGGATAAACCTAAAAGATTATGTGATATTTATCAAAACTGTTCAATACCCGTAGATTTATCTATTCCTATTTTTTTAGTATTTTAAGACGATGGTAAACACGCAGCGTGCTTCGGAGATGTGACAGACGATGACGGTCCGACCATAGAAGTTTTATCCCCCCTCTCCGACGTCTAAGACTTCCACGCCCACGCCCCGCCCGCCCCCCCCTCGGACCCATAGTTCCACCCTCCCCACCCCCAGCATCAATGGGTTCCCACCTTCACCACCCCTGAGTGTGCGACAACCCCCCTTCCCACACTGCTTCTGCACCACCCTATGGCCCCTTGCTCCGCCCCCCCACATGCCGGTGACTTCTATACCACCTCGCCTGCCCCACGCCCCACACCACCCCATGCAAGCCGGTGGCTTTTGCACCATCTCGGACTACCCCGCGCCCTCCACTAACACCCCCCACGCCCGACCACCCCCCCTCCAAACTGTCTGCACCCCCACCCCACACACCCACGGCCCCCACCAAAGCCCTCACGTCGGTGGCTTCTGCACTTCTCATGCTGTGCATGCCGGCGCCCCAACCCCCGCCCCTCCCCCCCCCTCCACCGTCCACACCGACAGCTTTTGCACTCCTGCCTCATGCCTGTACACACAGAGAAACTTTTGAAAAAAAAAAATTATAGAATAAATAGTTCTAATCTTCATACATGCGACATTTCAATCATTTAAATTTAAATGTTGATATTTAATTTAATGATAAAAATAAATAAATAAATAAAATTAAAATATCTTTTAAACTACCGCAGCAAATTTTTTTTTTGTTGGCGTTTATGTCTCTTTTCGAGAATAGTTGGAATTCCGACTCCCATTTCGTTAAATATATACTTCAGCACACGAATACTGTCGACTCGTATTTCACATGAACGGTTAAATTTCTACGGAGAGGTACACCGGTCGGTCATGCGTCCAAGCGGAGTTTTCACCATTTAGCAATAAGAGATATTCATATATACGCGCACGCACGCACACACACACACACACATACAGTATATGCAATGAATCTAACTGTATCTAAATCTAATATCAATAATAAATCAAATCTATATATAGAATCCGACTCTGATATGATAAATTTATTGAAAATTTAAATTAAACTCATACAGATTATCATAAAACAATCAGGTTGGATTTCCTGGAGCCATTTTATACGCGCACATTCTGGCAAATCATTTTGAAACATAGATTACGCTTCCAGGCTACCTCACCTATCCCTACTTTTGTTCCAGTTAAATATTTATTATTACCAGTTAACTGTAAATAAAAATAAAAATTTGGTACCATAAAGAGAAGGAAACGATGGCCTGTAAAGGTTGCACAATAGGAAGCTCGAAACCTTAGATAACAGCAATCAGGAAACATGGTAAAAAACATAGTCCATATAGAAGCTGTAAAGAAGTAATGGCAAAACCATTAAGAACAAAGTTTGCATTGGTTTCTCACATGCTTCTCTTTTATTTACATTAAGAATTGATGAAGTTCCTTGCTGACTTTTTTTGTGTGTTTACTACATTCACATAACTACATTAATAGTAACTATGTTTACTAGAAAAACAAACCTGTTCCCTGCAGCAAACCCCAATGAAACTATCCAAATAAGGTCTTGCTAGATAGTAGCGTAAGTAGAGTGTGCGAAGGCAGAGCACAGAGAACAGAGCATTTCTATTATTAGATCTGGAAAAAATTGTGTAAGAAATTTATATGATGCTTTGATTTGGTGTTGGCATAGTCAAAAATCAGATATGAATGCAAGAAAAAACTAGAAAATGGACCATAATGTATAGAACATCCATGGAGTTGGAGTGAAAGAAACGACAGTAAAACAACATAAATATAATCAAAAGGCTGCCTGCTTTGGGAAGTGCCTGACCTAGATTATCAGTTAAAAGTAATGCATATAGAATAAAATTAAGGAATACTGTGTTGGAGTAAAACCCTCACAACCCCTAGGAGTTGAATCTTATGGTGAAAGTATTATTCAAAAGATAATATATGATCCTTGATATTATGCTATCCTTGATACCACAATCTTGGCTGTGATGGTTCACTAATGCTTAAGAACTCTAGACAGGGAATGAAAGAACAGAATTGGGCCTAGTAAAGGTACAAGGAAGATTCTAAATTAGTATGACTCCATCAAATCCTCTAACAACACATGAATTGAAGGAAAAAATTCAGGAGGCTCAAGCATGTAGGCATAGCTAAAATATTCAAGAAGCCTATGAAGAACATACAGATAGGATCGCAGAAAATTACTCGGGAAAAGAAATTATCTTAATAAGCCATTTTGAGAAGCATCTTTCCAGTTATAAATTGCAAACATGGCTGTTAACTTTTAAGGAATACTTAGAGATGTTTCAGTCATTTTACAGTGAAAACTTGTTGAACCATTATTCAAACTTTTGCAACAACAGTAGCCCCAAAGTGACAAATGATAATAAATAGACCTTTCCATCTAATAATAAACATAAAATAATTTAACTTAGTCATATTACAAAATGAAATAGTTCAAAAGAACATCACATTTCTATGCAACATAGCACAAGAGCTATGAAATGATAATACAAGGCAACCTAATAATATGAGAAAACAATCTGCCATCAAATCTATCTCAAATGTGGAATATAAGAGTATGCTTAAGCTTCAAAACTCATGAAATCATAAAAAGAATAGAACTCTTTCTTCTTAATAAAAAGAAAAGTGACATTTATTATTGGAACTCATCAGAGTAAATATTCACGTGATTAGCCAGTCATTTCAACTTCCCTCTTGAGACCAATGAACTTATGGAAGGACCTGGTTGTATGGTTTTCCATGTGATTCAGTACCAAACGGTGCTCCACAAAACTTCAATCAACTCTCTTCATTCAAATGATGAATTGTTTCTGGTAGAGAGTAAAACATTACACCTATGCTCCATATCACCTATGCAGCTGCTGCAGTAGCTTCATCTGGCTTCATTGAGTAGAAGAAATCCAAGACATCAGCATGGTTACGAACACATCCTGGAGACTTAGAAAGTATATTATGTGCCAACTCATGCTTCCCTGCCTTGAGCAATTCTTCAAACATACGCAGAAACACGGTCTTTGAAGGGAATTCTTTCACAGTCATTGCCTTCAAAAAACTCAAGGCATCATCCACAGTTCCTGATTTAGAAATATAACTGATAAATGGATCAACAAGGGGAGGATATCCATGGCTTTTCATCAGCTCCAGAAGGCCACAAGCTTCTTTAATATTTCCTTGACTTACCAACCTTTCGATCAGGAACTTGTATGTACTTTGCCAAGGTTCTACATTCTTTTTAGTGACCAAATCCTTAAGTATCTTGAACGCATCTTTTGCCCTGTTTTTCTGGCAAAACCCATTCACCAATATTTCAAAGGCACAACCAACATTCTCAACATCCTTCCTTTCTATCATCCTATGGAAACATTGCAAGGCTTTGTCTAGCTCACCAGCCAAAGAATATTTTTGAACTAAAGATGCCCATGTCTTTGGAGCCAAACTATACCCTGATTTTTCCACATTATCTAAATAATCGAGCGCATCATCCAATCTCCCAGCACTGCAAAGTCCAACCACAACCCGATCATGCACAGAACTGTCTGCTACAAAGCCCCCTTCTTCCATGGCTTTCAAGATCTTACCGCACTCTCCTAGTTTACTAACACTCCTCAGTGATTTAAGAACTGTGTCAAAAACTTGTCCCTTGATAGAATTCCCAGCATTTTTAAAAACGCGAACAACTTTAATAATCAAATTCAAATCTGGATCTTTACTTACCACTATTTTTCTCAACAGAAAAGCAAAATCTTGAGGAGAAGGCTTCTCGGAACTGCCCATTGCAAACTCATAAAGATTCACGGCCTCTGCAATCATTTTCCTCTTGATAAACCTTTCCACGACCTTGATATATGTCTCCACCTCCAACTCATGCCTGCCATCTCTGATCTTATGAAGAACATCCCAAAACTCCTTGATAAAATCTTCCCGACCAAGAACCCTGGCCATCGCATTGTAAGCCCTACCATCGATTTTAAAAGATGTGTTTTCCTCAACCCATCGGAAAAACATCAAAGCCTTCTTAGGATATGAGCTAATCCTTTCCAAGACTGCAACGACCAAATCGGATGACAAAACTACACCCAAGTCTTCCAGTTTTTTTTGAATGACTTCACCTGCTTCATCCTCTTCTCTCAAAATCCTGAAAATTTGAGGGCACATCCTCCCAACTACATTCTCATGGGAATTCAGGAAATAAATTTCCTTCAACAATTTGAAATCCCTCTCCATTTCCTGCTCTTTAAAACTTTCCGAGACTTTCAAGTAAGTGCCTTTTGATATCCCGAATCCCTTTTTCTTCATGATCTCGACCAAACTCCAAAATTCCTCTGACCGGCCCTTCGTGCCCATGATCTCAAGCAATGAATTATATGACTTCGAGTTCAGCCTGACGCTACCTCTCTCCAAAACCCAATCGAAGAACCTCCAAGCGATCTCAGGGCTCCCTTGAAGATCCTCGAGCACCAAGTTCACAGTCTCTTGGTCCAGCAAGAGATTAAGGGATTCTAATTCGGCCTTGATCTCATCAGAGCCGATCGGCTTCGAGAAGATCTGGGCCACGAGAGCGTGATCCTGATCCTTCCGATCGATGGCCGGCTCCGACGAGAACCATCGGTCTCTAGGGCTTCCAAAAGCCGGCCGGCCCAGAAACGGAGCAAGAAAGCTAGGATTTCGCAGTTCTGGAGCTCTCACCTGGAGATTGAGGGATCCAATTCTCGAGCTTTGAGCTGAGATCCGGGAAGAGCCCCGGAGAAAGAGCGCCTTCCATGCGTTCCTCATCTTGCCGTGAAGTCGAATGGAGACCGGAGAAGAAAGCAGCTTCGACGATGTTTACTCGAGAGCTGATTCGGGCGTTCTATCCCTTGCCAGCGTTGGGACTTCCCCTTGGTATTTCAGAGAGTCTGAGATGGGTGAGGGTTAGGGTTTCAGGAGGGTTTAAGCGCCATAGGAGCTCGGCGGCGGATCAGATTGATTTTTTTTTTAATTATTTTTTTTATACAAAAGAAACCAGGCAACAGTGACATGAGCGTAAGGGCATTGTCGGCATTTTAGCTGTGGAGCGTATACAGAGGTTTGGGATTTCGGTATGCATGCATGAAGAGCTACGTCGAAATAGCGAGAGCACTGTAACTCTTGGAGTCGGGTATAGTTGTGTAACAAGTTGCATGTATTATTACGTAATATTATTTATATATTTAATTTCACATCTGTAAAAATTTGAGATATTTATATAATGGTAAAAAAAATTCAAATGGTATCGCCTAACTAAGTTCTTCTATAAGATACTAAATTATTACAAATTATATTAAAATCAATCTAATTCATAAATGAGGATATCATATTTAAATGAGAAAAATATATGAGCAAACAAATCTTCTATCACCACTCATCCGAGTTTTGAGATCCATTGTGCATCCTTGTTGAGGACAAGCATGATAGAGTTAATATAACCATACATAGAGCCTTATAGATGAAGCTGATGGATCAAAATATTTTTTAAAAACTATGAAATATTAAGTATATGTTTGCGAGTACATTTGTAGTGATCAAAAGTAGTTTTGAATTTAAAAATAATTTTAAATATTTAGCTAAAACCCAAAAATATTTTTTAATTATACTAAAAATTTTTTAAAATATAATTTACTTAAAGTTAACCTTCTTCCACTTCCGATAGATGCAATCTTGTAAGCAAAATATCATATTTACAGAAAATTATTTTTTTATATGCCATCTTTATGTAATCTATTTCTCAACTCCTACACATATCGGTCTTGATTACCTTTTTGGATAGTAGAGATTACATTCACCTTTTTTTCTATCTAATTTTTAATATTTTTTGATAATAGTGATTATGTTCATCCTTTTTCTATATACAAAAATTTTTTATCTGGTTTTCAATATTTTAGAATCATTTTAGATATTTTTTTAATTATTTTATTATTCCAAATCAGTTTTTGAGTTTGCAAACCAAACATATGACAAACAACTTCTATAATTCCAGAACATCTTTTGGATCTTGATAGCCAAATAAATTTTTAATAAAAAAATATTTAATCTTAAAATAATTTTTGATTTTCAAAATATAATTTTTATCAAAAATTTATTTTTTGATAAAAAGTTACAGCATCTTCGAACAGACTCTAAATGATTATTGAATTAAACGTGACTAGCTTAAAATATGTTACAGGCATTAAGTTATAATAAGAATACCAGGGCGATATTTCATATTTGGTTGCATGCATAATTGCATTGTATATTTAACGACAAATTAAAATAAGCTTAGGCAGCCTAAACTTAATCAGAAAACATGTTAGAAGAACAATATTTTCTGGTATTGTCCAAAATCAGACATTTAATGCACAATTTATAGCTCCACCGATCACACAAAAAGCATAAATAATTAATAAATACACACGCAAGGCACATGACAATTGTTTGAACTTGATTACAAGTCGCACCTATAATGTAAACATCAACAGCAAAATACAAAAGGAATTATATGCCATGATCACAATTTCTTCCGTTATAATTGCCGAAGGGAAAAGACTTGAAGCCCATAGGACAGCCCAATAGATATTGGGCCCTATAACCCTCAACCGCCAACGAGGAGTGCGTGGACCGCATGATAACACGCCCATCCTCGCGGGCAGTCAAGAGATGGGTGTACTGTCTCATCCTATTAGCCCATGTAATTTTTATTTTTAATATATATTTAATATTTATAAATTATTTTTTATTTAAAAATTTTATATAATTTAAATATTTTTATTTCTTTATAAAAAATTATGACATTCAATCTGTAAAATATTATAATATCCACATCGAATGTAATAAAATATTTTTATTATTAAAAATTTTTAAATAAAAAAAATATATGAATATTAAATATATGTGAAAAAATAATTGAATAAAAATATTTTTTTATATTATATTATTATATTGGAGATGGTAATATGACATTCGAGATAAAATATGGCATTGAATATTATATTTTTATAAAAAATAAAAATATTTTTATTATAAAAATTTTAAATAATAATAATATATATATATTTTTTTTAAAATTATGACCCTCGAGATGGCGTCATGATCTGAGATCAAAATATAACATTCAAAATAAAAATATCTTTATTATATAAAAATTAATATATAAAATATTATTTATATATTAAAAAATAATAATTATGTGAATTAAAAATAACACACTCCGTACCGGATTTTGTGCACCGCCCGCGGTGCACAAAGAAGTACTGCAATAGATAAAGTCGGTCTGTTAAGAGCTCTTCCGGCCCGGTCTCGTAATAAACCCCTTTTAATCCAATTCCATCTCTTGAAAGCATTCTGTTCCCCTCGCGCCGGGCTATCCCATTTCTTCGCCCGCTTCAGAGGCCTCCGACCGCAAGAAAGGTGTTGATTTCTCTCCACCTCTCTCTCTCCGTTTCTTGCTTCAATTCTTCCTTCACGTTTTTTTGATCGATCTTCGCATCTACGCTTGTCGTGCTCTCATTAGAAATGATGATATCTTTTTTTCGTCTCTTTCTTACCTTTTTCTTTGAGATCAAGGAGAGTTCTTCGTCAGATTGTTGTCATGGAGACGTATTGTCGAATTTGAAGAAATAATTGCCAGAAATCGTTTGATTGATGGTTAATGTCTGTTTCGTAATCATTTCTTGGAATTTTCATTTCTTGACAGGTTCCTTTTTGAGGGTTCGTTCGTTTTCACGAGTCGGTGTAAAAAGACCGAATCTTTTTGTGAGCTTGGTGGAATTTAATGACCGGGTTTCGCGGGGCAGACCTTTTTTTAAATTAAAAAAAGAAATGATTTTTATTTCTGATGATATGCTTTTGCTAAGTTTCCAGGATTTGCAGTTTTTTTATTTCGAGGTTATTTGATGTCACTATATGATGTTTCTTTTGGTATGTATTTGGTTTCATATTTGGAGGGAGTTACTTTAGGTAAATTCTAAAAATTACTTTTAGCCTGAGTATTATACTCATGATTAATATGTGCTTTCTTTCATGACTGCGTCATTACTGTTGTAATAAAATATATTTTCATTTGACTGATATGTGTAATGTTCTTTATTCATTAGTTGCAATTTTGTTTTTACTGACATGTTTCCTCAGAGTTTTGTTGATTGCGAAAATGGAAAATTGGTTCTTGTAATACTGTTGCTTTCATTATTGGGTTTAATTTGGTCCAGTTTTTCTACAGACTGTTGTTCTTGTGAAACAGCTTATTCCCTCTTTTGTGATTACCTTACGAATTGTGAGTATTTGCAAGTCCACGCCTTTGGAAAAATGTTCCCAATTTGTTCATGTGATTTCATCAGAAGGGAATGGATGATAAATTAGACTTGAATAGCAGAATAAGTAACTCCCTCATATTGTCATGTCACAATTTAGTGTCTGTATTAAACTTCATGTCTTGAAAATCTTTACATTTTTTTACTTTTCATATGTAACGGAAATCTTAATGGAAAATTCTTACCTACAATTTCCCTTTCAATTTTCAGCATGACATCTCTAACATCTATAACAGGGCCTACACTCACAATTTCATCCAAGAGCTCACCAGGTACTTTATTTTGTAATGTTTAAAATCTCTAACTACTTTTTTTTTTCCTTTTTTTTTCTTTTCTTCTTCTTCTTTTTTTTTTTTTTTTCACGTAGTTGCCACTATAGGAAATGGATTCAGGAAACAATATGAAAACAGGAAGCAGGAAATGATAGTTGAAAATTTTCTTAAAATGGGAAACGGTAGATATTTAAAAGATTATTTTTAAAATCATATATATATATATATATATGAATAATTAAAAATAAACTAAAGACGAATAATTAAGAAAAGCTAGTTTGTAAATAAGTAATTTATTGGAATGGACTCTCTCCCTTCCCCTTTCCCGGCTGCCTCCTAATATCTCCCCTCCAACTCCATCTCTCTCTCTCTCTCTCTCTCTCTCCCTCTCTCTCTCTCTCTACCATCCCATTCCCTCTATTTAAACCTCTTGCCTCATCTTCCCATCCAATCCAATTTAGTTCTAATTTAAAGGAAACCTAATTTCTTTTGAGATCTCTTCCCTTATGTTCTCGATCTTGTCTGCTTTAGTTCTACTCAAAAGAAATCTCTTACTAGAAGGTCCGTAATCTTTAGAAGTCTCAAATGGTTGATGGAAAACCTAATCATGTAGCTAAAATACTTAAAAAACATGAGATTAAAAAAAAAAATCTGAGAATGCTTGTGGGGTATTATTTTCTTGAGAATGCGAATCGTGCATTTCTTAGCAACACTTAGAATTATTTTTCAAATTTGTTTCCTAAGGAAACTGGTATGGGATGTGAGTTTCCTGGTATCTATGGTTATTTATGCCCCCCAAGAGATTCATAACCGATTTAAATGAAGATGACTGGGATGCAAGAAGCCAAGGTGATTCGCATACTTAACCAAGCAATTTAGATCAGTTTGTAAGGCACAAAAAGATCTCTAGGATAATTTGAACATCAATTAGAGCATGGTATTTCTAAACCAATTTTATTATGCGACTCAACTTTTGATCATTTGCAATGGTGCCGTAAGAATTCTATGCACAGCAGCTGGCAAATTGCCTAACACACTTGGGTGGAATAATTGGTTGCCTTCAACATCATCAATGAAATCATGAACTTGAGAATACAATCATATACTTTGATTTGCTAAGAAGGCTATAGGATGTCTTTGACAAGTTGGCTATTTCATATCTCAATTTCATAAATATGTCTTGTGTCCTGTTTCTTTAAGGAATATTTGTTACATTCAGATTCTATGTTCCCCCCTTCATCCTTTGGTGATTAAACTATATGATCATCTGATGCAGGAAAAGCGAAGATTTTGCAGGCCCAGAGGCTCGAACTTGCCAAGTCTGGTCTTGCAGTACCCTGCACCAAATGTCAGCCATGTCAAAACAGACCACCCACTCAGCGGCTGCGCTCTAGCACAGTGATCTGTGCTGCTGCTTTGGTATGTTGTTTATTACTTTTCCACGAGTTAAAAGGCAACAACAAATTGGGTATGGCAAAGTCCATGATTTTTCTTATCCATAGAGATTACGGATGTTATGTTGCCAATTAACAGAATGACTCAAACACTGGTATTAAATTGTGTTTTTTGATTGTAAAAATCTCCTTAATTATGTCTAAGGTTTAATGGTTGCTGCAGCTATATTGTCTGGTATATGGTTTTATGCAAAGACTGAAGGATTGCTTCTTGAAATTCAAACTTTTAGCTGGCCTATCTAATTCATAAGATGTTAATTTTGCTTCAACATAAGAATGACCAAACATATACTTCTGTCTATAGTATAGGGCATGGAGATGTGTGCATGAAAAACACATGGAAAATGCCCTTGAAGTATGTGAAGAATTTGTTGTACTCTCAGGAGTTCTCCATGTCTGTTTGGTGTTTATGCTTTGTTGCTATTGCTTTTCCAAACATCATAAGCAAAACTATGGAAAAGTAGGGCTTTCAGTTAACAGGGGAAAACAATCATTATTAACAAACAAGAGGATGGCACAATTAAATCTAAAAGAGCTTATTCTCTATTTCTAGGTTTTGGAATAATGAATAGGTTCAGGTTTAGCAAGGTAATATTGATAGATAGAATCGTTCTTTAACTCATGGGAGGCATTTTTTCCTATTTCACCTCATGGAAAGAAAGAAATCAATGGTTCGTCAATGGCCAAGACATCAAGGGGAAAGATGCACCAAAAAAATATGGGAAAATAAACAAGTTCTGCAACTTCTTGTAATGGATTTCATGGCTCAAAAATGTGAGATATAATTATTTTTATTCCTTGTTGTGTTTGTCATTTTCATTTTCTTCGCTAGAGAGAAGGTTTGCATTTATTTATTTATTTATTTTTGGGGTGGGTGTGGGACTGGCTGCTGCTTTTTTGCATGTGAAATAAAGGAGGCGGCAAAGGATGTTTCGTCAAGTTTTGGTTTTTTACACACAACCACACACCTTTTAGAAAGCAGAGAGAGAGACCTGAGATGCATGGACTATTAAGAAAGCAGAGAGAGACCTGACACACATGTGCACCTGTGCACAATGCATACACGCATGCACACACTTACATGTACTTGTGCACGCATAGAGCGTGTGCACTTGGAAGAAAGCAGAGAGCAACCTGACTTGTGCACATGCACACACGTACATGCACACATAAAACAATTTGCACTTGGAAGAAAGCAGAGAGAGAGAGACCTGAGCTTTGAAATGCCATGAATTGAATTGTTCCATTAGCAATTTATGTCGTGTGTCTGCAGGCTTCTGTATAAGCTTTCATTTTATATAGGTTGGTCCCTGTATAGGGGTTTTAAACCGCATGCATAATTTTAGAGGTGTCATTTGTGGTTCTTTTATCTACAGAGACCAAAAGAATTTTGAATTTGATCTGCTGAATCCAAATTTTTAATGTCCTCTCATTGTCTGATCTGAAAAGAACGCAGTCTGCTCTGAAACTTTCCCAAAATGTTCGCAAAGGGAAGATTAAAATTATGGCACTATTCTTGAAATTTAAACATTATTATGGTAGACGTGGGATCTTAGGGTGCACAAATATACTAAATCTAGTTAGTTGAGAGGGGTATGTATAGGATACCAAATGTGGAGGATGGTTGTCAACTTTAGGTTGAGGATAAGGGTCGCATGTAAGGTTTTAGCGGTTGGGCTCTACGGGATTTAGCCTTTACAAATGTTATGCCCTGAGCTTTATAGGATGATACCCACCATTGGGTTGGTTTCTGAGCATGTGGAAGTGAGTACTGGAGGGCCTACTTATTCACAGAAACAAGGATATTGAGTGGGAAGCAATGTGGGAATTCTAAGAGTTCTTTCCTAGTCTTTGGGTTAGCTGGTATTAGGGTTAATGGTGTCAACCCTTTGCAGTCGACTGCTGTTTCTAGTACTTTTGTTCTTCACCTTAACGCCTCCTGTTCAGCACTCAAAAGTGATTGCTTTTCAGCCACCAAACAATTCTTCTAATGTCGCAGACTTGAGGGGGATATATTCCCTTTAGAATGACCAGCTAGGTCGTGTTCTTTATTTGGGAACAGAAGCAGCTGCGGACCTCCTTTTGCTTATGAATAATTTGACAATTGTGAAGTGTTTAATGAGCTCATTGGAGTGTCTTTAAGTGTTCCCATACTTCACGCCGCTTCAGTTGAAAGGTTGGACCATTCTGTTTCATATCTTATGGTAAATTATTTATCGATGCTATTTTGCGGCAACTGGACTTTCACAGGAACTGATCAATTGAAACCGGACTGTTCATTGAACCGGCAAAGGGTCTGGGTCCTTGGTCACTGGTTCAACCGTTGGGTCTACCAAAATCGACCCAGGATATCATGATGACATGATAAATATCATTAATTATTTATATATAAAAATAGATTAAAATTATAAATGTATACAGAAATTTTAAACTTTACTAGCATTTTCTTAACAACTTTGGGTACTTCCGAATCTCTATAATAACACTATGTTAAAAATATATATCAATTTCTTTGAAGATAAAAGTAATGAAAGATATGAGTAAAAGCATATAAACATATTAATGTACCTAATTTCTGCCTTGTATAAATTGTAAAAGAATCAAAATTCGACAAGTTTCCACTAGTCCAAAACTACATTTTACCCTAATCAGTTACAAATGTATAAGCATAAATAAGTCGTCAATCTAGGGGCTAATTCATATTGAAGTAGTAAAATGCTAAAATTAAGCAAGCAGTTAACAATACATGATGAAGTAGACAAGTGGTAAAGCTAAATTCTTCACCATTTCATTCTAAATTTCATTCCAAATTCTACACTATTCAGTATGTTACTTCTCCTACTACATATCTATCTATATAGACACAACATAACCTGACATATCCTGCTGCATTACTGCTTACAACTTCTGAAAGGCAAATAACTACATACTTTTGCGAACTCTTGAAGGCACCATGCATGAACCGTCATTAACAAGCCTAGAAATATTAATAGACATGTAATATTAATAAGACTTTTAAGCATAATAACCGGTAGTTGTTAATAGCATAAATAATACTAGACTTCTTAACTAAATTAAAGCCACTCCAAATGGGTGGAACCAACATGGGCTGCTGACCCAAAATAGTTGGTCCATTACTCCTGCATCAAAGTCTCAAGACCTGATTCTATCGTAGCAAATGGAAAGGCAAATCCAAGGTGTTCTGGCTTTACTTTGGCCTTTATGTGGACAAGTCTTATAAGCTAGCACTACACCATAAAATGCCGAGAGCAAAGACGTACAGAGAGGGACTGGGATGTGGCAATAGGAGGAAGGTTGAGAGGGGAGGGAGATAGAGAGGGAAAAAGAGGATGGAAGGGGATGGGTGCTGCTACTTGTCAGCTTGCTGCTAGCAATGGTGGATGCAAGAGAGAAAATGTGGGGTCAATTGACCCTACAAAAAAAATTGATCCATATATTTATATACTAAACTATTACTAGGAAAGGCAATGGGAAAAACCAAAATTGACCCCACAATATAAAAAAAAAAGCCAAAATTGACCTCACTAATTTTATGAATTAACTCCATATCTTATGTAAAATTTTAAAGAAATATAGGATAAAAAAGACCACATTAAAGGAGTAATTATGACTTATATTTTCTCTCTTTGACGACTCATATGTCCTACCTCTCTTTTTCTCCCTCCTCCTCTCACACCACTTTGACATCTCTCCCTCTCCTCCCCTTTTTTCTCTTTCTTTATTAATTATTTCTTTATTTATCTTTTAATACCCTATCTAAACCCCATCCATCCATCTCTTATATTTAAATCTTATATCAATTTATTTTTTATATCTTAAAAGAATCACATCAATTTATTTTTTATTATAAAGGATATTTAAGGTATTGCATATTATTATTTTTTATATATTTTATTATTTTTTAAAAAATAATATTTCATTATTATTTTTTTCTTTTTTCTTTTTTTTTTCGCAGCTCCTCAGCTTCTTTTATTATATTGACCCCATAAAGTAAAATTTCTGGATCTGCCACTGCCTACTAGGTTTTGACGAGCAAGGTGTTACCTGGGGTTGGGCTCTGGCTAGGGAGAGGATTGGAAGAGAGAAAGAGAGGGAGTCAAGGTGACATTGCTTACCTGGGCTAGCAGGTGGTTGGCCGCCGATCATTCTCGTTCACACCAATGCTGGAGAGGAGAGGTCTAGTTCAAGGAGTCTTCAGAGTGGGAGAGGACGGAGGAGGCAATGAGGTGTAGGGGCCTCGGGTGAGATTGAACCTTAATTCTTTTCTCCAGAGCCTAAAGTTTTATGTATTTCAAGAACTAGGTAGTTCATTCGAACCTGGAGTAGTTTGAACAAGCTGCAGGTTTAAGCGTGGGTTTAAACAGTTTACTAAATGGGTTGGTTCTTGAGGCAACCTAGTTTTATGGGGATATGCAGACCAGAGGCCTGACCGGTTGAATCGTTAACCTGTTCTACTGGCCAGTCTGGTCCAGCCTTTAAAACATTGGCTGCTCCTCTTCTGCATGCTTGTGTCATGTACTTTTCTTGCTGCCACTTTAGTTAGTTCCCCTGCTATCCTGGCCTTCTATTGTTTTACATGTTTCTAATTACTTGATATGACTGTGGGATAGGCATTTTGGTGGACTAAAAGAGAATCATGCGACTTAGTAGCTTTTTCTACAAAGTTCTTGTAGTTAGTTTAGTTTCTCTTAATTTCTATTGGCTCACGGTTGTTTTCATTTTCTATGCATCTTGAACCAGTCTTGATTCCATTTTTCTGCACCTCTTTGCCTGCCCATTGTACCTCTTCGTTATTTTAAGTTTCTTCTTGTTAGTGCGTATATGCATGTACAAGACTTGACACTTGTTCAATTTGTTGTTATTCTTAATTACCCTGCTGTTGGTAATTTGTTTATTATTTCTGCTACAGAGTGTGAGATGTGCAGCAGAGCAAACACAGACTGTCACACGCCAGTCATCAACAATTACAATTGCTCCCATCCAAGGTAATACCAAACCAGTGGTTTGTAAACTACCGATAAAGATAAAAAATATATTTTTCCTGCACCTATAAGCCCGAATGTTGCGAAATAATGACTTGCGTGCATAATGTTTTGCCTTCGTTGATTTTGGGCTCATTGACAAGAAAAAGTGTATTGTCATGTGGATTTCAGGAAAAGAGAAGTCTCCAGAGCTCGATGATGGGGGTACTGGATTCCCACCTCGTGATGATGATGATGGTGGTGGAGGGGGCGGTGGTGGTGGAGGTCATCATTGGTCAGGCGGTTTCTTCTTTTTTGGTCTGCTTGCATTCCTCAGCTTCCTGAAGGATCAAGAGAGCGAGGGACCGTACAGGAATGATAGGAGAAGATGATTGATCCAGCCCAGCATGGTTTACCGATAATAATATGATAATATGCTAATGTACACATGTAGTGCATCTTGTGTGCCTATCTTTTATCAAAAGTGGGGGATCAAAACAACAAGAAAGATGAAAAAAGAGAGGACGTTGATGATTTAATTTCCTACATCTCAGGTCTATTAATGCATGGAAGTGTATTGAAGGTCCACTGGACATGCATGGTGATGTTTAGGTGGGAATGGTCCATTTTGAACTGAAAAGTAATACATGCATATTTGTTCTCTAATGGATTAGTTTGCTATTGTACCTGGTGCAAGAAATCTTGCCCTCCAAATTAGATATGTATTTCTTGTTCGATATTTTATTTTGGATGTGGTTAGATGCCTCAATTGCCAGGATTGAGTGTTGCTGCTTAATCCTGAAATACTGTACTTATTTATCCTACAATTCAGTGATCTGGTGCTGAAGAGGCCTGCACAGCAGAGTAAACAAATGGATGGGTTCTACAGTAACCCATCCATGCTTCTAAGAATTTATGTTTAAGCACTTCCGCAGTTTATTTTTGAGTAAAACGTAAGGAAGTTCATTTTCTGTTACTCTCTGAAATCTAATCATATCTGAATTGTTGGTTACAATCGAGTTTTGCTCCATCATTGCAGGATTTCTCGATCGTATAGATAAATATTTATTGCAAATGTTGCATATTGTTTGGATGGCTGAAGCCAGGAAAGACATGCTTTTAAATCTCTGTTTTTACTAAAATCATAAGAGATATTTTCTTTTGTATTTTTACAATCTTATTTATTGCATTATTTTACTTGATCTTATTTAATATATAAAAAAATATTAAGAGAGGGAGAAATTTTTTGTGCACCACAGGTGTTGTAGAAAATCCGATGTGGAGCGCACCGTTTTATCCTATTGATCCATATAACCACCGTTTCCTAACGTATATTTAATGCTTACCGTTTTATTTTTTTATTTAAAATTTTAAATGATAAAAATATTTTTATTTTTTAAAAAAATTATGGCATCTTATATTCATATTATGACATTTTATTTTCGAAAAGTCATAATTTTTATCCATAAAATATCATAATATAGCGTAAGATATCATAATATGTACATGATGTCATAATTTTTTCAAAGAATATGAGTATTTTCATCATTTAAAATTTTTTAAAAAAAATAAAGTGGTAGATATTAAATGCGTATTGAAAAGTGGTCAAATAAAAATGTTTCTTTCATATTATGATATTCTAGGCAAAATCATGATTTTTTATGCGCGTGAAGATATAATATATCACAGACGCAGGATGTCATAAAATATTACAGAATGTCATAATTTTTTTAAAAAAAGATGAATATTTTTGTTATTCAAAATTTTCAAATGAAAAAAAAATTATGAGCATTAAATATGCATTAGCAAGTAGTGACTACGTAGACTAATCGGACAAGATGGTGTACTCCACATCAAATTTTCTGAACCGCTTGCAATGCACAAAAAATTTCCCTTAAGGATGGTAATTTATGATCAAACAATCCATTTTAAGAATATTTCAGTTTTATATAATTGGATTTGGACCATCATCGGATTAATCTATTTATTAAATAGACTAGATTTAAGTTTAGACCTTTCACTTGTTTAATAATTGAGTTGAATCATGCTGCTCTATTTAATCCATTAAAAATATATTTAATTTATTTTTATTTTTTTTATCTAATCTATTTAATTTATTAAAATCTATTTAATTTGTTAAAAATTTGTTTAACTTATTTAATTAAATTTTATTTATTTAATAAATAAATTATGTAAATTAAATAAAATTATTTATTTAATCTATATCCAATCCGACCTGAGCCAATTGCCATTCTAAGAAATATAGGTGGCCCCTGAGTTCCAACACTGATACCATGTGAAGCAATCGTGAACATATGATTTTGAATCACCCCTCCAATGTTCTACTCATTTTCAAACATAAATATAATTCATAAAACATTTTACACGCGTTCTCTCACATCAATTTGATAATTTTGCAAATTTTACTGAATGATTCATAAAGGATGGTTAATGAAATATTTTTCTGAACATTTGATAAATTTGGATAGGATATGCGTAATTCGTGTATAGACCAACTATGATACCTTGTAACGCAGGTTTGGGAACTTTTCCTCTGGGTTTTCCATACGGGCCAGTCCTTGCTGCACTGGGCCTATGCCGGTCCAAGGAGGGCCGGTGGGTTACGCTGGGTTTTTCTATACGGGCGAGGCTTTGCTGTGGGTGACTCTGGGTTAGAAGAGGAAGGTTGGATCACCGTGGCGGTTTTACGCCAGAAAAAAAAAAAAAAAAAGCACCATGACGGTGACCGGATCCAAACTTTTTCGCTTCAAAAGTTGCCAGTTCACCTTGACGACCACTGCTATTTATCCCAATCATCACGAGCAATCAATACTCAAAAAAAAAGAAAACACGCAAAAATAAACAAAATCCCGAAAAAGAGCGTAAATAGGTGTTCGAGCCGATTCGATAACAGATATGAATAATCTGGGCTCCTCCTCTTTCTCGTATTGGTAATCTCTCTCCCCGCTCCCCCTCTTTTCTTGGATTCCCTGGTACCCTGGTTCGTCCTGATCGAGCGGTGGTTCCTATCTCATCGGGGGATCGGAGTTGAGAAGAGTGGTAGATTTATCTTGGATTTTTTTTTCGTATCAATATTTATCATGCTCGCGTCATGTCTTTTTACGTTTCTTGATCGATTTTGGTTGAAAAATAAAATTATTGGGCGGTTTTCTTCGAATATTGTTGGTTTTTTTATTTGTTGAGGAAACTTCTTAACCTATATTTGGTTCGCACGTTTATTGTCTCTGTGTAATCTAGGGTTCGATTGAATAGGCAGCGTAGAATCCCCAATTTCTTTTTTTTTTTTTTTTGATCTCTGGAGCTTATAGAATTTTTCCCTGAATCGTCTTATGGATTCCTTTAACACATTGGTGTTGCATTAAATTCATCTACTTTGGTCTATGAGATCCTTCTCTGTTCATTCTTCTGAAGAATTACTTCCCTGGATCATATGAATTTTAAAACTTAAAATAATTAGTTTGATATTCTTTTTCCATGCATTCCAGATGTTGTATATAATACATGTATTGCAATTCTACATAGCATCTGATTGCTGATTGTTTGAGTTTGCTCAGCCGATGATTGAATTTTTACCTTTCAGATAGAGTTCTGGGCTGCTCTTTACATTCTGTGATCCTTTGCATTTGGGCTTGGGTTGGAAGAAGACATAAATGGTTCAAAGGTTGTCCCAATAAAGCTGCAGTTCAAATTCCAGTTTGTTTGGAAGTTTTAACTTGTTTCTTTGAAGTGCAGGTATGGAGTGTGTTGACGAGCAAGGAATATCATGTTGCACTGCCTAGATGCGTTCAAGCATTTATTTGCTTTACTATTGAAGTGCTGTGATATTGATTTGTACAAGCAGACAAAAGGCCTTCAGGATCCTGAACGTTTAGCCAGGGAAACAGTGTGTATGTCAACCATTACCTTCTAATTTCTTCATGCAACTGTTTTTAGTACTACTGGGAGGATGTATGCTTGCCTATCATGCAACTGTTTTTAGTGAATCTGAAAAAAGCTTTACGAGTGGGGAGATTTGCTGTTTGATCTTTCTACAAGTTTCTTTTTTGAATATCATAATCTTTTTGTTCTTATAAACAGCTATTTATTGAGCAAAGCCAGATGAAATTGACTCCACTTGCTTTGTTTACAGTCAGTGTAAGTGAAATAGAAGCATTATACGAGCTTTTTAAGAAGATCAGTAGTGCCGTCATTGATGACGGGCTGATCAACAAGGTAAGAACCTTCATTTGAAACACAAAGTTTTTTATAAAAAAAAAATGCTTATGCATCTCTTCTTGTGGAATCGATAGCTCAAAAATTTAATTGTTAATCTTACCTGTAGCGAAAGCTTACAGTACCACTGCTATTGGTCTAAGCTATATGATGTGATTATATAATATTAATTTATTCAAAATATGTTTTCACTATTGCTGTGCGTGATGTCAAATTCTTCTGCCATGGCAGTGATTGAAATCTGGGCCCTTTTAAAATTGGGGCCATGTTAAGATTTCCCCCCATTTTGTGTGGCTTCGTAGTTTATCATCTTTGATGATGTACTTTATTGATCCTGCAGGATGAATTCCAATTGGCTTTATTCAAGACTAACAAGAAGGAGAGCTTATTTGCTGATCGGGTATTTTCTTATGGAAATTAATATTTTCTGGAAGCATTACATGCGCTCATTCCTGTAAAGAAACGAGTTAAAACTTAGTTAATTAAGAATCATAATTCAAGTAATATGTTTATGTCCAAACTTATAGACCACTGAGATGAAATGAAGCTACTGTGATGAAATGAAGCTAGGTTATCTTAGCTGTCTTGATGACCTAGCAAGTACATATTTTTTCCTCTAAATTCATGGTGCATTACTGTCATGAGAATATTTGGGTTCTGGCCCATTTCCTCTCAAGAAAAAAAGATCCTGTCAGGAAAATATGCAGTGTATGATGGATATTGCTAGACTGGAACATTTTTTAAATGGTTACAGAATTATCTTGAATGTCTGGAATTTACTCTCTGTCCTGATTAAATATCTGACTTATAGGCTGTGGCCTCTGGCATATGGCATCATGTGTATCTTTAGCATTTATTTAACACATGGTGTTCACTTTTTAATGTCATAAAAGATAGCTGCCTTGTGCAGATGGCTATTATAATTAATTTCTACACGGTATCCACAGTATGTGATGGCCATGAGTCTGCATAGCACTTTGGTGGAAGGCTAGAGATTGTGCAAAAAATAAGACTTATATCAGAAAAATAAAAAACAGTTAAATTTTTTCACTGATATATAAACTAGAAGGTTAGAGATAAAACGGAAAAAAAGATAAAAAAGGGTAAATTAACATAAAACTCTTACTTGTACTTGCAAAACTAGATTGTTTATATTATACATGTTACATAGCATATTGACAAATTCTTTATTTCAGCAAAAGGTTGTCCAAACAATGTAATGTAATGCAAGAATCAGCTCTACCTTTTTTTTTGAAAAAAAATAAAAAACAATTGGAAGTTGGGAATAAACAACTAACTCAGAACCTGAAAAAAGTCTAAGTTTTAAGTTGAGATAATGTGTTATATGCATCAATTAGACCAGATAGGAGATGTTATCACCCACACGCTTGATATCCTTGGCTTGCCCCTAAATATAGTCCTAAACCTAACCTTCCTGGGTCCCAGTGGTAGATTGTGTTTAAGCTGCAAGGTTTAACCACATATAGCAATGACCTAGCTTGTCGGACCCTAAGTAGGGTGGCTACAGACCTGCCTAAGACCAGGCATCCAGTTGTGTTTTTGATTTGTAGCTGATAAAGATGTTTTTTCCACCCTTGTTGCATGCCCGTGATTGCACTAAAAAGTGCACAAACTTGCCGAATGGTTTTTTTTTTGCCCTTAATATTTCATATATAATATATAGATGCAAAGGTGGGTTCATATGCATTGCTGATACCTTGTCTTCTTTTTCCAATTACACATGTCCTTCCTTTACCATTAGTGGGACATTTTCAAGCTCATTTTTTAAAGTTTTGGTAGGTTTGCACAAAGATGGAATTCATAATTTAATTTTACTTAAGGAGGGTTTTGTATTATAAATTCATTATTGTTCGCATACTAGACCATATCATCGAATATCAGATATACCATACTGTACTGTTAGCAAACCAATACTCAGTGCATGGTACCAGTACTGGTGCTGAAACCTGTATTGCGAACCATGCAAATTGCAGAAGTTCAAGCAATATTGTGACAAGTCTGTTGATTATGATGGTTATAACTAACTCTGAACTTTTACTTGTATGTATGCTTGACTATGGGTTTTCCTATAAACACAGAAGTTCAAGTAATAGTTTGATAACATTTACTTGATAAATCTGTTGGTTGTGATAAGCCTTTTGTTTATGCTCTTCTGATGGAAAATATGTTTAATGGGATTTTTTTCCTTGTAACAAAAACTTTTTTGTTCTTTGAGCCTCCTTAATTATCTCCTAGAATCAGACCAGGTGATTTGCTGCTCTGGTGGTAAATCTATTTATAAAGGACACATGCTTCAAACCTTGCAGGTATTTGACCTGTTTGACACAAATCACAATGGAATTCTAGGATTTGAAGAGTTTGCACGTGCTCTCTCGGTCTTCCATCCAAATGCTCCAATTGATGATAAAATTGAATGTATGTTCCAAACTCTTCTATTTGATTATATACCATTTTTATTTTGCAATAAATGTATCCATTTTATGATTAAAGAGGAAGCGAGGTCTTTTTCTTTTATTTTATGAAAATTGAGCTTCTATATTGTTCCGCATAATGTTAAACTATTGGAAAACCTTAATTGAGACTTGTCTTGTTCTTGTGTAAAGACACCTAAACAAAGCCTTGAGGCTTATTGGAAAGACTACTTCAAGTGAAATTTAATGGCTTATCTAAAAGTCATGCCTTGCACATTTTTCTGTGCTTCCATATTATGTGATTATAACTTTGTGGAATGTGTATCTTAAATATGTTTTGCACAGTCCTTTTCAACTCAAATCCAGATTTGGTGTGAAACATTTTGTTATAGTACATTTGAAGCACCTTGTGCATATCATATGGTAACACCAGACAGTATCAAGCATGTTTCGATACATTTGTTCCAGTGTTGAGATTATTTGCAATAAGCAATCTTAGACCCTCACTAAGTAAACCTTGCTTTGATATCTCATAGTGCGAACTCAATCTTCATATCGTTTACCTAGCATTTAGAGCTCATTGTCTTGACTTTTTCTTTTTGATTTTCTTTTTTCTTAGAAGAAGAAATTCCATGAAGTTTATTCTCTTACATCTTGCCATATTGAAAATAACTAATCATCATTGATTCATTAACAAATCTGCCTTTTGAATCATTGTTAGGGTGTGCTGATTTGTGCTTAGAAGGATAGTGTGGTAGGTGTTTTGGCGATCATATATTTGTGATTCTTTTTCAGCAGTGCTATTAAAAGCTTAAATTTCCTGTATCTTAGGTATTTTGTTTATACTATATAAGTTAGCAGTCAACATATTGCTGCTGCATGCTTGCTGCCAGAGCATATTCATAAATTTTATCAACAAATTGTTGCTGAAAGCATGTATGAAATGTGATAGCTGCTTGGAAATGCTTTACAAACCATGATCTTATCCATAAGCAAAGAACCTTATCCTGTTGATATGTGATTGGCTTAAAAATTCCTTTTTCCCCCTCTGCTCTTTTAAGTTAGGTGCCATGTTCCATTAATGTAAGCTCTTCTCTTATGATTATTTTCAAAGTGATAAAAAAATGAAATATTTTCTTTTGGCATATTTTTTATAATGAAGCTGTTTCTAAGGTCTGCATATGGGACTTGGGTTGTATCTTTCGTGTGAAAGGATTCACCTTTGCTTGAATCTGCTGCTGGATCGTGCACTGCACAGATCTCAAAGTTCTCCGAACTCTATCATTCATCCACCTCCACAGATCTCCAAGTGAGCAGTGGATGATCCAATGGTGGATTCGCGCAAAGGAAGGCGAATCCTTCTTTTGCGCAAAAGATACGGCTTGAGTCCCCACCTACAAGTGTTGCTTCTATGTGTTAGAGAATCAAGTATCACAGTCAGTCTTAAATTCTCCACATACTTTAACCTTCTCCATAACTGAAGGTACTGGATCCTGTGGATATGTGGTTAGCCTAGTGGATTCTTCTTTGCCTTCTGTTATTAGCTGGATAATTGCAAATCTTTATAATTCCTAGGATTCTTAGCCTTCTGAATGTTGTTACATAATGTCAAATTTGGAGGAGCCATGATGTGCTGGGACGTAGAAAATCTATGCAGTTATAAGCATGAAGAAAGATGTATATTATGAAGGACTCAAGATGGAGTGGGTTTGTGTTCTAAGTATCTTCTGACTAACTTTTGGTAATCACATTCATATACTTCAAATCTCTTGTCAAGATTCAAGCAATGACATGGAATGCTTCGCCATTAAGCTATGGTTAACTGAAAAGTGAAAAGAAACTCTGCACTATCTTTCATGGATAATATAATGGAATTATATGGAGTAAAGAAACACGAGACTGATAAAGATCAAGGACAACCTACACAAAACAATTCCTAACCCATATAATAACAGCAGCATTACAATTCATCATAATATGGGAAATTTCCCTTTCGAAGAAATAACTTTTTTGACAGCTTGGAGATGTGACAGCCATTTTTTTTACTAAATTGCGAAGATTGAAGAAGCTGTGAAGATTTGATACGGATCAAAATCCATATGCAGCTCCTTGTTTTCACCATCAATCTTTTAGACACCCACAAAAAAAAAAAAAAAAAAAAGGTGTGATGGGGAGTCAGGGCTATCCCATTGCTATTAAATGGCACTTTTGAAATTAATGGAACAAATGTTTATTTGAGAAAATGACAAAAAGATTGTAAGCTTGAATTCTATGTAACCAACATTATATAAGGGAATAATCACAAAGACATGAAATAAAGATGCTGTCTAAGACTAAACAGAAGCCAATTTTATGTAATAAAATAGCTAGAAAAAGCATTAACAAACAACCTTGTAACAATGAGATAGAAAAGTCAACCTTATTGGACTTCATCTCTTGATAGAAATCTGATTTATTGTATAGCCTTTAGGAGCTCTAAGACTTGCCTAAGGACCTTGAGCAACCATGCAAGCAAAATCCTCTGGAAGCATGTGAGTTTGAAGTTTTCTGGCAACTAGTGCCAGAGGCACTAGGGTATTTGCTTTATTGTTGGTACGTTTGACTTACATCCTGTGGTAACCTCAATGACTGTGTGGCAGTTGAGGGAAAACTCATGAATGCCACTAGATGGGCATCAAGAACCATGGAATCTTAATTTATTGCTTGATCTTGCCTATATAACAGGAGGTTCAAAATTCGCCACTGTTTGGTATCTGCTAATAATTTTAAAGATAGTTCTGCTAAAAAAGGAAATTGAATGATTTATTCTTTAAGTGCATTGTTCTGTGAGCTTCCATGCATCTGCATCTGCACATGTGTGTGCACATTTATTTGCTGTGTGAGGGCGTGTTATAAATGCATTTATAAGTATAGGTATCTTGTTCGAAAGCAACCCCTGACGCACAGCTTGACAGAATATATATTCTTTTTTTGTTCTGCCCCTAGAAATGTTCTTGCAGTTACAGATTATTTTTTTTGCAGAAATGTGCTTATGTTGAATTTAACCAATTGGTGTTTATCTTGAAAGAAGATGAGGTTCTGAATCAACAGACATGGGCACTGAACATATATAGGCTATTCTGCTAAATACATCATGTTCATCCTCTAAGACTAACATGCTTTGTGTTATCTCCTTTTGCGTGTCCTTTTCCTTTAATTTTTATCTTGATTCTTGAAGTTATTGATTTAAATATGCTGGATCAGAAACTCACACATGATATCAACTTGCAGTTTCTTTCAAGCTGTATGATCTCAAGCAGCAAGGTTTTATTGAAAGGCAAGAGGTATTTACAATTTCTGATCAATCAAATTAGTAAACAAGGGGTACATTGGCGAGCCTTGTCATGCTCCATTGGTATTTTTATAATATTTCAGTGCTATTTGTGGAGTGACATGTATGGTGTGTGACTTGTTAAGCTAAAGGGTAGCTTGATATTGTATGGCTATTCATATGGAAATTGAAGATAAATTGAGACTTGAGATAAGTGCTCTCACAGGGTATCCTTTTGGACCCTTCAATTGGCTACTTCATTGGATCTGTCATTGTGCATGCGCAAGTGCATTGGTTCATGGGGGTGCAGGTGTGTGCATGTGCCAACCTGTAAAACTCTAATATCTCCTTATTCACTTTTTCCCACAACTTAACCCACTAACCCTCAAATTTCAACCAAGCATGGGTTATTATCAAATCAGGGATTAGTGATTAAGGTATAGTTACCTATTGTTAAAAATGTCCATCTCGTGGTTAGCTATCTAGCATCTAGACACTACCTTGGTGTCACCCTTTGAAACGAACTTTAATATTCAAGTTTTTGTTATATTCCTTTTGGCATTTTCTATTACTAAGCATGAAATTCATCTATTGGATGGAATTTGAGTGAGCAATATGCACATGTATGATGATCTTTTGTCTTATCATTTATGATAATCATGAAAATGAATTTCTAGTCTCATGCTTTTAGATGATTATACTTTTTTGCTATCTGCTGTTCAATTTCTCAAAATGATTTTTATGAATGCCTTTTGCCTTTTTTACTAGAGGGCGAGCCTTGACACAACGGTATGGTTGCTCTATTGTGGCCTAAGTGTCCGGTGTAAGGCTGTGTATGTCTGACCCTCCTTGGACCTCACAATTGGCTGGAGCCTCATGCACTGGGATGCCCTTTTGCCTTTTTAACTGACAAAGAAATTATGCTTAAGTCTGCTATTACCTATTTGTACAAAATTTGATTTGCAGTCAGGCCAAGTTAGGCTGGATTGATATCAACCTGACTTGAGCAGCGAAATTCCAACACTTAGTTGGGTCTGACCCAATTAAGACTCAAAGCAAGCCAAGCCCCTACAAACTTGCAGGCTCAGCCAAGGTCTGATCTGACACTGTCTGCCTCTCAAAAGTCCGTGAGCATGTATACGAGAGAGGTAGATAAAGAGAGAGGTCATTTGTAACTAAATTGGCTAGAGAAAGATGATCATATGTCAACTTATTTTTAGACGATTCGAGAGATTGCTCAAGCCACCTTCATTGGCCATCCATAAATGCCTCCAGAAGGAAGAGCCTTCACCTTAGATTAGGTGAGTAGATGACCAAATAAGTAAAAGCAGGTTCAGTTTGATGTTTTAGGACCAAACTGACCATCTTTTGAGCCAACCCAATCCATTAATCAAGTGAGGCCCATTGGCCTGATGGACTGAACGACCCATTTGCAGCTGTATGACGATAGCTAATTATAACTGACGATAGACCTAGTAAGCGATAATGTGTCATTACCTTTTGTCTTAGAGTGCGAATGAATATTTTCTTGCCTTTGCATGTTTTGACAACAATTATGTTGCTACTTATTATCATTTAAGTTTGATAATTTTATCATATTAGGTATTTCTTGATGTCTATTGACAGTCAGATATCTTCAATCTGCTTCTTGAAAAATTTAGTCTCTTTCTATTCCTCCAGGTAAAGCAAATGGTAGTGGCTACACTTGCCGAGTCTGGCATGAATCTGTCAGATGATGTTATAGAAAGTATCATTGATAAGGTGCTCATTTAACTTGTCACAGTATTTAATTATATCTTATACATGAGTTATGAATTTACATATTTAACTTCATATGTAGCCTTCTGGATGTTAAAGTAGTGTTGTTGTGGGAGCCAGTTGTCTGGAAATCATAAAGGAAAGGAACTCATGTTGGCTTAGTATTTTTATCTGGGTTAGATTATAAATTTAAGGCTCTGAGGGGATGTGAGATTCAGTATACATCAATTCCCTGGAGGAGACTCTAGCTATGACATGATTTTCACTATTGTAATTTTTAATGCTACTCCTTTCTTGATGAACAGAAAAAAAAGGTGCTATTGGATTCTTTGGCCTGGATGTGTGATCTGGGGCATGCCATTGTTCCTTCTCTTTCCTACTAGGCAATTGGAATAGCTGATGTTATTCTTATGAACATTTATTCATGTTAGTTTCTCTTGATATGTTTGGACTAGGCTGGAATAACTTGTTGACATGTGAACAATTTTTATCTGCTCTGGCTCGACATCAGTAAAATTTCTGGGCAAAGCAAAGTTTTCTGGCATTCATTTTAAAAGCTGATGCCGTAAATAGAGTTGAACTAGTGCTCAAGGAGTCTGAGGTGAATGGGGTGGGTTAAGTGGGCATCAGCCCTGTGCGGTAAGCCATATCTGTCAAGTCAAAGATTGTAAGCCAGCTATATATGTGGATTTTTATTTCTGCTGCCTATGTAGTAACCAAACAGTCTTAATGCTGCACAATGGTTGATTATGATGCACCGTTTGTGATCTATATAACCCTTTGCCAGTTTATATGTGTTGCTGCTGGATGCTAGTGGGCTACATCTTTACTTATGGTAGTTTCTGGATGCGTATTGTGTTAAGATTACCATATACCTATCTTTGATCAATCTGTGTTTCCTTTTCCCTCTGTCCCAGACATTTGAGGAAGCTGACACAAAGCAAGATGGGAAGATTGACAAGGAAGAGTGGCGCAGTCTTGTCTTGCGACATCCCTCTCTCTTGAAGAATATGACCCTCCAATACCTCAAGTAAAATATTTTTCCTCATTTAATAGTTTCATAGAATGCAATGCTTGATGTCCTAATCTCCCTTCTTATCGTTTTAGCTATTCAGTTTACATTTTCTGTTGTTTATTTGTCACGGCATCTTGATTGGCTTATATATATATATATATACATATGCTGGACTCTGAAGCCTTTGGACCCATCTCCTCTTCTCTTCCTCACCTTGTGCTCTGGCCTTGGACGGTGGGGGCTGGGAGGTCCCAGCCCCCCGGTAGCTGATGGGATTTGAACTCAGGTCATTGTGTGCCACCATTCAAATGACTTTGCGTGTGTTTGTACATGCAAAAGGTGAAGAGGGATGGCTGCCCCCACCCAGACACCCGATTGTAGATGGGTTGGAAACCTAGAATATTGTGTACCACCTCCAAATGACGTTGCTAACTTGACTAGTTGGCACCAACATGCACCCTGCTCTTTGCCTCCTCTAGAGTGATTACAGCCTGCCAAGGAGTTGGTTAAATCTTAATATTTTAGACCAAAAAAAAAAAAAAAATCCAACTTAGATAATGATCGTTTCAGGTTCTAGCGCAAATATGTTAGCTACTCATATAACATTTGGTGACTTTTTATGGTTAAATGCATTTAATCTTAATTGAGAATCCATTGTGTGAACTTTTTTTTTTTTTTTTTTTTTAATTTTTGGTTATGTTGATGTCTTGCACTTCATGAACAGGGACATCACAACTACGTTCCCGAGCTTTGTGTTTCACTCTCAAGTCAACGATACATGAGCTTCTCGATTTAGCTTAGCTCCTATTTGGAGTTCATTGTGATGTTTTGTACAAAATTACCGGATTTTAATGGTGTGTTTATTGGAAAATACTCTGGAGAATATTATATGTTGGTATTGTTGGTTTCAATTATTAATGTTGGCATCAAGTTTCTTTGTTCAACCGCGGAGCGCTTCATGGCTTACTACTTGCTGGAGAAGATTTTTAGCTCGATGTCTATTTCTTTGTCGACATCTATTGCTTTGTTGATATGAGGAAGCCCCTGCTAGAGGCCATGCCGAGTTGGAAGTGCCCAAGAGGCCCCTGTCCGACGTACATGCAATTATTTACTCCATTTGATGTTACCTGTCAGCTAGTCTGGCATTATGATAGCTTTTATTGATTGATTGTATTCTCAGGACGTAAGCCGTCGACCTGGGAGAAATTATTGCAAATTATTGCATGGACCAGGGCAAATCTTGGAGCATATGCACTGTGGATGAGTAATAATTAGACGTTACATGGGCTGAACTGGGCAGGTATCGTCAGTGAGATATCCGCCCCATGGTACTCATTTGGCACTGAACAGAATATGAGCAATGCTAAATAGCTACACCAACTTATACTACTATTGCTACGTGTATGCTAGGCCATCATTTAAAAGCCAGCCCATCATGATGGTCGCTCGTTCAGTGGATTTGTGTAGAATTAGTAATACAAGCGTTAATCGCATGTTTTTCTTCTCATGTTTGGGGAATGACGAGGGGGTCTGCTTCTCCAAAAAAAAAAAAAAAGAAAAAAAAAAAAAAAATTATTCATTACAACAGTGTATTATATTAAATTTATCACAATTCAATAAAATATCTTGATGAATATTTGTATTTCATCCAGTATCATATATTTATTGATTTTTATGAATGATATCTTACATTATCCTAAATTTTTAATTGAGTCACGATAATTTTGACATAATATTATCGTTACAATGAATATATTTCATCGATTTTTATGAATGATATTTACATTAGTCATAATTTTTAATTGAGTCACGATAATTTTGATATGATATTATCGTTGCAATGAATATCTTTTCGAAACAAAAGTCTCGTTCTCATCTCAAAGTTGAAAGTTATTTAAAAAATAAAAATATTCTCTGATAACGGTCTCATCAATTCCGTCCAATTCTTACCATCTTCATTGAAGAGTCTCAATCCTTTCTGTCCTTGACGATCTCCTTTGATCATTTATCGCTGAATGTTGGAAGCCTGATATTTTACATTAGTCATAAATTTTTAATTGAGTCACGATAATTTTGATATGATATTATCGTTGCAATGAATATCTTTTCGGAAACAAAAGCCTCGTCCTCATCTCAAAGTTGATAACGATCTCATCAATTCTGCCAATTCTTACCATCTTCATTAAAGAGTCTCAACTCCTTTCTGTCTTTGGACGACTCTCCTTTGACTATTTATCGGCTGAATATTGGAAGCCTGATATTTTACATTAGTCATAAATTTTTAATTGAGGCACGATAATTTTGATATGATATTATCGTTGCAATGAATATCTTTTCGAAAACAAAAGCCTCGTCCTCATCTCAAAGTTGAAAGTTATTTAAAAAATAAAAACACTCTCTGATACGGTCTCATCAATTCTGCCAATTCTTACATCTTCATTGAAGAGTCTCAACTCCTTTCTGTCTTGACGACTCTCTTTGACATTTATCGGCTGAATATTAGAAGCTGATATTTTACATTAATCATAAATTTTTAATTGAGTCACGATAATTTTGATATGATATTATCGTTGCAATGAATATTTTTCGAAACAAAAGCCTCATCCTCATCTCAAAGTTGAAAATTATTTAAAAAATAAAAATATTCTTTGATAACGGTCTCATCCAATCAATCTTCTGGTCCCAACTGCAATAAGTTGGGATCAAATAAGAGGGAAGAGTGGAGGATTTTTTCTGTTCTAACTTGGGTGCTGTCCTTGTAGGGGGTTGATAGTAGCTTTTTCTTTCTTCTTTTGCCTGCTTCCTTTTTTCTTCCTTGTTCTAGGCTTTCTCCATCTTTGGAGGGTAAACCAAAATATAAGTCTTATTTGGTCCCATAAACTTTAAGATGGATCAAAATCTTATTTGAAAGACTACTTAAAAAATTTCTCTCCAAAAAATGGACTGCCTGGGTATCCAAATAGAAGTCAAGCTGTGTATAGTCCAATATTCATAGTGTATTTGTCGTTTGCTTCTGTTTCTGTTTTTTTTTAAAAAGAAGAAGTTAGAAATTAAGATTTTTTTGTAATATTTTTTTTTAAAATGATGTTATCAAAAAATTATAAAAGATTTTTTTAATATAATATGGAACATGTCCTTAGCTAATTTTGGCTAAAATATTTTTCATATCTTCTAGTAATTACCCAAGCATACAATGATTAACGTTTCTAATTTTTTTGCCAAGATAAATTTTGTCCAAACATCTATGCTCGGGTGGTGGTTTTTGTTTTAAATGATTTTTTTTTCCTGCATTAACCAACATCCCTTTCTAATCATAGAATCGTTTTTTGTTTTAATATGAAATTGCACAAATCATTAACTAAAAATTGCAGAAGGTGGCAAAGGGGGCACCCACGTATACGAGAAAAATGTGTTTTTTTTTTTTTTTGGTAAAAGAAGAAAAAGTGTTCGATACGGATACCTACGGCGTCGTCCTATCCTTTTTCGCTCGTTCCTCTCCGCTGCGAGAATGGAGGCTTGGGCCCTTCGATCTCTGACTCCGATTAGTCGCCGCAACTCCCTCTCTTCCACGTAATCACCAAAAATCCCCTATTCTTCCCTTCTTTCTACTCCTTTGTTCAGCTCACTACCCTCCCTTCTCTCTCTTTATGCAGTAGTATTAAACTGTCGCATCTTTATAATTTGCAGCAAGTTAAATTCTCAATCGCATTTTATGATAGAATAACTCCAACGGGAATTTCCTTCCGGAAGGCCACGGTTCTGAAACTTTTAGGCCCTTCCCTTTTTATTTTTCTTTCTTTTTTAACATATACATAAAGATAATACCTTTTTCCAGTTAATGAAATATGTTCTGCTTTTTTTTTTTTAAGAAAAAAAAAAAGAAAAACCACTTAGTAGTCAATTAAGACTACGGAGTTCAATTATAGGACCAGTGAAATAACAGAGAAGGGGTGATCAAACCCTCGGTTGTTGCTCTATTTGGGAAGGACCAATAAATTGTAGGACTTTAGAAAAAAGGTGAGATATTGAGTGCCATCTCGGAATGGTATAAAGATCGGTTAATTGTGCCACGAGCACTAGTTAAGGAGCTTGGTCCTGCAAGCTTTGGCTGGACACATGCATGCCATGGCGCTCGGTCTGTTCGTGTAGTTTTACTTGTTAGTTCATATATTGCTAGTTTGCATTTGTTTTTGATCCTTGTAGAAACTAAGGAAAAGCCAAGCTGAAATCTTAAATTTATATCAATCGATTGCAGTTGTAATTTTTTTTTTTTTTTGACAGTGTCCAAACTGAAATGAAACCTTGTGGTCTTTATGTATGCAATCAGATCAAAGTAATTTGACCATGACACAGAATTAGAGTCTCGAATGAATTAAGTTTCCCTTTGCTATGTCACTGTTGTCTTCAATGATCATCGGTTGCGTATTAGATCATTTGAACATGGAAGGTAATACTGTTGCAGTTTCAGCTGGTATGCCAAAGTGACAACAACTTGTTTTAAACAGATTTGGGGACAAAGGAGAGCCCCAGAAGATCTGGGTGAAGTTCTTGTGTAAAGGTTATGCCCCTGATAATTTCCGCGAGATATCAAAGAGGAGATTTCTTTCAGAATTTGTGGCTCTTGGTGCTGCCGTATTGTATGCTAACCCATGTCTTTCGGTGCCACTGCAAGAGGCAAAGGATCCTGAGCTGATCCGGTAATGGAATTTAATTTGAATTAGGTGTGGATATTTTGAGAGTTTATGTTTTTGAATACAGGTTTCATGTCATTTGTTAGCTTTTAACACTCTATTAATGGACTAGAGTGAAGTTTTCATAAAGTCTTGTGTTTTCTTAAAAGCATGTTTTGTTTTGATTTTGAAGTATGCAGGTATCAAAAGCTAAATAGTGGTGTAAAATTTCAAGGTAGTGATTCCTTAGCATGTTGATATTTTTCCTATGAGCATCAAAAGTTGATTCACTGAACTTCTGTTAGTAATAGACTGCTCATGAATGATCTCTTCCATTTCAAGATATTGTTGAAGGGGTTGGCCTGGAAGCACAAGAAGGTGATTTGGTTGAAATTAACTATGTTTGCCGGCGTTCAAATGGATATTATGTGCACAGGTAAAACTGTAATTGTTGCTTCTATAAAGCAGACTTTCATAGATCTAACTATCTGCCTCAACAATCTCATTTTAGTATTATAATACAGGGAATAGAACCCAAATTTGAATTTTGTGCTTCTATGTTGATCATATTTGCTATTTGTTATTTTGAATGAATGATACAAATTAAGGGCCTGTTCAATTCCTGGTTGCCATGCCGGCAGAAAATTCCCATGAAGTGGGAATTTGGTGAGGAGAACATGGTGGCAGACTGGAGCAGGACTGCAGGAGATCAGGGAGGCTAGTCTATCCCTTGGATCCAAGATTTTCAAAAATCACTTATTTGGATATATCTTTCTAGGGCAACCCCTCCTCCCCTGCCCACCTACATGCGCATACACATAAAACACCCAAAAAGAAACTCTTGCATCTCAGTCAAGTTCCTTTCATTTGAGTTATCCTATGATCCGATAAGCTGGTGTTGAAAGAGTCCCTAGGCCTTAGATCATTTGACATTTGATTGTGGGATTATGAAGATAGAGGAGGGGATCTATTTACGATATCCATTTTGCAAATCAATACCATTATTTGATCTTATGCTCTATGTGAATTTAAATGTAGCACGGTGAACCAATTTGATGGCGAAAGCAGGCCTGTGGTACTCTCTCTGGATGAAAAAGAGGTATAGTAGCTTTTTCCTGCTTTAAAACTGGTTCTTTTTCTGTGAGGCAAACACTGTGTTTATTGCATCTTGTTTCTTGCTACATGCTTTTCGATCTAGAGTTTTCTGCTTGTTTAAAATGTTAATTTTCTCTACCTTGTTTGACAGATCATAAAGGGCTTGAAAGATGTTTTAGTTGGCATGAAGGTTGGAGGTAGATTTTTGAGCTTGAAGATTTTAATGGTCAGATTTGTCCGTTTTTAGTTGCCTTCTTAATATGCTCTGAAAATTTGTGGAAGTCGCAATCGGGGTTAAGTAAAACCAAGTCCGTGATCTCGAAAATTTGCCATTGTTTTGATATGTAGCCACTGTATATACAACTTGTTGGGGAGGGGAGAGGGAGCAAAGGCATTGTTGATGCTAGCTGGGAGGAAAAAAAAAAAAGATTTGCGGATTCATTATATATGAACTGATTAGTTTTGTGGGGGAATCCCCTAAATCTGGAAAAGAAATTCAGATTCAGAACTTCTTAGCAAAGGATTTAATCCTTGATTTATTTGGGCAAACTATCACCCTAATATCATGATTTTTTCATGTTGCATGTAAAAAAAAAAAAGGTGAAGAAATATATGATCTAATTTAATGTATAACTGAAAACATACCACTTTTCTCATGTTCAGTTTAAGGATCTGCGATCAAAATTTCTTCTCTTACTTGGAGCAGGGCTCCTACTACTCAGATTCTGGTCAGCCTTGTGCAATCATGCTTATTTAAAGTGGGCTAATTTGCAGGCAAGCGTAGAGCTTTGATACCTCCTGACATGGGGTATGTCAATGAGAACTTGAAACCAATCCCGGATGAGGTACGTATTCTATTATCTCTTTGTTTGTGTTTTTGTCATGGCCATTGGAATATCTTCCAAATATGATATTGTACATTTGAATTGGGCTTTGCCAAACTCTTTTCTTTTCTTTTCTTTTTTAAGAAAAAGGTGATCAGCATTTAGCTAGAGACCTTTTTCCTTGGGTTAGATACAAATATACAATCAGATGATTCTCTGTCATACACACCATTTAATCCACAATTTGCTGTTTTTTACAGTTTGGTCCAAGGAGAAGCCTTCTCTCTCATGCAAATGAGCCATTAATTTTTGAAGTTCAGCTCTTGAAAGTGCTATAATGTTCTCAAAAATTATCAGCTTTTCGAGCAGGTGCAGAGCTCTCACACCGAGGGGCATGCTCAAGAAAATTGGATGGTATATTTTCTTGATCCAAAAATTGTTAAACATCATCAAATTTGATTCTTCTTTTCTTTTTAATATGTTGTTCTATATTAGTGTTTATTCAGCAACATCATTGAAAATAAACTTGAATAAATGAGAGGAGGAAACTGTTTCCCCATTTAAGGAAGTTGTTCTGATTTCCACTGGCAATCTCGTTGGGTCCATATTTATTCAGTTTTGCAGATAAGTGGTAACTTGGAAGAGGACTGGTCATTTCTTCACATCAAACTGTATATAATATGACATGCTATACTCAGTAGTTTGCTAAAAGGGCAGTAGCAACAAAAAGAGGCATAAAAAATTGCCAAAACCTGCGATTACAAGACTTCAGTCTGTTGATGATAGTCCAGCCTCGAGTGGATGTTAAAGCAAAAGCTACGAGAACAGCATGATATGGAAATCACAATATCTTGTTTTTATATCCAGTAACTCCATAGTATTTCCTTGTTTTCTTGGCCATGGATTGATATCTTCGTTCCTGTCTATCTAAAGGCATCCAGTTCTTCTGTTTCAACATCACATCCTTTGCATCATCATCCAATTTAACCCTTTTCTTTTTTATGATTAAAAAAAAGGTTTACACAGCTACTGTTTTACTTTCAGAATGCATGTGAGCCATTAAATCCTGCCTCTCACAGACGGTGTTAATGAAGCTTTGCATCTAAATATACTGCTGACAGTGATATCAGGTACTAAAAAAAGTTAATGCAATGAGCAAATTGTACACAAGATTGGCACCATAAATCTCGGGCAAACTTAAGGTAGGTAGCTGATCCACGAAACCACAGGGTATGAACTGTCTGAAATGTATAAATAATGCACTCTTCAGTAATCAAGAGGGAAACCAGAATCACGCATACAAAAGAGATGGGTTTCTATGTGATCTAATACTAATCCAGGATGTTCATCTACTCCAAATACAAATATAGATATATCTGATGGGCACCATACTTCTGCAACATTTTAATACCACTCAGGTCAAATCCTAGTGTCACTGCCATGCGCACAAGCAAAGAAAGGATAATCTACCAGCAACATCTATCCCAAACAACATTCCAGCCTGGCTACCATAAAAGTGGGAAACATTACAAGGACCATATCTAGCAGCAAAACCTGCTAATAATACCTTTGAGAGTTCTACGTTTAGATGGTTAAAGATCATCACAACAATAACAAGTCAAATTAACAACAAGGCTTGCTGCTCCACCCTAGTTCATTTTTCTGCAGTGAAAAATACTGCATAGGACATCGCATGTAGGAGAAATGGCAGGCTATACACATCAATATACCTCTGAAACTAGAAGGAAAAAGCTACCGTTTTCACATTTCATCGAAGAACTTGTTGACACTCAAATCCTGCCTCATTCCCTGCAAATAAAAAGGTACATCCATGTTGGAAGGTAGATGGAAATATTACTGGCGTCCAACTAATCAAAGAAAATTCTGGTAAACAGATAATTCTAACTGTATACATACTTTCTGGCATCTTGTTTTCACCATGAACTCACAAGCAAGGTGCTGAATATCAGATATCTGACCAGATATTGCAAAAGAGAAGAGAACAAGTTAATTTTATTTATTACTTCTCCTAATTTAATTGAATGCAGCTAATGTTACTTCGACATAGTAAACAGGCTCTGTAAGCCTTGGGTTTGCCATAATGAAAGCTGAGTAAACCACACGCCGAGCGGTGGGAATCATCTGACACCTCCTCGGCGCAAGGATTCTGCAACGATAGATGTATTTAGAATTTTGGATTTCACATTCTGGATAGGTTCATCACACACAGAACCTTCTCGAGCAACCCACTGGGATCCGTGAAAGAGGCTGGGTAAATATTAGAAAACAAATAAGAAATAAAGCTGCTAGGAAAATGCATGTAGCTGTGCTTTAGAATGGATGCAAATGGATCGGATCAAGTCGGAGTAATCTTGATCCGATTCTGTTTCTCGATCAGATTTAAATATTAGATCTAAACTCAGCCCAATAAAAAATTAAATCGGATCGGATCGGGTCTATG
Source organism: Elaeis guineensis (assembly GCF_000442705.2). Taxonomy (NCBI): domain Eukaryota; kingdom Viridiplantae; phylum Streptophyta; class Magnoliopsida; order Arecales; family Arecaceae; genus Elaeis; species Elaeis guineensis. The sequence continues at coordinate 5,967,997 of NC_026000.2, forward strand.
ATCAAATTTTTTAATCCAATAAATCATTCAAATCGGATCGGATATATATATAATCCAATCTCGATCCATGAAATATGGTCCCAATTTAAATCCAGATTTGAACCGATTTAAATCTAATTATAAATAACAAATTAATAAATAGAAGATATATAAATAATCTTATTCGCACTACAAATTTTGATTCTGATGCATGAGACCATTAGAGCCTCATGTCCTACATTTTTATCTAAGAATTTAAAAAGTTTAATCACATTTTTCTCATCATTGTCTCTGACTTAGTTAATTCAAATTCAAAATATTTTAATAAAATTTTAAAAAATAAAGATCTAAAATCAATAGAATGTATTTTAATTAGAACAATAAATATTAAAGCAATTTTGATCAAAATTAACATTCATGTAATATAGAACAAAAAGAGATGAGGGATGGATTCGATCGAATTGGATCATTTATCTCAAAATTCAAATCAATCCAAAAATTTTCACGGATCGAATTGAATCGGATTGGATCAAAATTTAGTAAATTTGGATCCAATTCGAAAAATAGAACAAATATTATTTTAGAATCCGATCCGGATTCACAGATTCTTTAAAAATTCGAATCAAATCGAATCACAGATCAACCCAATCATTTACAGTCTTATGCTTTACCCTTGAACAATGGAGTTCTTAACAGCATTTAGTCTAATAGAATGTTCGGGTCCTGCAAATATAATTAAAATAATTTTATTTATCAAGTTTGTTAGAAGTCTGAACATTAATTTTTCTTGAAGCATAAGGACACTTTGGTCCATGATCATATGCATAAGTTAATATTCTAATGATGGAAAATAAATTGTATGAACGAAACATATAAATGTCGGTTGTGTTAACAGATTGCGAATACTTTAAAGAGGAACCAATGAGCCAACGCTACCTCTTCATAAAATGGTGCTGTGCAATTACAAGAACAATCAGACGGTGTAATTTTTTTATCTTTTAACCATTTCCCGTTTATATTCCATATGGATATTATTAAGATCTGTTATGCTGGTACTAAATTCCGAATCAATCAGCCGATGGTACAATTCAGTATACCCTACATCTTTCATATAGGACTTGAACCAATACAATCTGTCGCCAATCTCTCTCTTCCAACGAGCCTGCAAAAAAATAACTGAGAGACTGCGAAATTCAGTCAAAAGAAAAAAAAAAAAAAAAAAAAAAAAAAAAAAGTTCATTCGAATCGACCTACATTGTGCTTCATATATATAGTACATGTATGCGCTCATTAATGCCGGACAATTGAATATGTCAACTCATGAGACTGTCAGACCTAGTGTCAAATCACCGTGGCACTATCAAATCGCTAGGGTTGACCCATGCCTTAGGTGGGATAATGCCCCTAGGCGGCAGTGCCGCATGCCGTTGTCAGGACTGACAATTTGTGGCAGCAGTACGGCGATTGGAGGAGCCGACCGACCATAGGTCGGCGGCCAGCTGAGGCGCGTCGGGTGAAGATCTGGGCCCCTCCGACAGTCAGTTGGGCACGTTGCAGGAGTCGGGCATCGGACTCCATGGTGCAGTCGGTTGGGAGAGCGGAAAAGGTCTGCCCGACCAACGTATCCTCGATCGGTCGATAGCCGCCGATCGTCGGTAACGGCACTCGTCTGTCGGTAACGGCTTCCGTCGGTCGGTCGGTAACGGCTTCCTTCGGTCGGTCGGTCGGTTGATAAAGTCGGGCGTTGAACATATAGGCCAGATGATGAGTCGGCATGAGTGGGATCGGTCGGTATTCCCCAACACAACCAAATATTCGAAATTTACCATTCAAGATATGAACCCAAAAACCTATTTTTGGAAGGAGGGTGTGGTCATTATAAGTTATATAGGCCCAAATACTCAGGATACACAATGAAGGCTCAAATCCACAATCTTCTCCTAAAATAATGATCACCGGTAATACCCACTGCATAATTATAATATGTCTACAGTTAGGTGAAAAACTTACTTCAGCAACCCATAATTAAAAAAATAAATAAAGAAAGAAAACTCAGATCATCTTTGAACATACCAATACCTTAGTTCGCAAGGAAACCACGCTACCAGTCTGTGGTCATCGCCCACTCAATCCAGGTCTAATTATTTGATGGACCAGTGGACCAGTCCGATATTATCCTCTTATATTTAAAGAATTCAAGATCGAACGAAGGGCGCCCTATGCATCCGCATTTAGAATGGTCCACTGGACCTGGTCCATTAGCCTCTTACGTGGTCGATACATATACTTCCCTTAAGCTGATGCCACTCCACCCTGCTTGTAGTTTACGCGGAAACAGGTGTTTATATTAGTTTTCCCATTACGCTACTTTGCCACGCGGGGCGTTTCGAGATCTCTCGCCCCGTCGGCCCCTCCGCGGTAGTGCGATTTCCTCGAAGATACCCTCGCCATCGACTTCGAACCAATCCAGATATCACTGATACTTCCTCGTTTTCGATCATTCTGTCTAAAACCTAATTTCCTGGATCGATCGATCGATCGCTCTTCTCTTTTTGATACGTTGGGTACGTTTCTTGCCTAGTTCTTGCGAAATTTGTTCAATTACAGCTCAAAATCGCTTCTTTTACTTCCTTTCCAGTTTTCTCGTTCGTTTGATTCGACAGGATCGATCAAAGGTTGCTCTTCTAAATTATCATCTAGGTTTCTGGTTGGGGTTGGGAATTTGAGAATTTTTTGTTGTTTTGCTTGCAGAGGCGAGTTGTTTAGATTATGTCTGCCATGTTTAGTAGGATTTTCGGGAAGCCCAAGGAGCAGACGAATGCCTTGGCCACCCTCGACAAGTTAAACGAGGTATTATCATATTTTCATCTTCTTTTTAGTTGTTTGTTGATTAACTCTTAAATATTTGATAGAATATGTTTTTTGGGATTTTGCGGTGAATCTAGTGTCATGTTTTCACGGGCAATATGTGATTCGAAATTGCTTGGCATATCGCGTAATGGTTTTGACCTGTGAATCGAATTTGATCACCATAGTGTCGGGAAACCATGATCCGGACGATGAATTTTTCTTTCTGGTGTCACGTTTGGAAGTCCTGTTTCTTATACTGGTAGTACTCTGAATCTGCAATGGCTATGTAAGTGGTAAAGACTGAAAAAAGTCCTAATTAGAATTTTTCAGTTAGCAATAAGAAACGATGTACACCAATGGGATGTGGATCTTGATTTGTTAAATCTAACCAGCCTTCTTAGAGCTGGGATTAAGCCACCTCGGCATGCGAAGAACCTATTCCCTAATGGTAAACAACTTGTAGCACAGGTACCAGATCTTTTTATCTGTGGCATAAGAAGCTATAGGAATGAATCTGTTAATTGGCTGTCTAATAGCCTAAAGCTTTGCACTGGTCTGAATGACTTCCATGTGTTCTTAAAACTCACATCAGGGGAGAATGCATGGTGAAGTTTCTGCTCTTGTATAGAATGCTTTAGTCCTTTTGATAGGAAAAATGAAACAAGAACAAGTTATTATGATTCCGGGTATAAAACATCATCTTGCTACATTGCATTTTTTTCCCCCAACCCAATATGCATCACATGTCCATAGGAGAAAATTGGTTTGTGGCTTTCTTTTCATGAAATCATGCATGATTATGGAAAATATTCTTTAGAATAAGAAAGATGATGAGCTTGATGCTTACAAGGAGCCTCTGTTGAGGCCATTGAGTTAGCTAGCGACCATTAAACAATTTGTTAATATCTTCGATGCATCTTTTGCATAGATGTTGGGTGCTGATTTGACCATACTTCAGTTCTCATATTCTTCTTATTGATTACTATTTTCCTATTATTTTTGGTTGCCCAAATTTTATCACTCTCATATGAAATCCGATAGCTCTTATAGGTCTACAACATGGCTTTCAAACAAGTCTTCATCTCATCTCATCACTTTATTTTGAAAGAAACAATCTAATTTTTGAATGGTAGCTCATGATTTCCGTGTTTTTTTTTTTTTTTCACCATTGAAGTTACAAGTTGCAAAATTAAGCCCAGTTCAATCACCTATGACAGAACTAGGGAATTCCAGTCAGTGTGGATGAACATATTATGTCATAGACAGGAGATCTGATTTTCTGTAATGAATTATGATTTTCTACATTGTTTATGAACATTTGCTAACAGAATGTATTCTTTCATGAAACTTGCTATGAAAATGATTATGTCGGAGGGAATTTTGTGAAAACAATCACCTATGAACTTGTTTCTTTACCATATTTGCAGTTTTATACGTTAGATCAGTATAATTTTCATGTGCATATGTAAGCATTCATTTACATTTGTAAACTTCTTTGGGTTGATTCATAGGTCATGTAATTATGTCATGCAACTCAAAGTTATAAATATTGCATTATCTGCGAGAGTAAACTGACTGCTGTTCATATATATTAGACACTTGAATTGCTAGAGAAAAGGGAGAAAGTTCTGCTGAAGAAGGTTGCTGCTGAGGTTGAAAGGGCTAAGGAGTTCACCAGAGCAAAGAATAAAAGGGGTATGCTTCTGCATGCTTTGTTGTCAGCAGTCTATGCATCATTTGCCCATCTTATGGCATTCATTTATGTTATAGGTGGTATTGTTGGCATAATTTTTCTAGATATGCTTTTTCATGAGAATGCTGTAGCTTCTATCCCCAACCACAAGCCTACAAAATCTTCCACTCCAGCTTCTATATTCCAAAAACCATGTGTTATTTGTGTCCGATGCTTTTATTCATGCACCTGTGACTCGCTCTGACTACCTGCCCTATGATCAACATAGTTGGAAATTCACCTATGTATATCACACTTGGTGCTGAAGTTAGGGTGATTACTTCAAGGGTTGGGATTCCTTCAACTTTAGTCCATTGCCACAGTTGGAAGACCTTGTTATGTGGGGTAGATTGATTTGAACTTTTGTTTTTATTTTTTTATTTTCACTTGTGTGCTTTGAACTTATTTTGCATGTTGTGGAGGATTCTCCTTTCTTCTCCTCTAGTATATTGATTCAACAATTCGCAATCAAAAAAATAAAGGATTAAAGTAAAGTGAAAGTATTATTTTCTTCAGATAGTATGGAGAGAATTTGCATGACTGGTTTGAAAGCGGAAAGGTCTTTCCTTGACAATATGTTAGAGTAATGTGAATGCATCTATTAAGCTCAGCTAAAGCATGGTAATCCTCTATACAGGTTAGAACTTGAGTATATTCAACCGTATGGTTGAATTCAAGCCTTTTGTGGTGTCAAGGTTTTCTAGACTCTTCTATCTTTATACCATTTTTATGACCCTAGCGTATCTTCACACCTGGTGAAGATTTAGATATTATTGTATCTTATTTCATGGTTGTTTCAGTTTCACAAAGCCATTCTTCCAAAATCAAAGTTATCGATCCTCCAATTCAAGTCTTTTTTTTTCTTTGATCATTATGGATGTGCTTCCCACCCACCAACCCAACGTGGGGCATCGCAATGTTGTGTCTTAGTGGTTTGAAATTTTGAATGTGCTATTTGTGCTTCTAGGATTTGGCTCATGCTTCCTGACATTTCAGATCACCCTTTTCTTGACCAAGCATATAATGTTAAATGTTTTAACTGTTAGGAGCAACTTTAGATCATTGAAGTCCTCATCTTGTGTTTTCTATAAACTACAAATACCAAATTTAGTCTCAAAGAAAACAACCCTACCAATCATATGTTTGATAATCATTTATAAAATTCAGTATTATTATTGATAGAAAACCTCTCTTTTCTACTTCTTCTTCTTTCTTTTTCTTGGAGGGGGGAAGACACTTTCCCATCCCCATTTCCACATTTGAAACCACTCCTACTTAAGGTTTTAAATCCTGTGGGACAGGATTATTCCGATTTTCCTATAGAATGGGATGCACTGCCATCTTGCCCCATCTCGACATTTGGGATAGAGGATGTCCCAATACGTTCTGATCGGGATGCGGAGACGCTAGCGGGATGGTCCTATCCCGACACATGGGATGGTACCCCGTCTCGATGTCCCACGACATGTCCCGCTAGGACTTGAATTCTTGCTCCCACATTTGCTTCCACTGCTTCTTCTTCTTTCCTTTCCTTTTTTTCTCCTCCCTTTTTTTTTTGTGGGGGAGGGGGGTGGGGGGGAGCACATCCCATTTGCACCCATGAATCCATTCCTACATTTGCTCCCATTTCTGCTCTCATGTTTATAATCATTTTAGGCATCAGGTCTAAGGGATTTTGTTTGTTTGCTTCAGTCAAAGAGATGTTATTTGTAGAGAGTTGATTTTTGTATAAATAAGATGGGGCTTGTCAGTGATTAGTTTGTCTCCAACCTGTGGTCAAGTTTAACAACAATCAAAAAGGTTTCTTCTAAGGTACTCATGAGCAGAAGTCCTTGTTGAATATGTTGATGGTCATGGTAGTCGATGGGATACTATCCATAAAGAACATGCAAGCGTGATAGATGCATGGGGGCAGAATTTGGACTGAACATGTAAAGGTTATTCCAATTTCATTGCTACAAGAATTTCAAATTTGTGATGCACTTCAAGGTGGCAACAAAAGAAAAAAGAAAAATGTTTGGTGTTTTCGAAAAGGAAAAGTTTATGACTGAAATGAGCTTGGATTATATATTTACCTACCATTTTGTTGGGTGCAAGGATGCATGTGATGTTCTATTTTTATTTTTTTCTTTTTTTTTTCCATGTTAATTTGATTGGTTTGTTATGTATTTATTAATTTAGTTTTTATTTTTGATCTTTTCTGCTTGTTATAGCATCAGATGCAATATGATATGTTCTGCTCTAGTCCTTTTGGTACTGGTTTTTCCATATATCCGGCAACTCAACTGAAATATCCATCAATGCAAGAGATCTAAATGATTTTTAAATGATTGTAAGCGAACCATTTGTTCTCTAGTCTCCAGAATTCATATCCATTTTGTCTATGTGGATCTTTGATCTTCTGGAGTTTGCAGATTGTCTGCCTTCATTGATTTGTGCCAGTTGCTTGGTGATTCAATCTGAAATAAATTAAGTGAAACATACCAATCTACTTACCTTTATTTGCATATTACCCATTTTGCAGTTAGTGCAATCGTTAAATACTAGAGACCACTAGATTACCAGCTAGTGACAGGTTTCTTGCAATTGATTAGGACTTTTGTTATTCATTGATCTGGCATGTTCTGTTAAAAATGGTATAAGCATCAAGACTGCCCTTTTCTGTTCATTATCATAGTTTACTGATCATTTCCTGCAAGAATGTTCGTAGGTGTTGTGCACAAGCGAAGATTGCAAAGTTCGAATGAATTGATAATGCATTTGGAATGGACATTTTTTCCTGCATCCATGAAATGTAAATTTTCATATATTCATGCTAATCATGTTTAAACATGTTGAATCCTTATTTTGTATTTATATTAGCTGCAATACAATGCTTGAAGAAAAAGAGGATTTACGAGCAGCAGGTTGAGCAACTTGGGAATTTCCAATTGCGTATCCATGATCAGGTACAAATTGAAATTTAATTTGCTAACAGTGCCCTAAGGTTTGATTGATTATTTCTTTTACTAATTACTTGTACACTCACTATATTAAATGTTTTTGAGTTGTACTTTTCAGATGATAATGTTGGAAGGTGCAAAAGCTACAACAGAGACTGTTGATGCATTAAGAACTGGAGCATCAGCTATGAAGGCCATGCAGAAAGCAACGTGAGTAAATAGTACTAAATTTCAGTGGTCATAATGTATTATGCTCTTGTGAAATTTATGCTTGAAACGTGTGCTGTAAGGCCTATACAAAATTTATTTTTCTCTCATCTGTCCTTGATTTGCCGCACCTTAACCTGCTTGAGGGAGCAGACTTTTGAAGTTTTGAATTACAGCATTCAGTAGTTCTCATTTTCTTTTTCCACTGCATGATAATTGATAGTTGTCTTGGATTACACACACACACACACACATATGATTAAATTGTTGCCTTTCCTATATCCGAACATGCTCTGAAGTATAGGTATCATATGTGTGCGCACGCGCGCGCGTATATATATATATATATGGTTAAATTGTTGCCTTTCCTATATCCGGACATGCTCTGAAGTATAGGTATCATAATAATGATAATACTATTTTGAAATTGAGGAAGTATTTTCTCATGGATGCCACCTTATGTGATGCAGTAATATTGATGATGTTGACAAGACTATGGATGAAATTAATGAGCAGACGGAGAACATGAAACAAATTCAGGAAGCACTATCTGCTCCTATTGGAGCTGCAGCTGATTTTGATGAAGTATGTAGCCTTCCTTTAATTTTGGTTTGTTCTTTCTGTTCTATTAATTTGCATGTTGATATCTATTTTTTGTACTTTGCAATGGCAGGACGAATTAGAGGCAGAACTTGAAGAGTTGGAGGGTGTGGAATTGGAGGAACAGCTTCTTCAACCTGCCACAACTGCTCCTGCTGCTCCAATGCCTGTCCCTGCTGCTAGGCAACAGCCTCGGCCTGCTCCACGGAAAAATACAGCTGAAGATGATGAACTTGCAGCATTACAGGCAGAAATGGCGATGTAGGCAGGTACTTTTATTTTTTCCACCTATGCCATATGTGTGGGTAAAAACAGTTGTCAGTTGATGATCAATTCTTCTATTATTGCTTGACATAACAATCATTTCATGGTGAAAAGATTTTGTGAAGTTTGTGTTGCAATATCAAATTAAGATTACTAGGTATTTGCTTGAGTCTGTCAAGAAGAAAATTGGTAAATTAATTTGCTTGGTTCTTCAGTCTTCTATCATGCATCCTACATTTTTCACATGTTTGATGCTGCTTGTGAAATTTATATAATAGCACATGATGGTAACTCCCTTTTATAAATATTTTAATGTGAGAATCCACATTTCCCATTATCAAAGCCTTAGAAGGTCATTTGACTGTTCATATACAACCTTCTGATTTATTTTAATGTGAGTCTACAATTCCCATTATCTAATCCACATTTCCCACATTTATGAGCCTCTGCTATCTGTTTATATACAAGTTTTGATTTATTAACATGTATCTTGTTCTTTCGGAGAAGAGTCAGGCAAAAGCTTACTCCACTTTCATTAAGATAACAGAAGTGAGATTGGAATTCTTCTGCAGTTGAATACCCTAAATCTTGACTGCAATATTTCATTAAGCATGTATGGCTTTAGATGTTGGCTGACGTTGTAACCATGGCCAGAATGCAAGGGACATAGAATATAGATCCGGCTCACCATTCCCCCACCTCTTTTTTCTTTTTTTTTTCTTTTGCCCCTTCTCCACAACCAAAATCGGCCTCCATCTACTAATTGCTGTGTGAAAGCGCAAATGGCTATTTCATACTTCATGGAAGACATTTTTATTCTATCAAAAAGTGAGTTATATCAATATCTTAAACATAATAATCTGCTTATCATTTTTTTTTGAATTTCTGCAGGTCTTTGATGCTTGAAGTGAGACCATGTAAAAATGATTGTGTACTCTGATCGAGATGACAAGATTCTCCACCTCTATAGTTTACGTCATCCAGTGTGTATACATTTTCGCTAGGCATTATAATGGTGGCTGATATAAAAGACGATGCTGTCAACTTTGTTTGCCCTTTTTGATTTCTTTAAGGTGGATCGTTCATGTAATCACACCATTATAAGGCTAACAGTCTAGCTCATCGTTCTCTCATGCGCATAAAGAATAAGTTATGATTCACAGGGTATTTGCTGAGAACGTCAGACTGCATAGTGGTCATCCTCTGTCCCACCATTGTCATCATGAAGGTGGGGGAGGGGGGGTCGGAGGATTGTTTTTTCCTATTAGTCCCGTGTGTCTCTTCATACAGGTATCAAACGAGATCCATCAACCTTGCATAGGTGGCTGGGTGTTTTTTCACCCCGTGATGAAAGGTGGTAGGTCTATATTGCAAGGATCTATGGCATCGTTCAATCAGCTGCGTAACTCAATCTGCTTTACTGTTTTGATATCATGTTGAAATCCTTATTCTTATGTGTAGATTTGAGGAGATCTACAATAAATCTAGTCTCTTTGAAGGTAGCAAATACCAGCATCATTTTTTAGGTGCTATGATGAAGCGCCTTCCTCCTCCCAGCCCTAAGGGGTCTAGGACTTCAGGGAGGTGCCCCTTACTCTAGGATTTTTTCCTAGCTGCTCAGACTCTTGAAAAATCCTAGAGTAAGGAGCACCTCTGAATCTAAAGAGAAAGAGAGAGAGAGAGGAGATTGAGGGAAAAAAGATTTTGTATTCCACGCCTTATGTAAAATTTTAATACAATCTGTGTGTGTAGCCAATAGATCTGATAAAAAAAGTTTAGTTAACCCACACATGAAAGTACTCATCGAGTTTATGTATGTCCATGTTTCACATATTCTCATTCATTGGATTTAATTTCAGTCTAAACTCTTGGTTAGTCCTCTTAAGACCTATCAAATCAGATCTTAAAAATTTTAGGATCAAATTTGATCCTAGATTCAAATAGAAAATTTGTGCAGTTCTGTCCGTGATACTGAGTTGGTTCAATCTCAAACTGAGTCGGTTCACTTGCATAGCATGCTACAATTTTTTGAGATATCTCTTTCTGTTTGTTGAGACATAGTCGATTCAGACTGAGATTGGATCGATCCACATATAATTTAGTCGATCCAGTCTCAGTCCGAGCCGACTAATATCCTGAATTGTTTGTTCCTCCGCATTTCAGTTCTGGCTCTGATTCTTTGCTCCACCTTGTGTCTTCAAGTTTTCGGAGCACCAACGAAGCCCTTCGAAGTCCTGAACATCCGAATCTTGAGCCTATGGAGAGCTATGCATCGCCTTCACCTTAGGATAATTTCTGTCCTAATTCTAGGACCACACCTGTCTTAGTCTTTCGGAGCTAACATCCCAACGACTCCTATAACCTCTTAAGGTTTGGGAGCAACACAAACTCCTACGATCTTCATCCTGGTGCGTCCAAATCTTGGCACACCTGACAACGTCTTCCTGCACGATCTCGCTATCGCTGCACGCTCTGACAGCCTCTTGTGCAAATTTACCTCTGCCAACCCTCTTTAGCTGCTGAGCGCTCCTTTGGAAGCTTTTGGGATGATCGTCTCCACTGCTGAAGGCACATGGCTTGCTTTTTGCACCACTCTAGAGTATATTGCAGGCGTCCTTCTGCTTGACAACCGCATCAATTTTGTCTCGAACTTTTCTGAGAAACTGCAGCATTTCTAAACTGACACTCACTGCAACGATGCACCTATCATGGTCTCCTCAGAGCCATGCCTCTCTGTCTGCACATTCTGCTCCATCTGGCTTTGTGCAGCCTTGACACTGGTGCTAGGATATTGCTCCTCCTCTTGTACTTCTTCGCTCTGAACTCGTGCCAAATTTTCTCCACCTGTAAAGCCATCTTTGTCCGGTGCTCCATTTGAACCTGAAGTCCACCTGATGCCGCATAAGTATTTGAGGCCAACCATCCAACGCTGTCCTGCTGGGCTTGCGCTACACCTCGAACACCATCGCTACCTCTTCGGATCATCCGCACTCCATGAACTCCTCCGAAGCTGTTTCGAATACACCGCACTCTGCAGACTCCTTCGAAACTATCAAAAAGCTCATCCAATTCTTCACCTTCAGCGACTGAACCCTACAAATTTCATTCTAGCACTTTATCCTCTTCTGTCCCTGCACCAACCGTCGCTTCAGCTTCTCCTGGAGTAACTGCAGCTCAAATCCTATCCTGGGCTCAGATCCATCTATCTCAATCTGAGGCTCACCACAACCTCCTCATAGATATCTGGATCCTCTCTTGCTACAAACAACCTGTCTGACATGGTCTTCCCAGGGTCATGGCTTTTCGGTACCCGCACATCCTGCATAGAATCATGCTGTGCATCACTGTCGCTGGTGCTAGAAACTGGCTTCATCTTTGCACTCTTAGATTCTGAACTTGTGCCAAACCATCCTCCACCCATGGAGGCACTTTTGACCGGTGCTCCACTTGAATTGCGACTCCTCCTGATGCCCCTACAGAAGATAAATCTGATCCAAGATCAGTATCTCCATCCTTCCAAGGCTTCACAAATCTTTGCTTTAGTCGAACTATTGAATGCATCCCCGACTACTTTTTTGTCTTCTTACACCCAAAGGCTATAGTTGCTTCTTCAGCTTCCCTCGACCATTACCCCTTGAGTGAACTCTCCTCATTCACCAACAGCCCCCATGCTGCCCTTCTTCCCAGAGATCCCTATCGCCTAACCATCATAAATTCTGATGTTTCCTCCAAGATCGCCTCCAACCAAAGTTGGATCAACAAATTATGCACCTAAACCTTCCACCCCGAGAAGCATCCCTTTCCTTCAAATCTCTAGCCTCCACCTTCAATCTGCTACACCCAGTTGGCCAAACCACAGCAAAAAGAACAAAAGTTGATCTGAGACACCGTGAAATATAGATGTGCAGATTTTTGATTTCACCTTGTATGACTTCTCCTTTTTTTACGCTCTACCAGACTCTGATATCAAATATAAGGACCCATGGCATTGCTCAACCCGCTGCTTAACTCAATCTGCTGTGCTGCTCTGATACCATGTTGAAACCCTTGATTTATGCATTGACCTGAGGAGACCTGCAATAGATCCGATCTCTCTGAAGGCAGCAAATACCAGCACCAATCCCAAGGTACTATGATGGGGTACCTCCCTCCTCCCAACCCCCAAGGGCGTTTAGGGCTTGAGGGAGGCGCCCCCCACTCTAAGATTTCTTCAAGAAACCTGGGGCGATAACCTAGAGAGAAAGAGAGAGAGAGAGAGGAGATTGAGGGAGAAAAGACCTTGTATTCCACACCCTGTGTCAAACCCTAATACTATATATATATATATATATATATATATATATATATATATATATACAGCCAATAGGCTTGACAAAAAATTTTCTTGGCTAACCCATACATGAAAGTACTCACCAAGCCTATGTACACCCATGTCTCATATGCTCTCATCTCTTGGACTTAATCCCAGTTCAAACCCTTAGTTAGCCTCCTTAAGGTCTATCAAATTAGGCCTTAAGAATTCTAGGATCAAATTTGACTCTAGATCCAAACAGAAAATCATGTAGCTCTGCCCGACACTGAGTCGACTCACCTGCGATTGAGTCGACTCAGACTAGCATGAGTCGACTCACCTACGTACCATGCCACAGTTTTCCAAAATATCCCTTTCTGTTTACCTGAGATATCGTCGACCCAGACTGTGACTGGATTGATCCACCTGCGACTTAGTCGATCCAATCTTATCTGAGCCAACTAACACCATGAATCTGCTTGTTCTTCCACAGCTTCAGCTCTGGCTCTAATTCCTTGCTCCACTTATATCCCCAAGTCTCTGTAGCACCAATCAAATCCCTCGAAGTCCTGAACACTCGGACCTTGAGCCCGTAGAGAGCTATACACCACCTCCACCTAGGACCACACCTGTCTTAGTCTTCTGGAGCCAATACTCCGACTCCTTCTGTGGCCTCCCAAAGCTTGAAAATACTACATCAACTCCTACACATGATTTTTGCCCGTTCGTTATGATGTGTTTAAATTGATTTGGTCTTTACATAGGATTGGAAGTGCGGTTGAAATCCTTAATCTGGCCAATTTTGAGGGGAAGCCAATGAACCGGGTGGGTGAAACCCCATAATTGAACCAGTTTGCTTAATAGATTTTCATATGCCAACGGGAATAATCTTGTGCACTCTTCTTGACCTTCTAACTCTGCATAAGAAACGATAGAAAATGTCTGGCTGCTGCGATAGCTGTACAAATTTTGTTCTTGGAATATACTAATGGTGGAATATGTGTTCTATCTTAAGATGAGCACACTGCGCCAGAGGCTGTGCTTGGTGGCCAAATGTAAAAGGTTGAGAGGGATGAATTGACTCACTATAAGTGTTTTGGGAACTCCAATCAAATATAAGCCTCGATAATTACAACTTTTTTAAAAAAAAAAGAGTTGAATTTTTTCATATTATATCTAAAAATTATATATTTTCACAATTGAGGGATATTCTTTTTGGATACTGTCATTTTTTATGTCAAAAACACCTATTCATTTTTTATATAATACATAATTATCTATAATCATTCCAACGAATGAGTCTCGTCTATCAAAAATATCTTTCAGCTGAAATTCATAATCTTGATTCTTAAAAAATATAAAACATGCTCTAATAAAATTATGGATAAATTTTTTTAAAAAAATCAAGTTAATAAAATTATCGAAAGATTTATTTCGTTATCTGTAAATAGTTATTTTGAAACTAATTTGAGAAAAATTCAATCTGATGAAAACATTTACGTGGGTTTGTTTTGAAAATTTTGTACCTATTTATTTATATTTTTAAATATATATATATTTTTATTTAGTATTACATAATTTATATAAATATAATTTATTTTTTAAAATAACTATTACAGAATTTGTTTATTTAAATATTCCCAGTCTGATGCCCGAGTCCTTCACGAACGAGGCGTTACCCGAGCGTGCGGAGATTGCTTGCTCCTCCTCCTTGAATTGTCGCTCCTGCGATAAAGAAATCGACCGAGGTCTGTCTCTCTCTCAACCGCCATCATTCATGGAAGCCAATTTAACTTGCTCACGTAATCTCCGACACTATTCTCTCTAGGGGTCTCGCTTTGGGGTTCCCCGTCTCCGGATTCGATCCGGGTCGCGCGATGCAGAAGACCGCGCAGGCCTGGTTCTCTGGGGGGCCGAGCGATCGCGACCAGCAGAGCTCCTCCTCCCTCCTCGCCGACTGGAACTCCTACGCCGCCTCCAGATCCTCCGAGGAGGCCGCCTCCTCCGCCCTGGGCTTCGATCTCGAGGCCGCCGTCAGAACCGCCAACGATAAGGTCACTGGAACCTTCAACGTGTAAGAAGAGGCCACTCTCTTTGATCATCTTCTTCGTTTTCAGTTCTTACTGCAATCTATTTCTTGTGTTCTGTCCTTCTGTTGCTCTTTGGTTTTCTTGAACGCTTCTTGGTAATTTAGGGTTTGGGTTCAAAACTGTTGAGATACAGTGTCATGCTGGTTCAGCCTAAACTGTGGATCAGATTCTGGAGGAGGGGCCTTCAAACAAGAACCGAACTATAACAATTTGATGAGGTGACGGCCAATGGATCCCAAATATTTGTTATGTTTCATTATATCGAAGTTGGTTGTGTGGAAGAACGAAGACATAGATGAGTTTTAGACCTTTTGGAATACAAAGAGGATATATTGCAAAGTAGATTGCTGAGCTAGATCTTGGTTAATCTACGTAGTATAGAAGTAGGTAAAATTGAAGCTGCCATATAGAAGTTTTAAGAGTTACAACATCTGAAAGCAAAGTACCAGAAAATTGTGTAAGGTGGTATGACATGTGGAACAAAAATTGCAGGAGGTTGGGGAAGAAGGGTTTCATATATGAGGGTGAATTGGAAAAGGTTAGTGTGTCAAGATGGAAGTGGGAAAGCGTTTGAACTGATTTATGTCAATAGATAATGTAGTCTCGGTAAAAATGAATGGAAAAGGAGTGGTAGACCTGACACTAAAAGAAATACAGATGAGATTATAGTTATGGTCCTTCTAAGGAAATTTGGATGATTGACTTATTGTAGTTCACGATCCACAATTTGAGAGGCCAGGTAATATTTGCTTTGCTATGATTTCCAAGGCTACTATTTATCTCTGTACATTCATCTTTCAAGTGTCAATAGCATAACTATTGATGCCCTTTTCAAAAAATTCTGAAAAACATCTAATACTTTGGGATTCATAATGAAATCCTTATGAATTGTTTAAATAGGTAACTAATGCATCTTGAGGTAATTGCATCAATAGAGAACTTTTACCTTTATATATTTCAGATTGTATTTCCATGAAGCGAGGAAGTTTGAGTTTGCATATAGGATGTATAGCCCAATAATATGTGAGAATATGAATTTTCGTGCAAAAATGGCTGGCCATGAACAATTGTTACTGTCACTTTTGGCATTGCTTCCCCAAATTTATCTGATGTGGTAGGATTCAGGTCCACATAATGCTCAGATAAATATTAATAATGTAAAATAAATGTTACCATGGAATAATATTTTTATATTTTGGTTGTTTTGATGAAGTGTGTAGGAAAATGAATAGAATAATGAGTTGAAATGGGCTCAAGCATGCGATCGCGCTCTTGGTGGCTATGGTATCTTAAGATATCATAATATGCCAACCTATCACTTGCACAACTATGGAACATGATGAGTAAATCCTTGTACGTAGTACACCTTCATGGGCCCAAGTATCAAATGTATATAAAACTGTAACATAAATTACTGGATTTCTCTAAGATAGTAGTCCGATCATGATTTTTGAAATCATATGACAACTTTAAAACTCAAATTATTAGCCCACTTAAATAGCCTTAAAGATCAATCAGCAAAGAAAATAAAGTTAAGAAAATTAATAGAATTAGAAATCCCTTCACCGCCAGTAAACTCTTCACACTCTCTAATACCCTTGAGGGGGTATCGTTGTGCGATTTTTTTTTTTCCTTATGCTTTTTTCTCTTACAAAGTTATGGATGCAATTGGATTTAAACCAAATTCCCAAAAATTCATAATTTTGTATATCTCTTCTTAAGTTATATATTTGATTTTTTTAAATTTGAAACTTTAGAGAATGGATGTCTGTATCATTCTCCCATTTTTTTAATCAGATCTAAGTATTTTTAAGATGAGTTAAATCGTAACTAGTTCCCTTTTTTGCAATAATTATGTCTTAGATATTGTCCATTGGCACCAGCTTTGGTACAATGAGCCAATGTGATACGTGTATTGTTGCTTGTGGATATGATGTTGATCAAGTACCAAGTGATCTAACCCATAGCCTATAAAAGATTTACTATAATAAACCTAATGTTGGTTTTATATTAATTAGAGTTTCATTGTATCAGAATTCTTGCTTACCGTAGCTATTAAGGCTTACCGCAACTATTTGGATTTAAAATTATTACTTTTCAATCATTCACCTTTTCAAAGCCTTTCCCATAATTTTAATCATTTAGCATAGTCATGTCTTTCTCTTTCTAGAATCTTTGACATAGATTTGGAGACCGTTTCTTATTAGGGCCTTGTTAGATTTTATTGCATGCTGTTTCTATTCAGCCATTTCTGTCACTTGCCTTAATTGATATGATATCCATGCATCATCTAGTACACGCGTTGCTCTACCATTGCTAGCTTATCAATTCTCAATTGATTTAACCTCCATGTGTCCTTCAAAATACTTTATCCTCATTATAACGTTGCTTATTTACCAACATATGTCTCAGCATTTTCATTTCTGCCACTTGCATCTTGTTTGCTTCAACCTTTTAACTACCCAACTTTACTATCTATTGTAGTTTACATAATGCTCTGGTACGTTGAGGGAATGTGTTGATGACCTAACAATCAAAAAGCATTTCGCTTCATTCGTTTACTTCCAACTGTATAAGATATGGCTTATCTACCCACTTATTCTTTTGTAAATAATTCCTAGAAATGAAAATGATCATATACATTGGGGCCCCACCTGCATCCCGATTATGTGGGAACTACGTCACATATATACTATTATTTGCTCTTTTAGCTTTAGACCCTTATTTTAGTTCAAAGTTTAACCTTCGAATTGGTTAAAGTTGTTCTTACATTGTGCCACATCTTTGTAGATATTATCAATAAGTTTATTGACGATTCCTGTGAGGAGGAATGGTTATGGTGCTGACAATTAGTGTAAGCCCATAGTGGGTAAGCCTCCCTTTGCATCAAAAAAGAAAAAGTGTAAGCCTATCATGATTACAAACTAACTGGGCTTGTGATAACTAGTCTTGTTGCTTGCAACTGCTTTAACACATTGGTTCTCAGCGATTTGAGCATACCATGTATTCAGACCTTATTTTTCTTAATGCCCCCAAATTCTCTTGGTACGCTTACATTTCTTTTGTCTCGGTCAATAGAGACCATTTGTAAACTGTATTTATTCTATATGTATATTCAAGGCTTTATTAGCATGTAAATAAATTTGTTCCCTCGGATTATTGTCATTTTTTAAAGTCTTTTTGGTTTGCCATAACTTTCAGATTATTGCCTAAATTGAAATGTGCATATGCACATGTTTTATTGTTTACCGTATTTATCATTTTTTATATCTACATACATGTGTATGCATGCATGTAAAAATGTCTGACAAAAAACAATGAAAAACAGGCATATTAATTTTTATGCCTAGTACTGCATGCTAATTATTACATTTTATAGTAAAGAAGCACTTAAGAAGCAGTATTGGAGAGAGGTCCACAGACACTTCAAAGCCGGTGTGATCTCCTTGCTAGAGATTTATAGCTTCTAGGTTCCAATCAGAATGTTGGTTCACAGACCTCATTCTGCAGCTGGTGATTTATCCATAATTGTAAACCAATTATCAAAAATTTAAAGTTAAGCTGGAGAATGTTCTTTATTACTTGATCTATATGCTAGCATTAACCCTGGCAGCAACTAAGTAGGTTTCTTGAGCTAGGTATGCTCTGCGCTAATGAGAGTGTTACTGAAAAAATAGAGATGACATTATCTTGTTTCTGATGCAAGTTTCTTTTGTCCAGTCATAAAGTATTTAATGATATGATTTACAGTTTCTTATCTATTCTGCAAATCAACATTTAAATTTGATATTTGTTCGGTTGATATTTTTCAGGTTTTCCAAAGGTGTTAGAGAATTACCTGGAAGTTTTCAGTCAGCCACTAGCAATGTACCATCTGGAAAGTCTCTTTTATACTTTGGACTGCTCCTTGCTAGTGGCATTTTTCTCATTTTTATTGCATTCACCATGTTCCTTCCAGTCATGGTGTTGATGCCTCAGAAATTTGCTATCTGTTTCACACTTGGGTGTGCCTTTATTATTGGATCATTCTTTGCTCTTAAAGGTCCTAAGAATCAGCTTGCTCACATGGCTTCAAAAGAGGTATCAAATTACTAGAGATGCCTTTTCTTGTTAGTTTTGTGCCACTTCTCTTCCATATCTTCTGATTAAAGAAAAGAAAGATGAGTACATCACATTTACACAAAAAAAAAGAAAGAAAACGATATAGGTGTTATGTTTTAGTTGACTTGGAATAGGGTTGGCTATGGGGAAATATGTATTTGTTCTTTATTTACTATATTAACTGTGTAGTAAGAGGACAAACTTTTTGATTTATTTTCTTTTATGAATCATGGAGTAGTTTTAGGTTAAAACAATATTGTTAATGCTGCAATAGAGTTTCTTGTTCCAGATTTAGGAATGTGAAAATGGCTGAAGTATCAATGGTAGGATTTCTTTCATGTCTTGATGATGGATTCTCTCTTTATTAGGAAGAATTTGGGGATTTTTTACTCCAGTTGATTTCAGTTTAACTTTTGTTCCTGTATGTATTTACAAAACTAACAAATTTCAGATTGGTTTGGTTTTAATTTGGTCAACCTATACTTGACCCAGTCTGGCCCCACTTTAAGACCCCATGGTAAGAACCTGTATTTTTGGATTCATAGTCTTAAACCTAACACAGTTCCAAACTTGGTCGTTTTTTCCAGGAATAGGTCTGGTTCCTGAAATGGTTCTGTCATCCATAGCCTGTTTTTTCCCCGGTGAAACCGGGTTATTCAGGTGGTTTGAACAAAATTTTCCCTCCCCTAAGATAGAGTGATACCTGAATATCTGTCTTTTGTGATATGTTTGCTGTACTTCTTTCTATGAAACTCACTCCAATTTACTTCCTTGACTAGGTTGTTACATAAGAATGTAAATGCATTCGATTGGGCAAGTTCTAAACTTGGCCAAATTTTCCAGGAATTGACCTGGTTCCTGGAAATGGATCTGTCATCCATGGCCTGATTTTTTTTCCCTGTCAAACTGGGTTAGTCAGATGGTTAGGACAAAATTTTCCCCCTCTAATATAGAGCAATACCTGAACATCTGTCTTTCGGGAGATGTTTGCTGTACTTTTTTCTATGAAACGGACTCCAATTTACTTAGACTATGTTATTACATAAGGATGTTAATGCATTCTGTTAGGCAACTTGAGTCAGCCTGCCTGAAGAGCACCCTATTTTCTATGACTTCCATATTTAGAGCCCTAGTTGTAGATAACTATGTCTTCCTGATCTTTGCAGCATTCATGCTCAACTTAGTCGTCCATTTCAACCAAATAGTCTTTCCCTTCTGATAATTGCCATGGAAGTTATACCAAAAAAAAAAAAAAACTCGTTTCTGGAATGGCGTTACTCTAATCCACTCTGACTGATCACTAGCACCTGCAAAATTATGTGGTTGGCCATATGTCTTGGACATCACTAGCAGCATCTGAGTTTCCATTTCTTGCCATAAATATTGTTAATCCACAACTGTCCTCTTTTGGTGTTATAAATTTTGTGTTGAATGGTACTTGGTCTGGAATATAAAGGTTTCTGGGCTAAATACTAATTGAGTAGAGGGCTGGTGCTGTGTGTCTCCATGCTTTAGTACATCAGCTAGATGCACAATAGGTACTAAAGTGGATGATCACTTTGAGGTCCAGAAAGATAATTTGTGGTTCTATTTGAAAATTAAACTTTGATCCAAGGTTCGCCGAACCGTACCGGAGGGGGTACTAGATGCGACCAACTCGGCATGGTACGGGTCTGTACCATGCTGTTTCGAGGTGTACCAACACAGGGAGAGCCACAGAGGGAGGGGGAGTGGAAGAAAAGGAGAGAGAGGTGGGGGGAGAGGGGAGAGGGAGGGGGAGCGGGAGAAAAGGAGAGAGGGGTGGGGGGGGGAGGGAGGGACTTGAAACCCTACCCCAGCCCCAAGAGAGGGAGAGGGAGAGGGAGAGGGTGGGGAGGGACTTACTATACCAGCAGGAGGGCAGAGCATTTGAGCAGCAGCAGGCAGGGAAGTGTTCGCAAGCAGAGAAGGGGTGCTCTCTCGAGCATCCGAGGTCGGGTGGGTGGAATGAATTGCGAGCCATTTCGTTTAATAGATGTGGGCCGTTTAATAGCCAAGTTGTGTGGGAGATTTAATAGCCGGGGGAGCTGTTTTATTTTAGAAGCTTGAATCGTGCCGGTTGCCTATCAGTCTGGTTCAGCAAACCATGCTCTGATCAGTTTGCTGCTACTGTGGTTTATCTTGTGATAGTAAGTGGCTTATAATTCAAAAACTTGGAGGGTAAGTTGAATGCAAACATTGGATATAAAGTTCCATTTTCCCTGACGAGCTTTCTCTGACATGTAGCCATTTCAGTTGCTCTTTACTTCATGGTCACTGGTATCTCACTTAAATGGTCTATCAAGCGTTGCTATCAGATCTGCTTTGTATTTTTATATGTTTTCACTAAAATTTGTGGTAAGAATAATAACTTATGTCAATATGGGCTTCCGTGTTTTTAACAGAGACTACCTTTCACACTGGGATTTGTTGGAAGCATGGTGGGTACCATTTATGTGTCCATGGTGCTTCATAGCTACATCCTTTCTGTTCTCTTCTCTGTGCTTCAGGTAATGATCCTTGTGATCTTCACTCTACTTGCATTTTATTCTTCTATTTCTCCAAGTTGCTGGTAAATATCTGACCTATTGCTGTCAAGATATGCATGTGGCTTCATTATGTTATTTAACTGTCTATAATTTTCTTTCCCTTTTCTAAATATTTGCTGTTTTGCTATTGTTTTCACGAGCACATAATGTTAGCAAGATATAGCTGGTTTAATACTTTAGTTCATGATAATGGTGCGTAATAACATTGTCAATTATAATATGCAGACCTGAACTCCTTCCTTTGTAGTAACTTTTATTTTGTCTAGACATCTTAGTTGATAGCAAATATGTGTTGTCTAAATGCTTAAAATAAATACTTCAAATGTAAAGAACATCAACATAACCTATTCAGAGCTGACAGAAAAATTAATTACACTTTTTTTTGGGGGGGGGTTCTGGCCTAGGTCCTTGCGCTTGGATATTATGCTATTTCATATTTTCCTGGAGGATCTGCTGGAATGAAGTTTCTTTCGTCAGCTCTTACATCATCAGTACTAAAGTGCTTTGGCAGGTGATGTGGTGAGGTGTAAGTCTCATTTTCCCATATGAGGGTGAGCTAATATCCTAGGTTTCCTTTGTTTCAAGGGACTTCCTGTAACAGCATCCACACTAACGTTCTATCTTTTTGGTTCTTGAATATTATTAGCAGTATTGAGCTTGCAGTGTATGATGGGACTTCCAAAAATAAGCTAAATGGATTCAAGCGACACAAATCTTAGCTCAATAGAGAGAGAGGAGAGAGAGAGAGATCTGTTGGATATAAAGGATTTTAAGAGATGAGTTCTCATAACAATTTTAACTCATTACTCCTGTCCTGCGCATTTTTAAGCAGATACGCCTTAAGGTACGAGCCAGATTGGTCCTTTGTGAAACTGCTGCACAAATTTCTTTCCAAAAGAAGAAAGAAAAAAAAAGGACCTATGTTGTGGTTTGCTGAATTGGTTTTCTTGCATGGTTTCATATCATCCAACGATGGTGGCTTCCATACTGAAATTGGTTGTCACAATTGCTCATTCTTCGTTGTTGAGATTCGGACATATATCTTTCCGTGATTCTGCACTGGAGTTTCTTTTCATGCTGTGTTAGACAACTTGATTGTATTGTGGATATTTGTGGGAGGCTGTTTTCTTGTGTCAAAACGGTGCACGCAAAAGTCCAAGAGAGTTGGAAGGTTCAAAAAATTATTTAATTCTGTGCGAGCCTAGGTGGCAGAAGCCAAGGCAAAAAAATGAGATTTTTTTGGACATACTCCACATGAGGCCCTGGAACCGATTCTGTGCAGCCTTTGGTTTCTGTAGAGGATGTGTCAGTAGTGTCTCCTTGTATTCTTTTGGAGAAACCAAATTGCACGATCTTGACAGGCGTCACCCGAAACAACATGGGAGCACTGGCAACCCATTTGTGTTTTGTATTTGTGTTTATTTACTCTTTGCAAAATTAGGCATACAGGGAGAATGGTGCATACGCCTGGAGACTCTCAGCAGGCCGCGAGAATCACACTTGCGTTTCTCAACATTGTCAAATCACCTTGCTCATGAAAACCCCAAGAAAGTTGTTGCTCACAGACGGTCTCATCGGTGGACCTTTTCGTTACGCATCTATTGCGTTTCCATTTTTCACTTCCTTTTTGCCATCTAGGACTCAAGACGGATGAGATCGTTCATTTATCTGATTTTTACAAAGTGCTCGTACCAGCTCGATGAGGTGTGATGATGTAAATTTGTATTAGTGCCGCCTGCATATAAATGCTATGCAAGTCTAACAAATTACCTTTGATAAAGCTAAGAAATGTAGTAGATGAAACCCATCCGACAAGAACGAGCTCTCTATTGGGTGAAACACGGCTTCGGGCAAAACGATACAGCGGGTCATAACTGATTCATGTCAAACGCGACCTAGACTGCCTTTTGGTCTGAAAAGTAGAACGGTATACAGAATTTTACTCGGGGTCGTTTGGATGCCTCTCACCGGACAACGTACGATCCTTGGTTGTGACCATCAGAAAAGAACGTCTCAAACTGAAAGCCTATTGCCGGACTGGTGGAGGTTTGCCAAGCGTGGCTTTCGAACCCAAAAAAAAAAAAAAAAAAACAGGGCTTTCAAGAGGGATGGGTTGTATATTTTGCATAAAAAAGGGATTCATCTTTCTTTGCAACAATCTACAATTAGATTGCACGATGGTCCTTCAAGATCTATGCGAGCAGATGAACGAAGAAGTTTATAGTGCTGTGAGATTTATGCTATATGTGATTCAATGATTGAAGTTATGAAA
Source organism: Elaeis guineensis (assembly GCF_000442705.2). Lineage (NCBI taxonomy): Eukaryota > Viridiplantae > Streptophyta > Magnoliopsida > Arecales > Arecaceae > Elaeis > Elaeis guineensis. Next base: position 5,991,892 of record NC_026000.2, read on the forward strand.
AAAAGGTCAATTATAAAAATAAAAAATCTAAATCATTCAAGAGAGGTTTAACTTCTATTCTCAAAAGGAAAAAGAAAGGAAGAAATTCAAAAGACAATTGTTTTGTAGTATGAATCAACAGGTCATAGCTTCTATGGATAAAATAAGTCAACTAGGGCATAAGCTTACCTTATATGCTTCAAAAGCCATCGTCGCAGTAGCTTATACTTAGCTAATCAAAATAACCACCCGATACGATATTGTCAAGTCTCCTGCAGTTCAATAATATATTCTTAACGATCGAATGACGGGTTCTCCATCATTACAACATCCAGAATTCAAAAGTACATCGCATGGGAGTGTAAGATGGGAGAGAGCTCTTTTTATATTCAGATTGAAAACATCGTGCCAGACCTCGTATGTTTCTTATGTTTCACATATAGTGCTCCTCGGAACATCTTAGCCTTCGGGGATGACGCTGGGACTGACTGACTCGTGAATCAGTCACTCCGTCTTCCAAGCGCAAAGAAAGAAGCAGAACTCTGGAGCCGGAGAGCTTGCAGTGCCATTCTGACCCGAACTACTACTACACCCCTCAGTCCCATTGCGGTCTTCCTCTGCTGCAGCCCCTGGTACCCCAGGCTTGAATATAAACAAGGCATGCCCCGTTCCCGGGGCCCCGAACAGCCAGTCATGCACGTCCCAAAACACTTGCACCGGCACCTTCTCAACCATCACCGTCTCATTCCCCCGGAACTTCCATTGGAGGTTGTCCACATGGATCAGAACGACACCATCGATGCTAATCCACATCTCCGGATCCTTGGCTCCTGAGATCGAGTTCTCCACGATGATGTCGTGCTCCTTCGTCTTCCTCTCATCGAATCTGGCCCTCGTAGTGAAACACTTCTTGCCAAAAACATTCTCCCTCTTGGACACCAATGCTGCGCTCTCCAACGCGGGCCGGCATTTCGTCCTCTTGTACGCTTCCTTCTTGCAGTCCCCCAGCAGGAGGACCACCTCCTCATCGCATGCAAGCGCGACGTAGTAGCCTCCTGAGGGCTCGGGGCCATTGGAGAACTTAACCGACCGGAGGTCCCAGTAGATGTCGACGCGCTTGCCGTCGATCTCGAAGGACTTGAAGCCCTTCTTGCTCCAAAAGGGCCATGGCTTTAGGTCCACCTTGCATGTGAAGGGGCTGTCACCGTTGGACTTCTCCACGGAGACCGAGAGGGAGTGGTTGATGAGGTTCTTGCTCCAAACAACCGTCACATTTCGGGGCAACCCCAAAATATTGGCCTGGTAGATGGAGATCACCGAGCATTGTGCCGTCTTGTTGCTTGCCGGTTCCTCCACATGCTTCTCGCTGGACGAACGTGCAAGGTTGGCACTTGCCGCCTCCATATATGAATCAAATTCGCCGGTATCAGGTGAGAACTCGACTCCTCGAAGATATAGAAATTGTGGATACTTTAATCAAATCTAGAAAGCAATTTCTTCTTAATTTGTTGCGCGATAATAATTGATCTTGCTGAATGTCAAGCAAGATGGGAGGGGATGAGAATAGAATTCTTGACCAAAAATGTACCAAAGAAGGAAGAATCAAAATGTGAGAAAAATTCCCATTTTATGGAAGATTAAGAGAACCATGCATGAGAGAAGACTGCAAGCTGAAATAAAGCGTTTACCTCAGGCTAGAAAACAAATCAATCAGTAATGTTAAAAAATAGGGCCTTAGGTGCTTAGAAAATCATCATAAAGCGACCAAGAAAATTAGCAATAGCCGTATTGGGGACCCCAGATAGAAATCAAGGGATTTACAACAATTTAAGTGGTTAAATGATCTATGGGGAAAGATGAACAGGAAAACAATTCAATGAGGAAGAATACTTTTCCTTGTTCCTGGACTTCTCTTCTTGCGAGAAAAAGAGAGAGACCACGCCAAAATTTGTCCTATGTCGGTTGACAATTGTGCCCCTAAAGGCTGAGCACCATAAAGAACAAGAAATAGCCTTGGTGACCAAACTAACCAAACTGACTACTAAGAATTCTGTTATTAACTTAGCATTCCGAGCATATGATTACAACATTAGAAGGATATTGTAGTTATTTTAGGAGCAAAAAAGAAAGATATCTGTATCTATAATAAGCAAACAGGACGGAGAAAGATTGGTCGGGAGGAAAAAAAGGAGAAAATTTCTCCTTCTTGGTCTGTTGAACTGCCGCATCAAACTCCATCACCATTTTCCCCACCCATCAAACGCATCTCCTTGCCACAACGTTATCCAGATTTCTACAACTTTTATGAATCATCCATGATTTTTCCTTGGTGAAGTTATACTGCAAGTTATTTTTATATAATTGAATTCATCAAGAATAATTAGTGATTTATAAATTTTATAATTTATCATCAACATGCATATTTATACACCTATATATTATTATATTATATAGATAGAAATATATGTGCATGCATACAAATGTATATACACATACATATGATGTTGCCGGTGATGGTGCTTCTGTATTCCTTATTTCTTTCACAAAAGAAAAAAAATGGAATGTCATTTTTTCCTTACATAAGCAAAGCAAGTATATAAATATAGCCATAAACTTGAATTCTTTTTTCTGTTCTTTTTTTTTTTTTTGTCAATCTTTAATTATCCTTTTGTTTTATGAATTTCAAAATGTTAGCATGTAGTTTGTTGTTTTTTTCCAACCAATTGAAGCTATTCAGGACAATCATAGGTAACAGAAGGCTTGATCATAACGTAGTTTGTGCTGCACCAACCCCATCCATTTCCAATTTTGAGCTTGAGATGATTGGAGCCATGGATGATGGATAGGTTGCTGCCATCCCATTAAAGACACAATTCTTCTACCATGGAATCATGCACAAGTTTACCATCAAGTCATTACTTTTATAAGCATACTGTATTTAACAAGCACTAGTTCCCTCCCCTGACAACAAAATTGCAGGCACTTCCATGGCTTCAACCCATGGGAGTCCATGCTTATGGGGGATAAAACAGAGCAAGTTCCCTTCTGTACAAATTGCTGGCACTCTATGGCTCAATGCAATAAGAGTCCAGGCTTACAAGGGAAAGACAGCAAAGCTAGATAAACTAATAACAAACTAATAAGCCAACTGATAGAATCATTACTACTAAAAGCATGAACCATCACTTCTATGGCTTCCAAGCAAATGGCCCTGGTTTATTGGAGAAACAAGTTTGCATGGGACTGGCACCGATTAGTGGACCATTGTTGGAGGAGTCACCCAGATGATGGATATTGTTTTGAGCCACCACAAAATTAGTATGATTCTGCAATGCTGCACCACCTCCCATCAAATTATTGTTCTCAAACAACCCGATTGAACTCTTGGGTGGATCGACAGGGACCACAAATCCGCTGGCAGAGTCATATTCCAATATTGGACCAACCAGTGGTGACATAGATGATGTTGGAATTGGCAGCATCATAGCTAAGGGTACCTCATCCATGTTCGTTGGAATTGAAGGCATCATAGCAAGGGTACCTCATCATTGTTAGTTGGAATTGAAGGCATCATAGCTAAGGATACCTCATCCATGTTCATTAGAATTGAAGGCATCATAGCTAAGGGTACCTCATCCATGTTCATTGGAATTGAAGGCATCATAGCCAAGGGTACCTCATCCATGATCGTTGGAATTGAAGGCACCATAGCTAAGGGTACCTCATCCATGCCCATTAGCCCATAAGGATACTGCAAGAAAGCATCTGTAGAAATCTGTCCGCTACTGAAGCTCATTGGCTGTGGAGGGTCTTGCAAGGAAGCGTTCATGGTGAGATATGGATCCGAAACCATCAGATCATAAGCAGAACCTGTATTTTGAATACCCATCATCCCATCACGGGGAGTGATTTCTAGCAATTGGCTTCCCATGTTCATGGTCTCTCCTAAATTGAAGTGCTTTCTATCTTCAAGCAATTGGATTCTCTCTTTGATCACCTCCATTCTTGAGTCCAATTGATGAGCAAGCTCCCTTAGTGACTTGAGCATGGCATAAAACAAACCATCCAAAGGCAACAATGGCATATCAGCTAAATCCTTGCACCTCCTATTGAATGATGCTTGATGTCTGACGATTTCAGCCTTCATGTAACCTGGTAAGTCAAGTTCGTTCTTGTTTCGGATATCGATACTAAGCTCTCGATACCTGTCAATAATGTGTCGAGCTGCTTGATTGTCCTCAGGCCATGTCTCTACTTGTTCTCGGGGTCCAAAGCTTATCACCAAGACCGGGATGTCACAAAGAATGGCCAATTCACTAGCCTTCTTCTTTAGCCCGGCTATTCTTTTCCTATAGGTTGCCGAACGTTTGTGCTGTTCTTCAATGAACTTTAGTTGTACCTTGGACTGGCCCATGTCGAAAATTTTGCTAAACATGTGAAGAATGTTTATGTGTGTATTCTCAGAGAAAAAAAAAAGATTTGATCATTTTTGTCGTATTAATCTCAAAAGCTTGTTCAAGACCAACATGAAACAATCACAAGCTTATGAACTGGAAAACATAAATTTGGAAGAAATAACGAATTGCTAATGAAGATTAGAAAGTTGAGAAAGAAAGATCTGATCCTAAAAATAGGGGGGAAAGGGGAATGTTTTACTTGATGATAGTCATTATAGATTTCTTTCCAAGCGTATAATCAAAACTAACATATAACATAAAAAAGAAAAAATTTAGAAATATTTCATGCATAGGCCTTGGCTCAGTTATGATCAATTCTGTAAATCATCATATAATTGCATGGAGATTTACCATCAAAAATTTTTCCCTTAATTAAGAGAACATTGTGAATATGGAGACTTGATTGCTTTCAGACCAAAACTCCTTTTTTTCATGCTGCATCAGTGTCTAAAACATGAAAAACTTTACTATCTAGGATGGATCATGACTATCTTAAACCAGATTGAAACTAACCACCCGCGTAACATGCAACAGCCATATAATTATGCAAACTCCTTTTGACATTGATATATATATATATATATGTGCGCGCGCGCACGCGTGCCGTGACTAACACTGACCGTTGAGCACTTATTTATCATTCTAGAACTCTTTTTTTCTTTTGAGCAAAACATTTTATATTTTATGATTTTTTTATTATTATACTATGTGTTCTTTAACTTGCAGATATCATTATTCTCATCAAAAAAAAAAAAAAAAAAAAACGTCATAGATATCATGGTATACATTAAAATTTCTGTAACACTATTGCATAAGCATTACAAATTGTTACAACCTATAATAGCTCATGAGAGTTACTTGTAATCATCTTAAACCGGCTTGCAACTCACCAACGGCATAACGCACAACAGCCATATAACTGTGGACACTTCTTTTTCAGATTACTACATATATGTCGTGACTAACACTTTTCCATTAAGAACTTATCAAGCATTCTATAACTCTTTTTTTTTTTTTCTTTTTTCTTTTGAGCAAAACTTGTCAAACTTTACATTGTTTCTATCGTTATACGATGTGTTCTTGAACTCGTTGATATCATTATATACATCAAAAAAATTCCGCAACACTATGACATGACCATTACAGGTAGTTATAATAACCCACAAGAGAGTTAATTAAGAGTTAACATGTAACCTGCAATCAAAATATTAGGAAAAAAAAAAAAAACAATATCAAGTTCAATCATGTGAAGGTCTCCATGGTTTTAATGCCCTTGAAAAAGAAAGACACAACAAAGAAGGGAAATAAAAGAGGAACGCAGTCTTGAAGGCTCGGACTTACCTTGCTAGAAAGTGAAAAAAACCCTCGTCTTCTTTGAGAAGGGGAGAGTCTTCCACTCCTCACAAGAAAATTTAGTTCCCCTGATTGCACTCCCTCTTGCATAAATAGCTCTAACAGCGAGATCTCGGCCATCTCTGTATGGAAAGTGAGAAAGATAGGAAGGTTAACTTATATTTAATATATTCATTATTAGAATATCCTCCCCATAATTAAGAAAGTATTTTGATTAATTTGTTTCCTTAGAAACAAGTTCCTATTCTTTTAAGATTCCAGATTACAGCTGTGAACACATCCATAATTACTCTTTCCATATAAATATATATATACACACGTGCGCGCGGGGATTTAGGTGGGCCCGATTGCGAGCCTTTCGGCCTTTGTATTTTTGGTTTCTTTCTCTTGGAAAGCAAGATTAGACTCGTTTTACATTCTTTTAAATGTAGTCGCACACATCGAAAGCATTTGAGCATCAAAATGGAAGCCGATCCCATCCAATCCGTTTCTTCTCCTCCCAAAACCTACTCGACAGGAGAAAAATCAATAAAAAAAAAGGGGAGCTAAGACTAGGGTTTCTTCCAGAGCTGCAAAATTCCAAAACTAGAACAAAATTAGATGTCGAAGAGGCTGGAGAGCGAGAGGATTACGGACGGATTCACGAAGCGATTCGAGTGGGTGATATCCGATGATGTCGCCTTTAATTAATCCCATTCAATCCGAAGCGGAGGTTGTCATGGTTCGCTGCCACATTGGACGCCATTGTATTTTTTCCCCCTCCTCCTCCTGTTTCGCTCTCTTGGTTCGGCTGCTCTGGGAAAAGAACACCTTCGTTTTCCTACTCGGTCACAGGGGAGATGGGCGGCCAACAAGAATGCATGGATCAGTTGCGTAGATGTTGGGTCCAGCCCACGTGCACAGCCTACATATGCACATTAAGAAAGATCCAAATGAATTTTTTAGGCCCATTTTTATAAGCCCATTAGGGCTGGCTCCTTCACACATATATATATATATATATATATACACGGTAAAGCAGCAACAATTGATAAAAGAAAAAAAAAAAAACGAGAGACATGCGGCAGTGTTGACGGAGAAGAGGAGCGGCAGAGCAGTTTCATCAAATTGACGATCAGAGGGTCATTTGTGGTCCAATTTGACTGAAATTTTGACAGCACGTTCAGGACTCGTCGACCGTCAATCTGAATGGTGGAGATCTATTTGGAGCTTTAGAGACCTCAGTTTTTTTTTTTTTGTGTAGCCTGAACAGCAGCTGCGTTTTGGGTGGTCTCCTTCAAACTCTCTCTTGTCTCTTTGTGATTCTTACATATATCTTTGGAAATCTAGTTTGTGAGCATTTTATGGTGATTGTACTGCTGTAAATTTGCCTCAAATCATAGTGGAGTTTTTGATTAGGTCTCATAGGATCCGTGGGTTTTACTCTTCTTCACATTGGCGGGGTTTTCCACGTTAAAAATCGTGTGTCTTTATTGGGTGTGATTGTTCTGTGTTTTTGGGGCAGATTCTCGGATATATTTTTGCTGGGATTATTTGTTGTGATTGTTGGATATTTTGCTCTTCCCTGATTTTTTTTGATAGGAAAAGATTTTTTCGCTGCGTTGGTATTGTTTGATGCCTTGTTTCTTTCCCAACAAAGTGATATAAGAGCAGGTTGATTTGATATGCGTATAAACATGGATATCGGTACAAAAAGGATGATAAATTTGAATGGAACAGATTATCAATTATGGAGTAATAAGATGAAAGATCTCCTATTTATGAAGGCTTTGCCCTTGTCTATTTTTGCCACTGAAAAATCCGAATCTAAAACTAATGAGGAATGGGATTTTGAGCACAGATAAGTTTATAGATTTATTCGGTATTTTGTTGAGGAAAATGTTTATAATCATATCCAACATGACACACATGCACAAATTTTATGGGAGAAATTGAAAAATTTGTATGCCTTAAAGACCGACAATAATAAACTATTTTTGCTTAAAAAAATGATGCAACTGAAATATAAAGAAGGAAGTTCTATTGCTGATTAATTGAATGAATTTCAAAGAGTTCTTGATCAATTGTCGGGTATGGGCATAACATTTGATGATGAGATTGTAGGGCTTTTGATGCTTGCTACTCTATCTGATTTTTGGAAAATTTTTCGTGTTTCATTTGTTAGTGTTGCTCCTAATGGTACTATGACTGTTGAACTTGTTAAAAGTAGTATTTTGAATGAAGAAATGAGAAGGAAATCTCAGGTTTCATCTCAATCTGAGTTGCTTGTGATAGAAAATAGGGGAAGAAGTAAACACAAATGAAGAGAGTAGAGATAAAAGCCGAAGTAAGTCAAGGTCAAAATTTAAAAATTTTGAGTGCCATTATTGTGGTAAGACTCGCCATATCAAGAAATCCTGCTATAAATAGAAGAGAGAAAATAAAGATAACAGTGATAAGCAGGAAAAGAAGAATCATGAAAATAATGATCGTGTCGCCACTACCGTTGCAGATGATCTTGTTCTTGTTTATGATGATAAAATGATTAATGTTGCTTGTGATGAAACAAGTTGGGTGATTGATAGCGGTGCCTCCTTTCATGTGACTTCAAGGAAGGATTTCTTCGCTTCTTATACTTCTAGTGATTTTGGAGTGTTGAAGATGGAAAATGATACAGTGGTACCGATAGTAGACACTGGGACTGTTTGCTTAGAGACCAATAATGGAACAAAGTTGGCACTTAATGATGTCAAGCATGCACCTAGTGTTTGTTTGCATTTACTCTCTATTGGCAGACTTGATAATGATGGCTGTTGCAACTTCTCAGGTAATGGATAATGGAGACTTATCAGAAGAAATCTGATTGTGCCCCGAGGTAATAAATTTTCTAATTTATATCTGATAAATGCTTCTATTTGCATTCTGTGACAGCTTGTTGGAACTATGGCACAAAAGGCTTAGTCACATAATTTTGCCAATTGTGCCCCTGGAGGCTGAGCACCATAAAGAACAAGAAATAGTCTTGGTGACCAAACTAACCAAACTAACTACTAAGAATTCTGTTATTAACTTAGCATTCCGAGCATATGATTACAACATTAGAAGGATATTGTAGTTCTTTTAGGAGCAAAAAAGAAAGATATCTGTATCTATAATAAGCAAACAGGACCGAGAAAGATTGGTCGGGAGGAAAAAAAAGGAGAAAATTTCTCCTTCCTGGTCTGTTGAACTGCCACATCAAACTCCATCACCATTTTCCCCACCCATCCAACGCATCTCCTTGCCACCCACCAGATTTCTCAAATCGGCAACGTTATCCAGATTTCTACAACTTTTATGAATCATCCATGATTTTTCCTTGGTGAAGTTATACTGCAAGTTATTTTTGTATAATTGAATTCATCAAGAATTAATTAGTGATTTATAAATTTTATAATTTATGCATATTTATACACCTATATATTATTATATTACATAAATAGAAATATATATGCATGCATACAAATGTATATACACATACGTATGATGTTGCCGGTGATGGTGCTTCTGTATTCCTTATTTCTTTCACAAAAGAAACAAAATGGAATGTCATTTTTTCCTTACATAAGCAAAGCAAGTATATAAATATAGCCATAAACTTGAATTCTTTTTTTCTGTTCTTTTTTTTTTTTTTTGGCCAATCTTTAATTATCCTTTTGTTTTATGAAATTCAAAATGTTAGCATGTAGTTTGTTGTTTTTTTCCAACCAATTGAAGGTATTCAGGACTATTCAGGACAATCGTAGGTAACAGAAGGCTTGATCATAACGTAGTTTGTGCTGCACCAACCCCATCTATTTCCAATTTTTGAGCTTGAGATGATTGAAGCCATGGATGATGGATAGGTTGCTGCCATCCCATTAAAGACACAATTCTTCTACCATGGAGTCATGCACAAGTTTACCATCAAGTCATTACTTTTATAAGCATACTGTATTTAACAAGCACTAGTCCCCTCCCCTGACAACAAAATTGCAGGCACTTCCATGGCTTCAACCCATGGGAGTCCATGCTTATGGGGGATAAAACAGAGCAAGTTCCCTTCTGTACAAATTGCTGGCACTCTATGGCTCAACGCAATAAGAGTCCAGGCTTACGAGGGAAAGACAGCAAAGCTAGATAAACTAATAACAAACTAATAAGCCAACTGATAGAATCATCTACTACTACTAAAAGCATGAACCATCACTTCTATGGCTTCCAAGCAAATGGCCCTGGTTTATTGGAGACACAAGTTTGCATGGGACTGGCACCGATTAGTGGACCATTGTTGGAGGAGTCACCCAGATGATGGATATTGTTTTGAGCCACCACAAAATTAGTATGATTCTGCAATGCTGCACCACCTCCCATCAAATTATTGTTCTCAAACAATCCGACTGAACTCTTCGGTGGATCGACAGGGACCACAAATCCGCTGGCAGAGTCATATTCCAATATTGGACCAACTAGTGGTGACATAGATGATGTTGGAATTGGAAGCATCATAGCTAAGAGTACCTCATCCATGTTAGTTGGAATTGAAGGCATCATAGCTAAGGGTACCTCATCCTTGTAATTGGAATTGAAGGCATCATAGCTAAGGGAACTTCCTCATCCATGTTCATTGGAATTGAAGGCATCATAGCTAAGGGTACCTCATTCATGTTCATTGGAATCGAAGGCATCATAGCTAAGGGTACCTCATTCATGTTCATTGGAATCGAAGGCATCATAGCCAAGGGTACCTCATCCATGTTCGATGGAATTGAAGGCACCATAGCTAAGGGTACCTCATCCATGCCCATTGGCCCACAAAAATACTGCAAGAAAGCATCTGGAGAAATCTGTCCGCTACTGAAGCTCGTTGGCTGTGGAGGGTCTTGCAAAGAAGCGTTCATGGTGAGATATGGATCCGAAAACATCATATCATAAGCAGAAGCTGTATTTTGAATACCCATCATCCCATCACGGGAGTGATTTCTAGCAATTGGCTTCCCATGTTCATGGTCTCTCCTAAATTGAAGTGCTTTCTATCTTTAAGCAATTGGATTCTCTCTTTGATCACCTCCATTCTTGAGTCCAGTTGATGAGCAAGCTCCCTTAGTGACTTGAGCAGGGCATAAAACAAACCATCCAAAGGCAACAATGGCATATCAGCTAAATCCCTGCACCTCCTATTGAATGATGCTTGATGTCTGATGATTTCAGCCTTCATGTAACCTGGTAAGTCAAGTTTGTTCTTGTTTCGGATATCGATACTAAGCTCTCGTACCTGTCAATAATGTGTCGAGCTGCTTGATTGTCCTCAGGCCATGTCTCTATTTGTTCTCGGGGTCCAAAGCTTATCACCAAGACCGGGATGTCACAAAGAATGGCCAATTCACTAGCCTTCTTCTTTAGCCCTGCTATTCTTCTCCTATAGGTTGCCGAACGTCGATGCTGTTCTTCAATGAACTTTAGTTGCACCTTGGACCGGCCCATATCGAAAATTTTGCTAAACCTGTGAAGAATGTTTATGTGTGTATTCTCAGAGGAAAAAAAAAAAAAAAGATTTGATCATTTTTGTCATACCAATCTCAAAAGCTTATTCATGACCAACATGAAATAATCACAAGCTTATGAACCGGAAAACACAAATTTGGAAGGCATATCAAATTGCTAATGAAGATCAGAAAGTTGAGAAAGAAAGATCTGACCCTGAAAATAGGGGGGAAAGGGGAATGTTTTACTTGATGATAGTCATGATAGATTTCTTTCCAAGCGTATCATCAATACCAACATATAACATAATAAATAAAAAACTTAGAAATATTTCATGCATAGGCTGGGCCTGGCTCAGTTATGATCAGTTCTGTAAATCATCATTTAATGCATGGAGATTTACCATCAAAAATTTTTCCCTTAATTAAGAGAACATTGTGAATAGGGAGACTTGATTGCTTTCAGACCAAAACACCTTTTTCATGCTGCATCAGTGTCTAAAACAAGAAAAATGTTACTATCTAGAATAGATCATCTTGCCTAGTCAGATGACTATTTTAAACCAGATCAAAACTAACCAACTGCGTAACACGTGACAGCCATATATTTATGAACGCTCCTTTTGATATTGATATATATGTCATGACTAACACTTTGACCATTGAGCACTTATTTAGCATTCTGCAACTCTTTTTTTTTTTTCTTTTGAGCAAAACATTTTATGTTATATGATTTTCTATTACTATACAAAGTGTTCTTTAACTCATAGATATCATTATTCTCATCAAAAAAAAAAAAAACTCATAGATATCATTGTATACATTAAAATTTCCATAATGCTATTGCATAAACATCACTAGTAGTCACAATCTATAATAGCTCAAGAGAGTTCCTTGTAATCATCTTAAACTACCTTGCAACTCACCAACATTATAACGTGTGACGGCCATATAATTATGGATACTTGTTTTTCAGATTACTGTATGTATGTCATGACTAACACTTTTTCCATTAAGCACTTATCCAGCATCCTATAACTCTTTTTTTTTTCTTTTTTCTTCTGAGCAAAACTTTTCAAATTTTACATTGTTTCTATCGTTATACAATGTGTTCTTGAATTCGTTGATATCATATTAAGGTTGCCATGGTTTTAATGCCCTTGAAAAAGAAAGACATGAAAGAAATGAAATAAAAAACGAACACAATCTTGAACGCTTGGGGACTTGCCTTGCTAGAAAGTGAAAAAATCCTAGTCTTCTTTGAGAAGGGAAGAGTCTTCAACTCCTCGCAAGAAAATTTAATTCTCCTGATTGCACTCCCTCTTATATAAATAGCTCTAATAAAGATCTCGGCCATCTCCGTATGAAAAGTGATAAAGATAGGAAGGTTAACTTATATTTAATATATTAATCATTAGAATATCCTCTATCCTCCCCATAATTAAAGAAGTATTTCTAAGTCTGATTAATTTGTTTCCTTAGAAACAAGTTACTATTCTTTTAAAATTTTTATTCTTTCTAGGTTATATGGTACATAAAACCATACATCACACATGATGATTGAATCACGCACGGAGTCAAAGAGGAGTGGGGGCAAAAAAAAAAAAAAAAAAAAAGACTGACATGTGATTCAATCATTTGCGCGGTGCGTGATTTTCTGTACTGCACACTGTGCATAAAATTTCACTTTTATTTTTAATTTTTTTAAAAAAATAAAATAAAATTTATTTTATATTTTTTAATTAATATATATACAAATTATAGTACAAATTTATGTTTAAACTATTAGTGAGATACTCTCCTTAACTCAGATTTAATCTCTCCCAGTTGAGATTGAATTTTTCTAAGATAAAAAAATATTATAAAATTATTTAAACTTGGATAAAAGATATATTTCGGCTTCAGCATCAACTTCACTTTGTATTGCATCACTTAATTCCTAGTAACACGATTCAGTCAAAGATGTGTAAAATAATAATATTCAGTTTTGATGTGGTGTAGAGGGGCTTCTTTAGTCATACATCGATTATGAGTCAAAAAGGAATATGTTTATATGGATTGGAACCTTCTCTTCCAACGTGAGGTACCTTTTAAAGAACAAAACTGTGAGGCTCTAAATGATCAAGGCCCATTGAAAGTCAAAGGCCCATTGAAGCCTAAGACCCACTGAAGTCTGAAGATGGTCATGAGTCAAAGCGGACAATACCTCACATATGCGAAGACGGAGGCATAAACCAACCATCTGAGTCATTCGACCCTTTGATCCATGACCACAATATTGGCGCTATCTGTGGGAATTGCCTCCTATCCACACATACTCCCTCTTGATTGGGGGGCTGTGCTGTGGTGTAGAGAGGACTTCTTTAATCCTACATCGGTTATGAGTCAAGAGAAAATATGATTTTTATGAATTAGAGCCTTCTCTTCCAACGTGAGGTGCTTTTTAAAAGACAAAACCATAAGGCTCTAAATGATCAAGGCCCATTGAAGTCAAAGGTCCATTGAAACCTAAGATCCACTGAAGCCTAAAGATGGTCATGAGTCAAAGTGGACAATACTTCACGTATGCGGAGGTGGAGGCATAAGCCAATCATCTGAGCCATTCGACTCCTTGACCCATGACCATAATGAATTTCTTTAGGCATTTTGGAGGCTTGAAAAGCCTCAAAATGGAATCATGAAGCCGTACAATTTTATGCAAACATATATGAGGATCTTTGAAATTTTATATTTTATTCTTAAAATATATATGTATATAAAAAATAGAAAATCATGCTTTATAAATATACTATTTTTATAAAATATATTCATGGAATCACTTATCATGATAAAATATAATTTTTTTATATCTCATGATCTTTATTTTATAAAAAATATGATTTCATCAACAACAATCATTTGTATGGAAAATACGATAATTTAAAAATAAATAAGCAAGTAAGATCTACGTATCTTGATTATCCTAAGTCTTCAGACTTTGTTAGCAGAATCAAATAATCTTATTTAAAATATCAAATCATAATCAATTTTTTTAATTAATTTAATAAAATTAAATGATAAAAAAAATTCGTTAATCAGATGATTGGTCTGATAAACCATCTGGTACCAAAGCAGTTCAGAATCTTCTTATCAGATCAACACGAATTCCTAAAAAAAAATGTACGATTCAATACTAGAGTTTCTAGATCTTCTTAGAGAGAGAAAATAGATGAAGAGAAAAAAAATCTTCATATTTCTCAAAAAAAAATTCATGATTAAGATCATAGGTCATATTAAAATGACTCAATAGAGATTAAGTTATGAATTTCTAACAAACATCGAACTAGATCTAACAAATTACACAAATATCAAAGCGATTATAGGTGCTTTGAAAAGGTCATCTTAAATTTATACTACCGAAGAATTAGATAGAGAGAGAAAAAATAAGGGTAGAGAGAGAAATAAGAGAGAAGGAGAAGAGAGAGAACCCTTCTCTCTTTCTCTTCTTTTTTTTTTTTTCTTTGCTGAACAGGGGATGGTGGTGGCTAGTCGCCGGAGGACCGGCGACAGGCAGCGGCAGCAGGTGGCCGACGGCGACGGGGCAAAGGACAGCCGACGTGAATCACAGGAGAAAGTCCCAAAAACAGGGTATCCAGGCCGTTCTTGAGTTTTCGGTCCATGACCGTTCACTCGCGGCCATGAATTCGCCGTGAATCGTCGTAGGGAGGCTGTGGGACTCGACCAAGAGTCCAGCATCAAGAGGCAACGGCACCGGTGACTGGAAAGGAGAAGAAAAAAGGGACCGAAAAACAGGGGAAGTGGGCGGAGGTCTCTTCGGTCGTTTTCCGGCGAAACCAGGGGCCGGCGGCGGTGCCTGAGGCCAAGAGAAGAAGGGAGAGAGAGAGAGAGAGAGGAGGAAGGATCAGGGCCTTACCTTGGCTCCGGTGGCGTCTGCGGCTTCGATTTCCGGCGGGCACAAAGATGGTAGGCCGCGGCTTCAATGGGAGAAAACAGAGAGAGAACAAATAGAAGAAGGCTGATGCTTGTGGTGACTTGAAGGTGGGTTTGGGACTCTTAAATAGAGGTGGAGGCTAGGGGTTTGCTGGCCTCCGATGGCCTCTAAAATCCGACTTTGATCGGGAGTGTTGAGGAAGAGGATTTTTTTTTTTTTTGGTTTTGGGTGGGAATTGGGCCGATTTCTATTGGGCTGGTCCAATTGGACCAGACCATCACCCAAATAGCCGAGCTTGGAGGACATAATACTCATGAGTATGGGCACCATATACCATTGTCAAAATTCTAACCCTTTCTTCCCGTGGGAGTCTCTCAATCTCTTTTTCTCTGCATCTCTCTTCACTTCTCCTGCTCCTTAATCTGGCTTCCCATACACATTCTATATTTAATTTATTTTTATATATAATTATATTATTAGATAGATATCTAGTCAAGACACCACATTTCAAGATCTTTTCAGTATCATGCGATATAGCAGAAAGAAAAAAAAGTAAAATAAAAATAATCAAAATACGTAAATCGACCACAAAAGGACTCATCTCCACGGGACATGCAAACTTCACTCTGAAAAAAAAAATTTATAAGAGGAGATCTCACCCTCAACTCTCGTACACCCAATTTTTCTCTCACAGAAAGTTCTCCTCACAAAAGCTCTTTCTCTTGGAAGATCCTTTTGAACCCCTGAAGCGACCGACGTCCGCTGTCTAGGAGCCCTACTCCTTCTCTCCTTATGTACGGCTCTCCCTCTTTTCTCTTTTGGGTTCTGATCTTCGTTTTCCGTGCGAATCCTTCCACGCCCGCATCCACGAGAAACCAGGCCACTCACACACCCCTCTGTTCACTGTTCCCAAGCCTTTATAGGCCTTAAACAAGGGTTTAAACCTAATTAGATTAGGTTTGGGTCTCCTAAACAAGCCCAAAATCCTTCCCAAACTGTCGGATCGTGATCGGGATGTCTCTGGGCCGTCTGATCGTGCTTCGGTCCACAGAATAGTTTCGTGGATCGTGAGAAATGTCCAGGCGGTCCACAGATCCGACCGTGGACCGGGAAAACCCAGCGGTGCCTGGGCCTGGGCCGGCCCACGCGCGCGGGCCTAAGCCGCTGGCGCTGGGCGCCTGGGCCCGGGCCGCATCCTGTGGGCCCGCGCGTGGGCTGGGCCGCGCTCCGCCGCTTGAGGCCGCACCGCCGCCAACGGTCCTCCGTCACCTCAGATCTCGTGCCGACTTCAAAAGCTCATATTTCCTCCATCCGAGCTCCGTTTATGGTGATCTTGATCTTCTTGGACTCCATTTTTCACTGTGGATCTCGCTGTGGACTTAATGTGGATCGAATTTCGAGACATCAAATCCTAACAATCTCCATCTCGACTCGATATTCGGCCTCCTCCTAACTCTGAGAGCTTCTGGATCTCCTCCCCCATGTCCTAGGACAACCATCTGCTGATCATAGATGGGCAAACATGGGAGTCGAATCAGGTCGCTCGATCACATCTCCATCGTATGCTGTGCTCCTCTTGATCTGAGACCTACTCGGAACATTGTCCTGCGGCAATAGGAATCTCATCTTGCGACGTCGCCTCTCGTCCTCCCAAGTCTTCTGTCTCGTGCTCGATCCACCTCTACCTGGAGCTCCACCTCGCTCTGGGCTCCACCTGACTCCGGAAGCTCCATCTCGCATTGGGCTCCCTGTCAGGTAATAATGTCCTCTGCTTCTCTTCTTCCCCTCCAGCACAATCCTATCGTCGCGTAGCACCCTTAAGATTTCTCCACCAACTACCGTTCTGTAGCCTCTCGAATCCAATCTGCTAAGTGAGATAAGATTCCATCTGAAATTGGATATGTATCGGATCTCCCCCAATCTCCTCACTGCACCATCATATGTCCTCCAGTTGACCGTCCCAATACTTCTGATCGTACAGCTCGATCCATCCGGCAGATATACAGTGCCCTCACTGTTCTCCAGGGAGTCAAACTGCTCCTCTCTGCAACATACATGATAGGGGCATGCAGAATCTAATATCCACTGCTAGAAAGAAGTAGATACCTCGTTAGATATCTCCAGGACATCTCCATCTGAATCGCTGCCGGCCATCGCTACAGCAGTCACCGTCCAATTTTTGAGTTGAGGACAATCTCTGGCTAGATGCCCTAACCCCTTACACCGGTAATACTTGGTTTTGCTCAAGTCCCTCCTGGACTTGGACCGCCCTCGTCGCGATCTCCTGTCACTCCGTCTATCGCCTCCTATTCCTCCAGAAGCCACCAAAGCTGAGCTACCGCTACCTAAGCTCGAAGCCAGGTTCTTTCTTTTGAGAACCTCGTTCTGGAGTATCATCGCGGTGATCTTGTCCATCTTGATAGTGCTCTTTCTCACTAGAAGAGCAGTCACCAAAGACTCGTACGAATGTGCAAGCGATGCTAGTAAAACCAGCGCCTTGATCTTCTCCTCAATATTCTCACCAATGCTGAGGAGGTCGATGAGGATCTTCTGAAAGTGGTTGAGATGCTCCTGTATGCTCTGTTCCTCAGTCATCCGCAGTTGGTAGAACTGTCTTCAGAGGAAAAGAGTGTTGGTGAGAGACTTCGCCATGTACAACTCCTCGAGCTTCGACCATAGTATCGTCGGAGAAGTCTCGCGCAGCACATAGATCACCACTTCATCCATCAGGTACATACGGATGATACTCACCGCCTGCATCTGTAGCCATTTCTAATTCCGCACTTCCATGGTGGTTGGCTTCTCATCGCACAAGAAAGCATCGATCAACCCCTATTGGATGAGCACGTCCTTCACCCTTGCTTGCCACAAGGAGAAATTGCTCTTACTATCAAACTTGTTGATTTCTATCTTAATTGATCCTGTCTTCTCCATCTTCAGTCTTGCTCACCATCGCTGTAATCTACATCCTTATACCGTCTTGCTCTGATACCACTTGTTAGATGGATATCTGGTCAGGACACCATCTCGCAGGACCTTTTCAGTACCACACAATGCAGCAGGAAGAAAGAATAAATAAAATAAAAAACAATCAAAATACGTGGATCAGCCACAAAAGGGTCGCCTCCACGGGACATGCAAACTTCACTATGAAAAAAAAAATTACAAGAGGAGATCTCACACCCTCAACCCTCGTACACCCAATTTCTCTGTCACAGAAAGTTCCCCTCACAAAAGCTCTCTCTCTTGGAATACACTCCTGAACCCCTGAAGCGATCGGCGTCCGCTGTCCAGGAGCCCTGCTCCTTCTCTCCCAGCGTACGGCTCTCTCTCTTCTCTTTTGGGTTCTAATCTTCATTTTCCGTGCGAAGCCTTCCACGCCCACATCCACGAGAAACCAAGCCACTCACACACCCCTCTATTCACTGTTCCGGTTTAAACCTAATTAGATTAGGTTTATGTCTCCTAAACAAGCCCAAAATCCTTTCCAAATCATCGGATCGTGACCGGAATGTCCCTAGGCCGTTTGATCGCGCTTCGGTCCATGAAATAGTTTCATGGACCGTGAGAAATGTCTGAAAACTACCCAGGTGGTCCACAGATCCGACCGTGGACCGAAAAAACCAGTGGCACCTGGGCCTGGGCCGGCCCTCGCCCGCGTCGGGCGCCTGGGCCCAAGCCGCATCCTGCGGGCCCGCGCATGGGCTGGGCCGCACGCCCGCCTCGGCCGCGCACCCCATGCATTGGCCCTGCCTGGGCCATGCTCCGCCGCCTGCGGCCATGCCGCCGCCGCTCCGCCGACGGTCCTCCGCCACCTCGGGTCTCGTGCCGACTTCAAAAGCTCGTATCTCCTCCATCCGAGCTCCGTTTGAGATGATCTTGGTCTCGTTGGACTTCGTTTTTCGTCACGGACCTCGCTGTGGGCTCAATATAAATCGAATCTCGAGACGTCAAATCCTAACATATACAAAAAATTGTGCTGCTAATCACACCATTTTTTTTTTTCAATGTTTGGTCAAAACTCTTCATATTGATATGATTCACCTCAAGTAAATGGAGAAATTTTGATCTAAATCATGGGCCGTCCATGTATCACGAAATGGTCCACAATTGATACGCGGCGAACCTGTTTCACAGTACATTTCAGGCCTTTTCAATGAAAAGTCGTTCCACAATACGCAACTAGCTCAAAACTATTTTGCTTAAGTTCTTTTGTGGTTTAACTTGATATGGATCCATCAAGGAGACCGCTTCAACTTGTTTGTTGGTATAACCCTTCATCAAGTTTGTGTTGGACTATATTTCAATAATCTTTGGCGTTCAAAGCCTTGGTTGAGCCTCCTTGTCTTAAAATTAGTTTTATTGATTCGGCTACTATGATTCTTAAGTGATGAGATTGGTTGTGCTAGATTTCATGTCATAAAGATCTTAATCTACAATTGAAGTTGATTTCGAGCTGGGGTGATGACGTTTACTCAATTGTCTTGTTGGTTCGATTGAAATCGGATCACATATAATCTGGTCCAAACTGGCATTACACCACCTTATTGTATGAATGACTCACACAGAATTAGCGAGGAAGCACCGCCTCCCAAGTTCTCATCCTACGAAGAAAACCCAATATTTCTTCAAACTTTGAAAAACTTAAAAAGAAAATCGTAGAAAAGTCATCTGAAATATTATGTTCAAGTCATCTAAATATATAAAAATATTTCAGTAGGTTAAAAATCATCACACATAGAAAAAATATTTTAAGAAACCGTATATATTTAAATATATTAGAAATCATTAAGTATAAAAAAAACTAATTTTGGAAAGAAATTATCAACCGTTCAGCATCCACGCATAAAAAATATAAATTTAAAGTTATTTCCAAAAGCCGTCAACTAATTCAAAAAAAAAATCAAAATAAAGTTGAATTTAAATAGGATTCTTTTCAATTATTTTAGAAAAATTATTGACCATTTAGAATCCATGCACACACACAAAAAAAAAAAAGAAGAATTCAAATTTAAAATTATTTTAAGAAGTCATTAATTATAAAAATTTTTATTTCAAAAAAATTTTTTGAGAAAATTTTTTGAAAATATTTTCCTCCACGCACGCAGAGGGAAAAAAATAAAATTTATTTTGAATTTAAGTAAGTCTCTTCTTAATTATTTTAAAAAAAAATAAATTTAGAGTTTTTTTTAAAAAATATTAATCTGAATTATTTTAAAAAAAATTATTAGTCTTTTAGAGTCCATGCACGCCAAAGAAAAAAAAGCCGAATTCAGAATTATTTAAGAAAGATGTTAATATCTTTGGTAAGTTGTGTTAAACTTAACTATAAAATATTTTCATTCAAAAAAAAAATTTTCTCCATGAATGCAGCAGGAAAAAAATGGTAAAAAATATTTTAGAAGGCCATTTATAGACTCGTCGCTACTTCTTCCATTTGCGGGAACGAGGGCGCCTAAAAGAGAGGGAAAAAAAAAATAAAAAGACTCACAATGGGATTTAAACCGGCATTGCACATCTCCTCGTATAGATGACACACACACAACTAGAGAAGAAGCGCCACCTCGTTCTTATTTCCACTCATTCCCGAAGGGATAAGTCCACGTCAGCTCCACGTGGCACGAGGTGGTACCAACCGTTCCCCTATCCAAGGACGATAACCCTCACCGGGTTACGATGTAGACACGTGTCCATAACCCGTGGAGGATCTTTTGGGGTATATCCTTGTGGCGGGGCTTATAAAAGCCACCCTTCTAGAGGGCTTTGTTTTGTGCTCAGGCGTGTGTGCACGTATCTTCCCCACAATTATTCATTCCCCACTGTTCCCTAGTCTTCAACACCGAACCATGTCTGCCTTCGTAGGAAAATATGCCGGTAAGCTTATTCCCCATCACTCATTTCTCTTTCATGTTAACAAAGGTGGATTTTTTTTTTTTTTTCTTTCTTAATTCTTGTTGGCTTGAAAAACTCTTACTAGATGTTCCTCGATTTGATTGGTTTTGTCGATCAATAAAATATACCTTTTACTATACAACTCTGCATATGAATGGATGAAATTATCAATGAAGACAAGTATTTTACTCAAATTGGTTTGATTTGTATAATGTATCGTGCATATTTTAACATAATTCTTAGAAAATCTAATTCCAGGAAGATAAATTATTGATTTTCTTTTTAATAATTCATAAAGGCAAAATTCATCATCAAGTTAGTATAAAAATTGGGAACTTAGACATTCCTAACCATGTTGGAATTTAGATCGCACCGATGATACCGAGTCAAGATGCACTCTCACTATAATGTTGGGATAATGATATAACAGCACATATTTTACAATTCTGTCATGAAACCACTCTAGTGCTTAATTTTGTCCATATTAAGAATAAATAGCCATATGCTTAGGTCTATGGACATAATTTTGGTTGATGGAATGGAGTTTATCAATAGGATCTCTTTTTTTTTTTTTCAGAAAAAGGTTGTGGTGGTAAAACTACTTGCAAAATCCTATGCTAGCATTATATAACAATCATTTCATTTTTTTCTAAAAAAGAAAGCCCATGAAATCTTATAGAAGGAACTGAGGCCATGTCTTTTGATGGGCTAAAATTGATACCACTCCAGATGAACTTATCAAGACAGCCAAGTACATAGCCACCCCCGGCAAGGGCATTCTCGCCGCCGACGAGAGCACCGGCACCATCGGGAAACGCCTCGCGAGCATCAACGTGGAGAACATCGAGTCCAACCGGCAAGCCCTCCGCGAGCTCCTCTTCACATCGCCGAACGCCCTCTCCTACCTCTCCGGCGTCATCCTCTTCGAAGAGACCCTCTACCAGAAGACCACCGGCGGCAAGCCCTTCGTCGACGTCCTCATCGAGAACTCCGTCATCCCCGGCATCAAGGTGGACAAAGGCACCGTGGAGATCGCCGGCACCAACTCGGAGACCACCACCCAAGGCTTCGATTCCCTGGGGGCCCGCTGCCAGCAGTACTACAAGGCCGGGGCCCGCTTCGCGAAATGGAGGGCCGTCCTCAAGATTGGGCCCACGGAGCCATCGGAGCTGGCCATCCAGCAGAATGCCCAGGGGCTGGCGCGGTACGCCATTATATGCCAAGAGAACGGCCTCGTGCCCATCGTCGAGCCGGAGGTCCTCACCGACGGCAACCATGACATCAAAAAGTGTGCTGCAGTCACGGAGAAGGTTCTCGCTGCTGTCTACAAGGCACTCAACGATCACCATGTGCTCCTCGAGGGCACCCTCCTCAAGCCCAACATGGTGACCCCTGGCTCAGACAGCCCAAAGGTACTTACATCATCTCGTGGATTTCCTTTTTTTTTTTTTTTTGGATAAATTGGATGAATTAAACCATTCGAGTACGAATATATCCATAAAAATCAAATAATAACATATTTAACA
Source organism: Elaeis guineensis (assembly GCF_000442705.2). Taxonomy (NCBI): domain Eukaryota; kingdom Viridiplantae; phylum Streptophyta; class Magnoliopsida; order Arecales; family Arecaceae; genus Elaeis; species Elaeis guineensis. The sequence goes on from NC_026000.2 coordinate 6,014,510, forward strand.
ATTAAACCAAAATAATTATCAAAAAATTTCATAATATAGATATGGTGTGGTTAGCCACATATGCTGCCATCCAATTAGAACGCAAACTAGCTATCTGATAACCATTAAGAAATCTACAAATAACATTAGCAATTTCTGTCAATGAACTTTTTCTTTTTCTTTTTTTGTGAATTTTAGGTGACACCTGAAGTGATAGCGGAGTATACAGTGGCAGCACTGCGACGCACCGTCCCACCGGCCGTCCCTGGGATTGTGTTCCTGTCGGGTGGGCAGAGCGAGGAGGAAGCGACGCTGAACCTGAACGCCATAAACAAGCTGGAGGTGGTGAAGCCATGGACTCTGTCCTTCTCATTTGGACGGGCCCTTCAGCAGAGCACCATCAAGAAGTGGGCCGGCAAGAAGGAGAACGTTCCGGCGGCCCAGCAGGCATTCCTGGCAAGGTGCAAAGCCAATTCGGCGGCTACGCTTGGGAAGTACGCTGGGGGAAATGCCGATGCGGCGGCTTCGGAGAGCTTATATGTCAAGGGATACAAATACTAGTGTGGATTCCTATCATCTTTTTCTTAAATGTACCTGCTTCTTTGGGATCTCTCTCTAATCTCCCCTCTCTTTAACCATATTCTCACATATTTTGAGCTGTTCATCTTTGTTTCCAGCTGTTCATATATAACACTTCTGCTCTGATATTAATGTACTGGTCTTTTGACTTGGCTATCCAATTATTGTTCGTAATTTATTATCATTTCTTGATATTCATCTGCTTTTTAGCCTAATTATAACAAATTATATTTCATCTTTATGCTGGTTTTCAAGTAATAATTCATTGTGACCTTGAAACCATAATTTCTTTTTTATTGATATTCAACTTTTTTTTGTTAATTGTTATACTAGGTGAGAAAGTTTGATTTACTAACAACAGTCATGTTAATTTGATTGATGAAATTTATACAAGTGATATGTGATCAATAATTGGTGCAAGTGGGATCATGTTTGAATAGTTTGTCTAGATATATAAATTGGTGAAAGGCAACTTGGTCTATTTTATCTGCCACAACAACTATTAATATTCCTTGATATGAGTCCACTAACTTAGAATGCATGGAAAGTCAATGTGCTATTTGCTACAATTTTGAGGTATAATTGTCAAAATCATCATCTATTCAATTAGCCCATTAATTTCCTCCTCACAAAAATAAGAAATTTTTGCTTTTCTTCTGAATAAAAAGAATGGGTAATCTTCAACATGTTTCCAACTTGCACGCATGCATGTCATCATTGTTTTTTTAGGTAGGATACCATGGTTACCGAATCACCTGCATTATTTCCACAATACTGAATATATTTTTCATAAATGTTGAATGCATTGGGATGTGCTTAACGTGCCCATCGCTGTGCAATGCCTTCATGACATGTCACCCAGTATGCTTATACTTTACGGAAAGCTCAAAATAAGATTTTCCAAAGACATATAATTAAGGTTGCCTTGCATCTTGGTTTCGTTAATGAGCTCCAGTTACATCATGTTTTCGCTGCAAAATGATGCCACTTGTTGAGCACATACATGTACGTACACATACATACAAACACACACACACATAGAGAGAGAGACTTCCATAGATGTATGTATGTATTTCTAGATTATTCTTTAGTTATTTTTCTAATTATTAAGATATTATTTTTGGACTTTTTTTTTTTGGGGGTGTCGAGGGCATCACTCATGGGTATAAACAACTAAATTTAAATACAATCTGAACACCTTGCACCAAATGACCACATTATGCAGCTCATGTTTTGCCTACATGCACAACAAGGTTTAGCATGCATTTTATATTAGACATGAAATATCGAGTGATTTAGCTTACTGATGACCAGTGCTTTAGTAGTCCTATAAATTCCATTCGAATAGTTACCCAGCGTGCCCCATAACTTAGTGGGGTGAGTTTTTTCAGTCAAAGTACTAGCTAATGTAAACCCCAACAAATAAAATTTATACATCTTATTTAAAAATAAAAATAATATTCTATATAAAAGAATCCAACTCGTTTGAATCTATATAGATATATATTTAGTTTTACATGAATTATGCGCTATGTTTTTATTTGAATACTTATATAGAAAGAACCTAAATAATATATATTTAACTTCGATGAGATCCAGAATTATTACAATTTTATTAAAGCAGGCCAAATCTACCAGCTATATGAACTAAAAAAATGCTACAACATGAGTCCTTTGAATCCTGCATCCATTACATTTATCTTCCTCTCAAATATGCATTGATTATATATATATATATATATATATATATTTATATATTTGCTTGAGGATATTGAATTTTGGAATAGGAATGAAAATGAATGACTCTCATTTTAATTATTTAGTTGATGAGGATTTTATTCTTATTCTAATTTTAGAGAGAATAAAATATTTTAGTCCTGTAAAATCTAATTCTTATTTTTTTTATAATATTTTAATTTTATTTTAATTTCGATCACGAATCAAGTAGAAAATATGATCATTCCAACTTCAATTGCAAACTAAATATATCGTAAATATATTCATGTATAATTGAACGTTAAAAGCAAAATAAAAAAAATCATCTTAAACCCATATAGGTATTACCTAAGAAAACACAATTTAATTCAGCTCCATGAACCCTTAAACCATGTGCATCAAGCCACATAATTCTTCAACTTAAATTTGCTGTTTTCCTTTCTGACAAACAACCTACAGGATGAGGAGCGTCCATGAAAGACCCGTACTCGAGCGATAAGATAAGCCTTGAAATTCTTTGGATACAAAAGGCATCTATAAATCCATTTGCCGACTCTAGGACGGACCAGAAAGATCCAACAATTTGATGGTCAGAATCTTCTGATCCACATATTTGAGCGTCTAGACGAAATATATGTAAACAAAAGAAACGAGAGGCCAGGTGCGCACCCGCTCGTCTCGTCTCGTCTCCACCAAAAGCCCCTCTCAAAGGCCATGTCCAAATAGATCGGTAGACCTCCCCCTCTCTCTCCCTCCCCCGGGTTCTTCCACTTATTGGTTCTCTTATGTCGTCCCTCTCCTCTTCTCTCCGCCTCTTCTCCCCCAAACTCCGCCAAACCTTCCCCAAATCCCCCTTCCTCCCTTCCAAACCTTTCTTCTTCTCTTCTCCCATCTCCTTCCAACGCCTCCCTAGATCCCCTCTTTCCGAGCCCCTCAGAGCCCAGCAGCAGCACCAGCGCCAGCAGCGAGAGGCCGAGGTCGATCTCTCCGTGCTACCTCCCAGATTGCAAGAAATCATCGCCCTCTTCCAGACTGTCGCGGAACCCAAGGCCAAGTACCAACAGCTTCTCCACTACGGCGCCCAGCTCCCCCCTCTCGACCCCCGCTTCAAGACCGACGACCATCGCGTCCGCGGCTGCGTCTCCCAGGTCTGGGTCCGCGCCTTCCGCGACGCCGACGACCACGCCGCCGTCCGCTTCGAGGCGGACTCCGACTCCGCGCTCACCAAGGGACTGGCTGCGCTCCTTGTCTTCGGTCTCTCTGGCTACCCCGCTACCGTCGTCGCCTCCGTCCCGCCCGGCTTCGTCCACCTGCTCGGCCTTCAGCAGAGCCTTACGCCCTCCCGGAATAACGGGTTCCTGAACATGCTCAAGCTCATGCAGCAGAAGGCCCTCCAGCTCTATTCCGAGGTCGGTGATTCGGAAATTAACGGGGTTTCAGAATCCAAGGGATCGAATTCGGGTGCCAAAGATGGAGTCTTGGACGATAAAAATACGATCTTGGGTGAAAAAACTGATAAAACTGGCAAAGATTCGATCTTTGGAGAGGTTTCGAGTGCAAACTGGAGCGGCGATTCGCTACCCTTTGGGGATTTGATGGTTGATGGACATGGTATGAATAGCGCCGATGGAGTGCAGAAAAGTTCGAATGGTGGGATTGGTGGGAGAAGGGAGAGGATAAGGCAGAGATTGGAGAGGGAGCTCTCTCCGGTGGAATTGGAAGTGGAGGATATATCATATCAACACGCCGGCCATGCTGGGGTTAGGGGGAATGGTGATGGAGAGACCCATTTCAATCTGAGGGTGGTATCCAAAGAGTTTGAAGGGAAGAGTTTGGTGAAGAGGCACAGGCTTGTTTATGACTTGTTGCAAGAGGAGTTGCAGAGTGGGTTGCACGCCCTCTCCATAGATGCAAAGACTCCATCTGAAGCCTAATCCTGTTAAATATGCACTGAATGGCTCCAGGTTTTGTTACTTTGTTTGTTTTTTTGTTTGTTTTTTTTTTTCAATCCCCCCTCTTAAATTAATCGAACATGAGCTTTTCAAAACATAGGGAGATGCTGCATTGTTTGAATGCGTAGATTATCTTGTTATCCTGCTGATTATAAAACCAATTATCTAGCTGACTATAAAACCAATGTTGAAAAAGTTGAAGACTACGTTATTTTAAATTCTAGCTGTCTTCATTTTTTCTTCAAAAAATTTGTCTTCCAATTTGGTTATTTGGTTTGTATTAGTAACCTCAAACCAAATATGTTTGTTGAGAATAAAATATTGTACACTGACTAAAAAAAACAGATTAAAAGTTGGCTTCTTTCTTTGTACGTGCTTCTGGTGTTAATGAGGTCAAGATCTCAATGGGACCTAGAGAATAATTGCTATAAGAGTTGTTCATTATGGTAACGCTTATTTCTGACGATGACATATTCCACAGCTGTGGAGTAATATCGGACTCTTAGAAATTTTATGGCTTTCTTGTTTATATGCTTATTTGAGGAAAATCATTTATAAAACGACTCATTCTGGTGCCTGTTGTTCTTAAGCTGAAGACAATGAGAGAATATCGTGTGATTTGAGATCCTATCTGGTTGATGTTGTATTCCTGATCATCTTGGTATGAAGGTCAAGGAATTTCAACTACTATTTATCATTTCTCCTATAACATCAAATTGGCTTTTACTCCATACGTAAAGCAATTTCATTGATATTCTTTGGTGGATGTTCCTTTTACTGATCCTTGTAATGTTGCAAATGTCTTAGTGATATAGTGGTGATTGGTTGAAATATTGATTTTCCTGCTACTGATGCCCTTCTAAATTGAAGAGAGCGCATTATATCAGATGCCATTTGTACTTTATCACTGGGTATAATTTTTTCATCTGTTCATTTATACCGTTATTCTGCTGTTGTTTGCTATGGTTCTTCTCCTTCCTGTTGCCTTGCAATACTGATTTAATATATAACTTTTTGATCATTGCAAATAAAAATGTGTTTTGCTGCATTGTATTGTAGCTGTTAGTAGGATTTTGGTTCCATAAGCTTATCATCCCCTCTACTTCTTTTTACTTGTACTACTCTAGTGGTTGAGTAAGTTCTTACCAACTAATTAGGATATGACCAAAAAAGGGAAACTATGAGGCATTGCACTGTCTGGTAAGAGTTAATTCTGAATATTAGACCTTAATTTGTAATTATAGTTGCAGAAATAAGCATGTGCATATTGTAACAATGAAGAATTTGATCGGGAAAGACTTTATTGGTACATAATAATCCAATCTTTGAATGCTAATTCTTCATATGAATCTCACAAAGCAGCCTAATACCAGCTATATAGGACTGATGTGGTAGATTTAGGCATGTTCTTTCGGAGTTTAAGAACATTCTTACAGTGAATGCTACCCTAGACACAAACCATCTATTAGTTGGCGCCCATTTCCTTGGGCAAGGCAGCTATAGGAATGCCTGTGTTAACGTAGAACACCAAGTTAGCTGATCAATGTTATCAGTTACACAATGCACTCATGCAATTGGGTAGTGTGCTTTGTGGCTCCCTGAGACCTGGAAGGAGTCTAGGCAAAGAACATAAAAGGCCAGATTGGTTTAACTTATGAATTTAATGACTCATGTAGTAGTAAGTGCAAACTTGAGAGTAGGTAACTTACTTGGAAGCCCATTCTCTCTATAAGTTTATAGTCATGAAGCTGTTAATTTGGCATAGTTGAAAATAATTGTTACTTAACATTTGGGCAAATGTTTCATTGTGTCTTATTGTCATTCAGGAAATTAGTAATTGATGGTCACCATTGCATGCCATCAAGGAAGGTAGTTATCAGTACTACTGCAAAATTGGTAATTGTTGTGAGGTAACGCGGGCCTACATTTTTCCTTTGGGTGCTTCATTTTCCTTGATTAAGGGGCTTTAGTTTAAGCAACACAAGGATGCTACCGATGCTGAATTATGATCACACACATCCTTTAATATTATTTAATTATATTCTTGAGTTGATGGTTGTTTTTCTATTAGTAATGATGTGTGCACATCTGAAAAATTTGCATTATTATGTTACAAGTTGTTTGGGCCAACCTGTCTCAAATTGTTCTTCCATTTTTTCTCGTGTTTCCTCATTTTCTCTTCACTTCTTAATATTTTGATCTAAAATTGACCTATGATTAATTCTTTGGTGTCTTGATGGAATTTGATGATGTTGGGTGGATGTCTGGTCAGGACACCACCTCCCAAGATCCTTTCAGTACCACGCGATGCAGCAGGAAGAAAGAAGAAACAAAACAAAAGAAAAACAATCAAAATACGTGGATCAGCCACAAAAGGGCTCGCCTCCACGGGGCATGCAAACTTCACTATGAAAAAAAAATTTTACAAGAGGAGACCTCACCCTCAACCCTTGTACATCCAATTCTCTCTCATCTGAAGTTCCTCTCACAAAAGCTCTGTCTCTCTTGGAGACCCCCCTGAACCCCTGAAGAGCCTGGCGACCGCTGTCCAGGAGCCTCCTGCTCCTTCTCTCACAGCGCTCTCGCCCCTCTCTCTCTTCTCGGGTTCGTACGGCGGCGAGAAAACGAACCACACACTCCTCTGTTTCGTCACAGGCCTTTTTAAAGGCTTAAACAGAGTTTAAACATAATCTAATTAGGTTTAAGAATCCTAAACAAGCCAAATCAGCATCCCAGACCGTCGGATCAAGATCGGGAGCTATCTGGGCCGTTGGATCGCGCTCCGGTCCACGGAATAGTGCCGTGGACCGTGAGAAACGCGTTGGAAACGCCCACGCGGTCCACAGGCCGCGCCGTGGACCACCCGGTCCACGGTGGACCGGGGCAAGGGGGCCAGCAGGCCGCTGGCCTGGCCGGCCCGCGCGCGCGGGCCTGCGTGCGCCTGGGCCGCGCGCCCGCCTGGGCCGCGGGCCTGGGTCGCGCATCCCGCGCGGGCCTGGGTTGCGCGTCCCGCGCGCCGCCGCCTGCGGCCGCGCCGCTGCCGCCCGCCGCCAGTCCTCCGCCGCCTCGATTCTCGTGCCGACTTTAAAAGCTCGTATCTCCTTCATCCGAGCTCCGATTAAAGTGATCTTGGTCTCGTTGGACTCCGTTTTTCGTCGCGAACCTCGCTGTGGGCTCAATGTGGGCTGAATCTCGAGGCGTCAAATCCTAACAATCTCCACCTCGACTCGATATTCGACCTCCTCCAAACTCCGAGAGCTTCTGGATCTCCTCGCCCTCATGCCCTGGGACAATCGTCTGCTGATCATGGATGGGCAAATATGGGAGTCGAGCCAGGCTGCTCGATCCCATCTCCGTCGTATGCTGTGCTCCTCCTGACCTGAGATCTGCTCGGGGCATCATCCTGCGGCAATAGGAATCTTACCTTGCGACGTCGCCTCTCGTCCTCCCGAGTCTCTTGTCTCGTGCCCGATCTGCTTCCTGGAGCTCCACCTCGCTCTGGGCTCCACCTGGCTCCCGAAGCTCCACTTCGCACTGGGCTCCCTGCCAGGTAATAATGTCTTCTGCTCCCCTTCTTCCCCTCCAGCACAATCCTATCGCCGCGTAGCACCCTCAGGATTCTTCCACCAGCTACCGTCCTGTAGCCTCTCGAATCCAGTCTGCTAAGTGAGATAAGATTCCGCCTGAAATCGGGTATGTATCGGACCTCCCCCAATCTCCTCACTGCACCATCATGTGTCCTCCAGCTGACCGTCCCAATGCCTCTGATCGCACAGCTCGATCCATCCGGCAGATATACAGTGCTCTCACTGTTCTCCAGGGAGTCAAGCTGCTCCTCTCTGCAACACACATGATAGGGGCATGCAGAATCTAATATCCACTGCTGGGAAGAAGTAGATACCTCGTCAGATATCTCCAGGACATCTCCATCTGAATCGCTGCCGGCCGTCGCTACAGCAGCCACCGTCCGATTTTTCAGTTGAGGGCAATCTCTGGCTAGATGCCCCAACTCCTCACACCGGTAACATCTGGTTTTGCTCAAGTCCCTCCTGGACTTAGACCGTCCTCGTTGCGATCTCCTGTCGCTCCGTCTACCGCCTCCTGCACCTCCAGAAGCCACCAAAGCTGAGCTATCGACACCTGAGCTCGAAGCTGGGTTCTCCCTCCTGAGAACCTCGTTCTGGAGTATCGCCGCGGTGATCTCGTCCATCTTGATAGTGCTCTTCCCTACTAGAAGAGCAGTCACCAAGGACTCGTACGAAGAGGGAAGCGACGCCAGCAAAACCAGCACCCTGGTCTTCTCCTCAACGTTCTCGCCAACGCTGAGAAGGTCGGTGAGGATCTTCTGAAAGTGGCTCAGATGCTCCTGCACGCTCTGTCCCTCAGTCATCCACAGTTAGTAAAACTGCCTCCAGAGGAAAAGAGTGTTGGTGAGAGACTTCGCCATGTACAACTCCTCGAGCTTCGACCACAGCACCGTCGGGGAAGTCTCGCTCAGCACATGGATCACCACCTCATCCGCCAGGTACATGCGGATGGTACTCACCGTCTGTATCTGTAGCCGTTTCCAATCCCGCACCTCCATGGTGGTCGGCTTCTCATCGCACAAGAGAGCATCGATCAACCCCTGTTAGATGAGCACGTCCTTCACCCTTGCCTGCCACAAGGAGAAATTGCTCTTACCATCAAACTTGTTGATCTCCATCTTGATTGTTCCTATTTTCTCCATCTTTAGTCTTGCTCACCACCACTGCAATCTGCGTCCTTGTACCGCCTTGCTCTGATACCACTTGTTGGGTGGATGTCTGGCCAGGACACCACCTCTCAAGATCCTTTCAGTACCACGCGATGCAGCAGGAAGAAAGAAGAAACAAAACAAAAAAAAAACAATCAAAATACGTGGATCAGCCACAAAAGGGCTCGCCTCCACGGGGCATGCAAACTTCACTATGAAAAATAAATTTTACAAGAGGAGACCTCACCCTCAACCCTTGTACACCCAATTCTCTCTCATCTGAAGTTCCTCTCACAAAAGCTCTCTCTCTTGGAGACCCCCCTGAACCCCTGAAGAGCCTGGCGACCGCTGTCCAGGAGCCTCCTGCTTCTTCTCTCACAGCGCTCTCGCCCCTCTCTCTCTTCTCGGGTTCGTACGGCGGCGAGAAAACGAACCACCCACTCCTCTGTTTCGTCGCAGGCCTTTTTAAAGGCTTAAACAGAGTTTAAACCTAATCTACTTAGGTTTAAGAGTCCTAAACAAGCCAAATCAGCATCCCAGACCGTCGGATCAAGATCGGGAGCCACCTGGGCCGTTGGATCGCACTCCGGTCCACGGAATAGTGCCGTGGACCGCGAGAAACGCGTGGGAAACGCCCACGCGGTCCACAGGCCGCGCCGTGGACCACCCGGTCCATGGTGGACCGGGGCAAGGGGGCCAGCAGGCCGCTGGCCTGGGCCGGCCCGCGCGCGGGGGCCTGGGTCGTGCGTCCCGCGCGCTGCCGCCTGCGGCCGCGCCGCTGTCGTCCGCCGCCGGTCGCCGGCGGTCCTCCGCCGCCTCGATTCTCGTGCCGACTTCAAAAGCTCGTATCTCCTCCATCCGAGCTCCGATTCAGGTGATCTTGGTCTCGTTGGACTCCGTTTTTCGTCGCGAACCTCGCTGTGGGCTCAATGTGGGCTGAATCTCGAGGCGTCAAATCCTAACAGATGAATCAATAGTAATTCAATGTGCATCTACACATCATCCACCTTGGTATTATCTTATTTGATGCATCCTTGCTTATCTCTCCACCCATCTGAATGGAATTTGAAATATGTGGGAGAACTTTTTTTTTTAACTTCAGCTTGCCTTCACTCTTACATTTGATTTCCAATTACTTATATTCTGTAGAACTTCCTCTGTTATTTATTCAATGCCTGTTCTCTTCTTAGTTTTATCAAGCAGCACTACAACACACAAGATGCACCAGCTATGTTACATGGATTTGTGTTTGTGTCAGGTCTAGGTATGTGTCCTTCAAATATCTAAAAATTTTCTCCCTAGGTAGCTGTGCCCAAGTGGCGTACCAATGTTTCTGTTTAAGTGTTGGGTTTAGGTACTTCAGGCTAAATTGGTCTACATAAGGCACTGAGGGGTCTCACCAGTATATGAACAATTGCTGCATGTATAACACGAGCGTGGTTCTCAACATCATCTATTTATAACTAGGGCCATTGAGACTTTGTCGCTGCTTTCTGAATCTAAAAAGGAGGACCTGTTTTTTGCTTGAAAATTTCCCTATATGTACCAAAAAATAAGTTAAATCTACATGTTCTATCTCCCAAAGTACCTTATTGTGTTTTTCCTAAACTTTTTTCTTTTAAAAAAGTTTTTATTTGCCTTCATTCAGTTACCCCCTCCCATAGCTTTGAACTCATAAGCTATAAATGGTGCATTTTCTGTGCGTGCATGTGTATGTGTTTGTGTCTTCTTTCAAATCTTTTCTTCGTTAGCGGTTTTATTTGCTTTAATATCCCGTTTTGAAGGTTCATTGATTAAATTAACTTGTCGCATAAATAATTATCTTATGTTAACCATGTTCCTAAAATGTTACCTCTTCATTCATGCCTGATCCTCATATAATTTTCTTAGGTGTCAGACTTTTCATTGCCTGCGTGCTTGTTTCTATCCTTACTCTTAGGCCCGACTCTCTCAACAACTTCTGAAAGTATCCTCTCTTTCTTCATGCAATATCGTCTTTCCAGATGACCTCTCCAACTTTGATTCTTCATGCATCAAACTTGTTCTTTTTGGTACTTTCCTCGCCATATTTTGGGTCAGTGTTTTGCTAAGAAAAGCCTGTGGTAATGGACAAGAAGAAAACTCCTCCAACATTAAGATTCTCTCTAAACTTTTTCTTTTTAATCATTGTAATAGTGAAGTTCTAATAAGGATTAAGCAGGGGTGAGAAAAGGAAAATATTTGGAGTCTGAAAATGTATTCCTGTGAGCTGAATGGTTTGTGCTACCTCTGCCTTTACTTCCCTTCTTTCGGTTGGTACCAGAATGTTGCTGCCTATGCCTTATGTAGCTTAATTCAGTGAAAGAAGGGAAGCTCGAGCTAGCATTCCCGATTGCTAACCCTTCTCTCATGAGGACCTGTGAGCTGTTACTTCGTCTGACCTTATTGTAACTTCAAGTTTGTTCCGTATGTTTGTAAACTATGCTTGATGCGAAGTTGGTTACATATTAGCTCCTTCCACAAAGTGGGATGGGTCAGTTTAACTTGGGTAAAGGCTGATCAAAAGGTGTTATTAATATTTTTTGGTCATGTAAATATTTAAGATCGACCTACTTCCATCAGCATTTTTGTTAGCATCTAAATACAATCATTATCTCAAAAAGCTAATCAAAAGATATTATTTATTTTTTTTTAATTTAAAATTTATCCAATGTATTGTCAGTATAGGATTCAATATGTCCTTACAAAAAATAAGTCAGAAAATATTCAAATGTCATGCAAACCTACTCTCTATGCTACTCATGCCAAGCCACCTGCAGGAACGAGCTAAAACATAGTTTGTAATATTAAGTGGCTTTTATCATGCTCATTTATTTATAGGAAGAGAAATTTTTTTGTGCACGGTGGGTGGTGCAATCACGTGCATCGTCTAAAGTGATTGATTTTCGTATGGGATCGGGATGCGACGTGCGAAATATTTTTTTTTTTTATCAGCTCTATATGAGAATCAATCATCAAGAGTGATGTGCATGGTTCTGCACCGTTCACGGTGCATAAAAAAAATTTTTTACAGAAATGGTGCTCAGTTTGTAAAATGTACAATTAAGTGATACGGTGAGGGCAAAATAAGTGAGATTAGATCGGAGGATTGTGGACCGTGGATATGAAGCGTCCCATTCATAAGCTCTTTTTTAGGTAGAAGGTTCTTTTCACAATTTTTTTTTTTTTTTTTTTTTTTTTTTTTGTGTTGCTGCTATGAACACAGTACCATTTCACTACCCACGCTCTATTACCTTACAAGATAGATTTTATTCTCGTCTGAAAACAAACATGCCAACTAAAATTATGTCATCTTATATTTTATATCATCTTATTTTCCATATGATCAAAATTATTTGTAATATATCATATAAGCTTAGCATTGGCTTAACAAATTAGACATGACAATTAATTTAGAAGTGGAAAGAAGAAATTACAATGGCTGAGAGAAGCTGGTGGTCTTGGAAACAAGTTCTTCTAGACAACTAGAATGGATGTAAAACTCAATTGTTTTACAAGAAAATTTTCTTGGTTGCATATGTGGCTTCATGTTCTTCCCATCTGATGCATAGCTTTTATTTCTTTCTTCACATCAAATAAGATTCAATTAATCATCTGCAGTTCTTCAAACAACCTTATTAATTAAATCAGAAACCCATGCTTGTTAAATAGTTACCATTCGCCACCGACTTAATCAAAGCCAAATCAAAAGTTAAACATAAACTTATTTAGGCCGGGCAGGTGGTCCTTGTCTCATTCAAAAAGTCTCTTTTAAATCATTGAAACGTTGTCCACCTCGAATTCGATTCTAATTCCAACAAATCACCTTCATAATCCTTACAAACGGGGCCAGCTGTCCAACAATTAACCAATATGTACATGTGTCATCGACTTGAAGGAATTGCAAAAAGTTCTTTCCTAGAGTTGCAGACGTATGATCCCTCTCCACTTTCCCTCTTATCAGTTACACTACCAGCTAACCACCACTCTCCCATCTCTCTCACCCCACCTCCTCAACCAAAAGGGCCGAAGCCGATTCGATTTCCCCCAGACTCCTTTAATCCCTTGTCAAATCTGTCTAAAAATCCAATATTTGGAGGAGAAATGGCTGCATTGCACTTGATTTCAGCTCTTGTGCTGTCGTTGTTCCTCCAAATCCAAATATCGGCCTTGATGGTGGACGCGGCCATTGGCGTGAACTGGGGTACGCTGTCGTCCCACCGGCTCCAGCCCTCCATTGTTGTGGATCTCATGAAGGAGAACAAGATCTCCAAGGTGAAGCTCTTCGACGCCGACCCCACTGTGCTCCGGGCGCTGGCGGGGAGCGGAATCCAAGTGATGGTGGGCATCCCCAACGACATGCTCGGGATTTTGGGCTCTTCGCCCGCCACTTCCGATCTCTGGGTCACTCAGAATGTGTCGAGATATATGGTTAAAGGCGGCGTAAACATTGGGTATTTTTCCGTGTTTACGGGCTTAAATCTTGATAACTGTTGCTTGAATCTTCTTAACGCCCTTTCACTATTACTGAGGAATTATTTTTTTAATTTCTTTTATTAATGAAGAATTATTTTTATTTCTTTGGGGAATCTTTATATGAAGGATGATCCATATGTGTCTGTGTTGTAAAAGAAAGATTTTTTTTTTTTTTGAATTCTTTGGGTATGTCGTGTATTGGGATAATGGATGCATTCTAGTTAGGGCATCGAGGAATTCAAAATGCGGAGGAAATAGCACTAGTGTCCTCTTTTGGGATAAGTCATACTATTGAGTTTAGGATTTCTGAAAGGCTCTGGCGACCATCCACAGTGGAATCTTCATGAATTTTTGTCATGGTTTGGACTTTAGCAAATGCCAAATGCAATTAAGAGTGTGAACACAGGAGTGAGTGGAAAAAACTATAAGGTTTGGAAGGATTCCTAACCACAATGGTTGGTGCGTGCCAAAACAAGGGCTATTGAATTCTCATTCCTTTGCATGAGTTGCCTTTATGTTGATATACTATCAGAATAGTTTGTGAAACCCTGAGGGCCGAGGAAGATGTTAGCCTCCCAGAATCCTGGGATATGTACACATTGGTTGGGGGGCTGACAACATGAGGCGAGAAGAGAAATAGCTAGGTGGAGTCATGGATATTTGCTGATCCTGCAATCCAAAGATTTTGGAGATACCGAAAATAACCTTTCAATTGAGTTTTATATCCTTAAATCTTCGGATTGCAGATGGATGGCCTCTCCTAATCTCCTGTGATTTCTTTCTCTACACCTTTTTATTCTTATGGCTTTGTGTTAATGTGTGGGATATCACATAAGCTAGGGAATTATGCATCCAAACGGTGCCTGAAACCCATTTCGTAAGTTGCTTTTTCTCATATACATGCCAAGGAACCCCATTTCCAATGCGAGACTGAGAATCCAAACCATTAATACTAATGTGAAAAAGCCTTTGAAGATAGACATTTTACCCAATAATTTTCTCTGATTTTATCTATTTTATATTGCTAATATAATCTAATGCTGAAAGAAATTGAGCTTGCATGCTACATTGTGAGGCATCCACTTAGGTTTTTCTGTTATTTTGGTTGTGCATAAATTGTTGTAGGATGCTAGGGTCATTGCTTTACAATATTGGAAAAATCATATCATTAAAAAAATTGTAATAAACATCATAATTCCTCTCATATCATATCATATCATATCATTCGTGTGCTATTGTAAACCTATGCTATGTGCGTGCTGAATTAGATGGACCTGCCATAAATGTGGGTGCATTCTCTACTGATCCTTTCACATTAGTATTATATCCATCTTAGTTTACTCATATAAAATTTTATATTCTAATATCTACGTCAATCTATTTTGTAGCCTTTTTCTCATGATTGTTGCATCCATTTCATCCTAGATTCGTTCATAGAAATGCCATAAGAGGATGTTCACCGAATTCATGGTTCCCTGTCTGATAAACTGTATAGTTTATTGTTTAAATCAAAAGTGCTAATGAGTCGTGAGGTACAGTAGAATATGAATATAATCTAGATGATGCTCAGGTTAAATAGTTCATGGTCGCAAACTTTAACCTCTACATAACGGTAGACAAATTTATATTCAATATATTCTAAGACAACCTTAATAAGGAAGTTAGAGCAGATGAACCATCGGAAATGAGGGTGACCAAGTATCTTCTTTAATAGACTCAAACTACCTCGAACCTGGTCAGGCTTTGCAAGAACTTTCAGACATTCCTAGGAACATTAAACCTGGCAATAGCCTTCAATTCCCTCCATTCTTTTTTTTTTTTTTCCTCTATTTTTTTAATTTAGGAACATGCAAGGATTGTCAAGATCGGCATCTCGTCCCTTTATTATTTCATTGTTTTTAATAATTTACTTATATTTCTAATTTAAAAACTCCCCCCTTTTTCATACCTTTTTTATTCATCAGCCTTCCTGGTTGGGATTTTTAGAATCCTAAAAATTCTAAATATTCAGAATTTGTGTGGGGATCACCAGAAGAAAAGACATCTTTTCATGTCTTCTTTCTCTAAGAAAACCTTCTTCGCATTTCTTCTCTCTTTATTTCATTGTTTTTTTCTTTTGGGCATCAACATTTGAGATCATTCGTAGATGTTTCCCTTGATGATTATGCATGTAGACTGACAGTCATAGGTTTATTTGCATTATTGCATGGATACAGACATGGTGGTTAGAGATAGGATCAAGTGTTAACTTGCATTACTTTTTAAACTCATCCAAAGCAAATGTAGTAACATTTGACCACATACATGTGACATGAACTTTTCAAGCTCTTGGGAATGCTAACAGTGTCCTGTATACAGCAAAAGGGTGGATTGGTGGTTCACTTATGAGAACTTCTGAATGTACGTGTATACATTTGGTCTTGGCACTTACGCAATTGTGATTTTTATCAGGTGCACCACACTTTGCCTTTTTCAGAGGAAATTCTTAATAAATGGTTGATCATTTAATTGTCTAATCAGTTGTATTTTGGTCCAAATTTTATAGCTTCTTGAGAGGGATAGTACATAAACAGCTAATTATGTCATCATGTCTGAATCATGTCCAGTTTGTCTCTATAGAATTCCTTGCCAGGCCGCCTCAACTTTTGTTGCATTTGATTTGAATTGACACTGCTCAGGCATGAATTCAGAGGTGATTGCCCTATTTGTATACAAAATACCAGTAACATGAACTAGGATCTGGAATCCGAGAGCCATATCATTCGTGTGCAAATGGATTGGTGATATATTTTGAGAAGGCTTGCTTCTTTGTTTTACCATCATAATTGAACTGTCTGGTGGTTGACAAAATCTAATGTTATAATTGTTTGTTTTGTACATATTTGCTTATGTTCAGTCACTTTTGGACTTGCATAAACTATTTTTCTATTGCACCGAACACAGGTACATTGCTGTCGGCAACGAGCCCTTTCTTACAAGCTACCAGGGGCAATATCAGTCCCTGGTTCTTCCAGCAATGCTCAATCTTCAGCAATCATTAACAAAAGCAAACCTGGCAGGTTACGTAAAGCTGGTCGTCCCTTGCAATGCTGATGCTTATCAGTCTGCCTCACTTCCTTCTCAAGGAGCATTTCGACCTGAACTGACTCAGATAATGACCCAGCTGGTCTCTTTTCTCAATTCCAATGGATCTCCCTTCGTGGTTAACATTTACCCTTTCCTGAGTCTTTACCAGAGCTCGGACTTCCCACAAGACTATGCCTTCTTTGGGGGATCTTCACACCCTGTTGTGGATGGCCCAAACGTGTATTACAATGCCTTTGATGGAAATTTTGACACCTTAGTGGCGGCTCTTACTAAAATCGGCTTTGGGCAAATGCCTATAGCAATTGGTGAAGTGGGCTGGCCGACAGATGGAGCACCAAGTGCAAATCTTAGTGCTGCAAGAGCTTTCAACCAAGGCCTTATCAGTCATGTCTGGAGTAACAAAGGGACTCCTCTGAGGCCTGGGGTTCCTCCAGCGGACGTTTATCTCTTCAGTCTTCTTGATGAAGAACAAAAGAGCATACTTCCAGGGAATTTTGAGCGACACTGGGGGATTTTTTCTTTTGACGGTCAGGCTAAGTACCCCTTGGTCCTTGGAGTGGGCCATGGCGGATTAAAGAATGCCGAAAATGTTCAATATCTTCCGTCAAGGTGGTGTGTTGCCAACCCATCTCAAGATCTTGGTGGTGTTGCAAATCACATGAAGCTAGCTTGCAGTGTTGCTGATTGCACCACTCTCCTCTATGGAGGATCCTGCAATGCCATCGGAGAGAAGGGAAATATCTCATATGCATTCAACAGTTACTATCAGCTACAAAAGCAGGATGCACGAAGTTGTGATTTTGATGGGCTTGGAATGATTACATTCCTTGACCCTTCAATCGGTGACTGCCGCTTTCTTGTCGGAATTAGTGACAGTAGTTGTTCTTGCATTGGTTGTGGAATATTTGTTGGGTTATGGATTATGAGCTTCTGGGTGTTGATGTATCTGAGAATTTTGGGTTCTCTGTGATACCAGAAACAGCTTTTTTGGGTATTTGTGGTGCCCATCTGAAAGTTGGATCTTTTTGTACTCACAGGGAGAAGAATAGACTGTCATAGTTTTTCATTATACATCAGTGAATCCACTTGTGTTGTAGTTATCGTATGACATGTTGTACAGTGGGCATGGGACCCAACAGATGGCAATCCTCTGTACTTTTCTCCACATGCATCCCTTGTGCTTGTAGTATTGTTTAAGATCTAGTTTGCTCGGAGCCTCAGACGACGAAGGCACACTAGATTTTGCTTAATGTAGTACCAATGTGACTAAAGCCTTGATTTAAAATGTTTGCTAAAGCTTAATACCTAGTAGGTCCAACCTCCTAGTCACATTTTCACCGAAAGGAAACTCTCCTGGCTACAATGGTGGTGGTGGTGACCTCTGATGGGAGCAGTGCTGGTGGACGATAATGTGGAAGTGGACCTCAGTTGCAGCCTGGTCGACAAGCTGCACTAGTTAACTCCAAATTCATTTGGAACGTAGTCAGCTACGTATTTGTAGGTGTTCAAAGACAGTTGACATAGTTTTCAACAAGTGAAAGTTAATCTTTTTTGGTTTTTCCTTTCCCTAGCTTTTTTTCCTTGTGGATAAGAAAGGAAGATTAAGCATTATTGGCTATACTCCAGATAATACAAAGCAGCTAGAGATCCATCTACTCCTCCATAATATCTGGATTTATCTTCGTCATTCCATCACGATTTGTTCGGCACATCTTTTAGGAGACGAACAACATCGTAGACTGCATCGTATTTTATATTGTAGACTGTGTCGCATTTTATATTGCTGAGTATATCGGGGATTGGATCCGATGATAAGATCAGACATGTCCACAAGTCTTGTAAAACTGTTTATTTTCTAACTTTATGAGGTGCTCGCATGCGAAAATGATGTGGGTGCCTGCCTGTATCAAAAGGCCAATTCTAGTGATGCGGATAGCTTGAACAATATACTAGATGTTGGACAAGGTAGAATGGGCTGAGAATTTTTTTTCTATAAATAGTCCTGGTGTTACCTTGGAGCCGAAAGGGAGGTGAGGATGAGGAAGCGCACCCTTATTGCTCTTAATCATTTGGCTCAACGTGGTGGCCCTCTTTTCGTCCACCGCAAATACAAGCGCCCGAATGAAGGCCATGGAGCACAAGATTGATTCACCGCAACTACTTTTACGCAATATCTATGCAACACTTGGAGGCTGTTTTGGAGTATTAAATTTCTCTTTCATTATTTCTGATTGGATTGGACATGTGCAATACTTTTTGTGAAAGGAAAAAAACAACAAATGAGCTCTCCGCTTTTGGCATAAAATTCACTCACCACTTATTCTTACGCAATAATCGTTACTAAAACAAGACAGTTTGGAGGTGTTTTGTGGGTGTGTGGACTGTTAAACTAGATTTTAGCCGTTAATGTGCGATGTTCTAAGACTCTAAGGTGGTTTAAGATTGGGCTGTCACTATTTTATATCCTTGCTACTTTGTTGGGAGACTCTCGAAGACCTTTCATTTTCCCTCATTTCTTTTTTGTTCTCCTCCAATCACCGAAGCATGCAGGTGCTGCTGGATTACTCAGCCAGGAGTGTGCGGCCATTCCTGCTGTGGGGATAATTGCTGTCCGTAGGCATCCATAAGGGCGATTGCCTTCCATGACATTTTAACACCGATCTTCTGCTATGAAATTGGAGAATCACAAAACAATCATGAGTTTCGAAGACAAAAGGCAAGACTCACTGAAAGTTTATATTTCATAATATCAGTATTTCTGCTGCACTAAATAAAGTTCTGTTTTGCAAATAAAAGAACTGTTGCCTTTCACTTATGAGTCCACCAACCAGTGAGTTAACATCCTTCTCTCTTTTCACCCCCCACCCCCCCTCCAAACAAAAAACAAGATGAAAAAAAAAAGGATAAATCATTCTCTCTATCACGGAAGAAGAATCTGGTTTGTGTGCATACCAGGGCAATGAACCCAATTTTCTGAATAGTTAATCTGGTCTATGTCCACCCCCCTCTATCAGCACAGCATCCCCTTTCTAGGTGACCAACTACGCATTCGCTTCTGGAAGAACTGCAATATATGATAGAGAACACAGAGGACAAATTATTGAAATTCACATGTTAAAAGTTCCAACTAAAGTAATGATATATGATACAATACAGCCCTTTATGTTACTGTCGTCATATTATACAAAAGAAGAAAGAAATATTCAAAACCGTCACAAGGACAGAGTAGAAACAGATCTCTGCAGTACTATGTGATAAAAATTTGCCACTCAACATAACTGAAAAGCAATGAAAGATAACTACAATAACTACCCTTTATACGGATTGACAGGTTAGGCATGAAAAGCACGTGCACACAAAAGTGAGCATTGCAAGGATAAAGACACTAAGGTGGATTTGTCATGTATAGAATCAGGAATCTTGGAATTGGAGAAATACAACAAAGAAGCTTAGAAGCACATTAAGGTAAAATTTGCAATCATTCATTAATTTATCTTGATGTTAGCTTGTGGGTATATACTAGAATTCTAGACCTGTAATGCACATGAACTGATTCCACGGTGAACATGGGTGGGAAAAGGATCCCATCACCCACTCTCTTAGGCTTGGAAAAATAAAATAGTCATGTGGTTAAATATGTAGTAGCTCACATGCTTTCATTGATCTCTGAGAAGTGCGAAAGTCACAATAGCTTATTCATAGAACCCAAATCTCAGTATTGAATTATAAATAAGAAAACTTGATGTAATGATAGACATGTTTTCTGACAATCTAATCAATATATGCAGTTCTCTTGAGATTGACAGATAGCTATTCTTAAGCATTTGCATAGCAGTATATAACAAATCTAATCATTTGACAAATTTAACACAATTCACATATTTAGGTGATGTAGCAAAATAAAATTAAACTATAGAAATTCTAATTCATCATCTCCCTGGGTATGAACCTAACTGAAGTTGTTGAGCCATTTTTATATTATGGAAGGCAAACTTCTCTGAATGAACCCACAAAATACAAAGCAATTGACATTTTATCACGTGTAAAGATGACCCAAGAACAGGCACTACCAATTTGCTATCATTGATTTTTGATCAACCCACATAACCCAACCATACAACACTGTAAAACATATCTAATCAACTAAGTTAGCAGATCACATAGTTAGAAGCCTAACAAAGAAAGTAAAAACACAGATAAACAAGGAAATAAGGTTTGCCATTGGATTTTGACATTTTATATGGTGAAAAGTTAATCATCGCAGCCTAAATTGACAAGATCAAGGATGTATGCACATGTACATATACATAACTTCTAAAATTGATAAGATAAAGCTCAACAATTTTCATCAAAAAAAAAAAAAAGGTCAAGGATATATAGGTTAATTGGTTAGTTAATATGGTATTAGAGCACCCACCAAGATGTCATTCAGTTACGCCTGAAAACGCCTCAGAGTCACGGCTCAACATAAAGATGAACAAGACACATACAAATGGAGATTGTCAATACACAGATCACAAGTGAAGAGGGAAATTAAGCTCAAGGGCATGAGAAAGTGATCCAAATCCCTCCACATATAGTCCATCTACAAGGCACAAACCAACATCTATTCTTCTGGACCATGTCCATCAATTTGGATATGAAGATCATATGAACAAATCCATGGCAAGAATACGTGACTGCAGATTGCTTTATATCAATTTAAGAGTTCAACATATTTTTTGCAGTTTAATAGCCATAGCACCAACAACTAAAGCTCAACAACCCGAAGCACCATGTCAGCGAAATGATTGCATCACAGTTCTGATTTCATCATCCAATTTCAATAATCATTAAAGTCCCAACAACTAAAACACATTTTCATTAGAGCTATCTGTGGTAACCTAGCAGTCCTGTTTCTAACTAGTAAAACAAACGCCCTTGAAAAATTCTCCAGGGGAGCAGGCTTTAATACATAAACAAACACCACAAAATATTAAGAGGATGACTAACGGCCTCGGCCACGACCCCGACCACGTCCACGCCCACGACCACGTCCCAACGGTCTCCCTGTTGAAACCAGCAAAGCTTGTGAAGCCAATGCCCAGTTAAAGGATCGATCAATCTTAATTGAAAAATCGTATTCAAAAGAGATGATAGAACATGAGAAAATACCAGCAGTCGGCTTCTTGGGCTTGACCCTAGGTGTCTCCTCAACCAGGAGAGTCTCAAGGTTTAAGCTATCAGGGAGGATATAGTATCGAATGTTGTTACCTCTGACACTAAGGTGATCAAGAGTAACTGGATTTTTCCCTTTCAAAGTAAGCTTCACAGTCTTCAAATGTGTGTTCATGCTGATATCCACACCTGCAACAACCAAATATACAGACATGCTATGAGTTTACAATCGAACTGTCAGCTGTCAGCATCAACTAAGTTCAACTCAATTAGCTTAATACAGCTTGGATCCTTTGTTTACCCCCCCCAAAAAAAAAAGTTCAACTTAAGAAAGCAATGCAAGGCAAATGGGAAAGCAATTTGGCACCAATCTCTTTGTTGCTCTGGTAGTGGAATTAAATCATGCTGACAACGAAAAATAAAATGAAGTAATTCTGTTCCACAAATTGGAGGATAATTTGTTTATACTTTATCATTCTATTAAAATACTTATTCTAAAAATCTAGTATTTTCCTTGACCAGCTAATGTAAAACTTATCAATAAAATAATTCCTATCAGAAAAGGTTAAACAATATTGGATAGCAAAAACATTTCCTTCAACACAAGTTCAAGCAAGGGCCAATTGTAAGAGCACACAGTAGCATAATTTGAATAATTACTGAAAGCACAAAAAGGTGCAGCAGCTATTTTATTTTTTTCCCTCTCCCTTTTTTCGGCATTTGTGGGTTCCTTTTTTTTTAAAAAAAAAAAGTAGGGCGGCAGGGATGGGGAGGTGGAAGGAGCAGCGTGGTGCTGGGGGTTGGGATTGGGAATGGGAAGTGTATGAGGAAAGTGACAAAGGAGAAGGAGCATGGAGAAAAGAAGAACAAAAGAATCAAAAGAGGAGAATATAGTTTTCCGAATATATATTATGTATGAACCTCTTCTGTCTTCTCAAACCCAATCCAAGGGCAATAATCATTTATTCAAGACTTGCTTTAATGCTGTTGAAAGGAAAAGCTCAAAAGGAATTCAATTCATTAACGAGATTCTATCTCTTTAAATAAATGAGAAACAAGTACATAAGGAAAAAAGTACATACTTGGAAAGCAAGTACATACCATGTTTAGAGATATACAAAGTTTAAAGGCATACTAAATATGTTCTTCCTATATAAGGACTTATTAAATAAGTATAATTCTAACAATCTCCCTCAAGCTGAAGCATATAAATCAAACATGCCCAGCTTATTATACATAGAGTTGAAAATACCAAAAGATAGAAACTTAGTCAAAATATCAACTAAAGAAAAAGCTCAAAAGGAATTCAATTCATTAATGAGATCCCATCTCTTTAAATAGATAAAAAACAAGTACATAAGGAAAGTACATACTTGGAAAAGCAAATGCATATCATGTTTAGAGAGATACTAAGTTTAAAGATATACTAAATATGTCCTTCCTATATAACAACTTATTAAATAAGCATAATTCTAACAAATGCTTTCGCGACAAAACTAATTGAAACAGCCAAAAAAAATAGAAGTGTATTTAGTCACCCTAATGGATTGCTACATTAATATAGGGAATAACCTGAGTCCAACATGCTATAACATGAATTATGAAGAAAAATGTCCTAGTTATTTTCTGACACAAAGCAGTAGGCTGACCAAGTTGCCCATGGTTCCTCAGCCATGTACCTTGCAATCAGCTTTACATGTCGTAGTCCAAATGTTTCATGTCCTAGTTATTGTAGGCTGATCAGGTTAGGTTCCTCGGGAGATGTTTCATTAAGCATATAAACAAATCTTTTGCACTTAGAAACACCAGCACAAAATTGGGATATTTTTAGACAAACTGGACAAAAGGACATATCCATACCTTTAGGCATCACCTAGTTATTGATCTTAATTGATGGAAAGTGTGCCAATAATCCTGCTAGGTGCAGTGTTCTCTGAATCATCCAGAATAATATAAGACTTGGAGGATTAAAGAATTAGAAACATTGCTCATTCTTAATGTCAAGCCTCTCCAGTTCACAAGAAGGAATAGGCAGGCGAGCACAGAAATAATTGAATTTCTCTAAACAAAAAAAATTATGCATAATCTTTGCATTTAAATTTACAGTGTTACCAACACTTCTTGCCCTAAAGTCTAGAAAATTCATAGGTTAAAATTCAAAAAATAACGTTGTAGCCCTAACTAACTGAAGAATCGCTAAAATGCCTAATAGGACAGCTATCGAATTGAATTCAGAAGACCTGCTTGAAACCCTTGACCAATTAATAACTTGCTGATAATGCAAGTATGAGGAAAGAAGATCCAAATAGGCCCTTCCACAGAGAAAGTGCAAAATTATGAAGAGGTAGGAATGAGGGGACAATCTAAGATACTTAGGTTGGCAAATGCAGGAAGAACAGCAAACACTTTTATTGAATGAGCTAAGTTTCAGTAATTCATGAGATGATGTACTAGTCCTAGCATAGCAAAGTCAGTAAGGGGCTGCATTGATGCGTGACTAGCCTATCTATATATTTTCTACTAAAAAAAAAAAAAGAAGAGAGAGACTGCCATATCTATATAATATGTTCACATCAGATGAAATCAGTTGAGAAGAGGAAGCAGATAACAGGATAAGCATGAGGAGAGTCTGTTGATCCAACATAACCTAGATTTTGCATCACTAAAGTCCATCAAATAAAGATTTATGGTATCCCAAGAATCTCGGAACTGCAAGATCATGGACACACCCAATTCCTCCTGGTCCCTTCCCACACCTCCTTCCCAGTTGATAAGCAGGAGCTATCATATGTGTACAACAGCAAAGCAGACCCTGAATTAAATAAAGGGGGGAATCTAATAACAAGAGACATCAACCATCATGTCTGGATATTCTTCTTTTTTTTTAAAAAAAAAATCATGGATATATGTTTATAAACGATTTGCAGTCAAGACTTCAAATAGGCGCATTTTTACCTCAAAGATCTTAACATACTAATAACCTGAGTTGATACATCAAAATGGTTTATGTTATGCCATCATGCTTGCATAAGGCTTAGCGACCCATGCCATACTACCTGCGAGCCCATACAACATATTGTAAAATGATTACAGAGTAAAACAAGCCTTCATTTCTGAAGGCTTGGCCATGGTCTCCTTTGGTTCCCTTGAATTTGATGAAGTTTCTTATAGCAATTTCAATAATTATATCTTCTATGTTAACTGATCAGTGATAGCCTTTCCTTATCATTCTTTGCAAATATGGTGAAAGCTACTAAATGAAGACGGATCAAGAAACCATGGCAAAACCTAATTCAATGCCCTAAAAACAAAACAAAATTTGACTACATGAACATATAATGGTCTCTCATCACTGAGGAAGCATGACCATCCTCTTTAGCAAAGGATTACAGATTTGAAAAGATTAAATCATATATAAAAGAGCAGAAGAAAATGATCAATATTTTTCCCAAGTTAGGCTCTACTACTAATCAAATAAAATCACAACTAACAGTATTACACATCCTAAATAACATAATCACCCAAAATCCCATCACAAAAGCTTGATATTTGATATTTAATAATAATTAAGGGTGTACATGGTATGATTCACCATGGTCCTACCAAGGCTATACTGAGATGATTCACCCTAGAAGTTAGACACACAGTAGCATTACTAGACACATAATCGCCCAAAGCCCAAAGAAGCACATTTTTTTTTCCAACAAGCACCAAAAACTTTGATTAAAGACAATTATGCCTAGATATTGACAAGAAGTTTACATGTTGCATTCAAGTCTTTTTCGATTGAATTAGATAACAAATTTTGCAAATTAGGGAACTCTGATTTTTAAGAAGATAGATAAAATATACTCATTAATCAAACCCATGGACAAAAAACTGTTAAAGTAAAAGCATTACTCAAACATAATGCACTTTCATGAGGAATGACACTATAGCAGGACAAAACGAGCTTAAGCTCAAAATCATAAGTTAAGCATCATGGATTTACAACCTCAAGATGGAGATGAAAAACAATGGAATGTGAGACCATATTGCCTGATTACAATAAGAGACTTTTCTTTACAACAAAAAATTAGTTCAGGCTGGTTCTAAAATTGAGGTTGACAAGGAAAACACGAGGTTGAGGAATTCATTGCCAACAAAGAGGGCACTGCCATCTTATTAGCTCCCCTCACAAACCAGTGATTTGCAGGGAAACCTCTAACAAAATAGAGCACGAAATGAGCCAAAAAGTTTGTTTTCTTCAATCCAAAGAACAATCAAGCAGACAGAGAATAGATAAAACAAAAGAGGGGAGGGGGTTCTTAATCCATCTTATTATTAATAATATTTGCATTGATAAATTTGTAAGCTCTACAGAGTCCTGAATAAAGAACATCGCAATCTATAGAATATTCAAGTCTCCCTAACCCAACTTCAGTCGAATAGAAGATATTTTAACACTAATGTTAGTCAATGTACCACTCCTACCAACACTAAAAGTCCACTTTTCCCCTTTAAAAGTGAAGTTTTAATCACTAAAAATAACTTTAAGCAGTCTAAACCAACTATAATTCTCTATTATATTAACTTCCATCTGCTGGAAATTTCTTGGCCTTATGCTTTAGCGATCAAGTGTCTTATTCCTTTTTCATTAAACCTGATACGTGAAACATGTTGTAGAAAGGATAGTAGAAAAGAGGGAGGGGGATGGCGTTTCTTATTTTCACAAAATTAAAACTTATGTTGCAGGTTCTGTGAGACTGTAAGATTTGGGTTTCTTAAAAACCATTCAAACACTGCATTTTACCCATGCTAACCAAAATAAACTAAAATTTTTCTTGTAAAAAAGAAACGAATACTCAAAAGCAGGTTTTATAGCATCTTCACTCGTCGTCTATGGTTGCACTTAATTTCAGATAAATAAAGAGGCAAGAAAACAAACTTTCACATGTTCTTGTACAGGCCAAAATAAGAAAGGTAAGACTCAGATCAAACGGCAACATCAAGCTAAATACCAAGAAACAAATTGAAAAACAACCAGCGCATCTACGCTACGTAAAGCATCGAATCGAGAAAACCCTTTACTGGCAAAATTCCGCGAACCCATCCCTGATTTGCCTAAAACCCTAGCCGAACAAGAAAGATCATACAGAAGGAAAGAGAAGGAAGATACCTGTAATCGTACCATGGACGACGGTGCCGTTCTTGAGCTCGATCGAGACGGTCTCGTTGTTAAGCTTCATCAGAAACCTAACATAAAAAAGAGGAAAAAAAATCGGAGATCGGCGCAAGAAACTAGAACTCTAAGAATATTGCGATGCCAAAATTGAACTGCTTAAGATTTCCATTCTTGAAGAAAAATGTCGGGGGGACAAAGGAATAAAGAAAGAGCACCTGACAAGCTTCATCTTGGAGAGTCTGTGTGTGTGAGAGAGTGAAGAAGGGGAAAGCGAGGCTAGGGCTTCGGACAGTGAACGAGCGGGAGTAGACGCGCTTCTGAAAAGAGAGCAGCTCCAAGCTCTGCCGCTAGGTCTCAATTCTCGACTCCCTGATTGGCGGACTTCATAGTCTTTATGGGCCTGAAACCCCTGGCCCATTTTCCTGCCCACTAGGTTGGTTAGGGCCGGAGATGGGTAGAGGCCTTAATTGCCGATCCTAAATTCCTAATCACCCTGGAAAATCTAAATGCCCGTAGAGCATTGGGAGGAAGGTAGTCTCGGATCTCCACAGCTTCCCCCCTTCAAAAACCGTTCAAATTCCTCATCACTCAACCATGAAGTGATGGTCAAAATTTTGTAATTTTTTTTATCCACGTGGCTTCTTCTCTCTTCTCTTAAAATCTCACATGTCAAACAAAGATTCCTCTTTCGAAAAATCTCTATTTTAATATATATATATATATATATATATATATATATATATATATAATATAAATTTTTTTTAAAATAGTATGAAATTTGAAAATCTCTGATAGATTCAAATATGAGATGTAGTTACCGATAGTTAACGGTGCATCGATGTTCCAATAATTTTTGTTTAACAACATGGTTGTTCTTGTATTGTGAATCATGCAACTGTATTGAAATGATTAGCCTAGCCGCATCCGAATCATGCAACGGATAGCAATAAACCCCATTTGAAGATGTTGATGAATAGAACACCTTGAAGTAATATCTGGGAAAAAATGCTCCTTCCCATGTTAGGATGTACACACATAGCTTTCTCATGCAACCATACAGCCTGTAAACCAATCAAATCAAATGATACATAATAAGATCACTGCTCATGCATTCCGAAAGATGAGGCAAGCTAATATTGCTCATGACGTGCGCGGACCCAAAACTTGACCGCAAACATACTTCTCACGGGACCCACATTTTTAGTACAGAGTGATCATGGACGACAGCTCCACTGGGTGGCACGTGGGTCCCACCCGACCGCAAATAAAGCTCAGATGTCAACGAGCACAGATGGGCCACGCCCCTTCCGCGCACCGTTCCACGCAATAATAGCATCGTGCCACAAGGACGTAAAACATAACCGTGCAACGTTGACCCCAGGGAAAAAAACACGGGTCCCACATAGAACTACAGTTGCTCAGTTAGTCTTTACTGGAGTCGGGTCTTTCTATTTTATACAGCGTCGCCGCCTCCGAAAACGGGCGGTATAGATGTTTTCTCTGGGTACACGGACGGTGGATATTTGCAACCGCATAGAAACTTCTACGTGCCCGACACTGAGATAACGCGCATTCGATCTCTGTCGAACGAGAGCGAGGAGTGCTAAAAGTTATATTTATCGGTTCCCGTAATTCTTTCGGGTGCTCAGAGATCGAGGAGACCGGCGCTCTGGTTTGAGGCTCTTCGGCGTTTTTGCCAACTCACGATCTCCTTTTTCGGCAGAGAAGAGTGGTTTTCGGGTGGTGTTGGGGGAAGAGTAGGACTCTCCGATCTGCAAGGCGGTTTTGCGGTGGGAATGAGTGGTTTTCTCGTGGGAAGATGGTGAGGAGGAAGCCGGTATTGCTCTTGTTGTGCCTCACAGTCCTCGCGCCCATCGTTCTCTACACCGATCGGCTTTCGTCCTTCTCCAATTCCATATGTGAGACGCGAAACTTTGAAAAAAAAAATGTTTTTTAACAGGAAAAGTTGGGATGTTTTGAATAATCCCTCGGAATTGTCGGCATTCTAACTTTTGGTCTCTCTCTCTTGTTTTTTCCCCTCTTGCAGCTAATGACAATTTTATCGATAACGTCTCTAGTTTGGTATATATTCTTTCCTCCTTGGATTTTTTTAAATGTAACTTTTGGTGAATGTTGGAGATAATTCGTAAATTTCTTGCTTTTTTTCTTTTTTTTTTTTTTGGTGGGGGGGTTGGGGGGGGGGACAAACCAGAGTGTTGGGAAAGAGGTGGTGAAACTAAACGCGCTTCCTCAGGTTGTCTAACTCCAGCACCCTTTTGTTTTTATTTTTTTATATATATAAAAATCTATGTTTTTGGTTTTCTTGCAATTTATTTAGATGAGTGCTTAAAAATTAGGTTTTTAAATGTGGGTGCAGGAGTCGACGAATGCTGTGAAAGAGCCAATTGGGATCATATATGTTGATAATTCGAGGAATTCCCATCAGGTTTCAGTTCAATCCAGAGATGGCTCCGCGGCATTAGAGTCTCAAGGTAGGATTCTCGTTCCTTCATTTAGAAGAATTAGGGCTTTCTTTGAAGGAGTAGAAGAAGATTCATCCCCTTTGGATCCCAAAGCTTGAATTTGGTATAAGAATCAGTTGATCGACGGAGAATTTTCATCGTTTGGATGCTTTTAAATGGTCAAGAAACGGGGTTTAACTTTACAGACTGGTATTTTTTATGGAGATTTTTGATGGTTGAATTATTTACAGAATTCCCACTGAGGAAGTCTGCAGAGCATAAGAGCAGGATGCTGTCGGCCACAGATAATGGGAGTCTTTCAGAAAAGAAAGGCATGATTGTGCAAGTTGTCAATAGGAAGATTGGGATGGATGATCCGAAGAAGTCCAAAGCAGAGGAAGAGAACAAGGAAGTGGGATCCCAGCAGACCAAGCTTAATACTACTCCAGCGAAAGAGGTGATTTTCCTTATTTTTTTCCTCTCCTTGATTCAGTTCATTATTGTGTGATCATTATATTTTCTTAGATGGGATTTGGTGATTGTTATGTGGACTTACAGTTTATGGGTGTTAACTGCTTATGGCTATGGAAGACTGGGTCTTTCAAAGATTAAGCAAGCACATGTTGCAGCGGAAATGACTTCTTTGAACTAGTTAGGATTTCGGTAATATGGGCTCTTGTTTCTAATTTTATTGAATTTATAATTAGTGTATGGTTATTGGGTATGGCAAGATTTCTCATGGAATTAAGGAGCTTTTATTTTTCCCAGTTGTCAGTATGCTGTGAAAACTGAAAATTTAGTTTATTTGTTTTATTATGTGGGGTAGTGGGAACAGTGGCATGGAATACATATAACTGGTGCGGTTATGTTCTTGTACAGATATCCATTTGTCACTCTCTTTATATGTGCTGATTCAGTTATTTAAGTGGATGACATCATGATTATTTGATCTGTGTGTAAGGAAATTATAAGAAAATACTGACGGTTTGGTGGAACAGTGAATTCTAAAAAATTCCTCTTAGGTCATATCCAAATTTGTAAAGTCAATTTCGTCCATGTGTTTTGATTTCTGTTAATTAGGACTTTTCAGCCAATTCAAATTCTCAGCCAGTTTCAGAAGTTGTTGGATTAGTGTAGAAAATAATTCTGATGTTAACTGGGGGTTTGGTGGAGAATATTTTTTTCAGCGGAGAAGAATATCTGTCATGACTATTGTTCAAAGTTAGTTGGTTCATAATTTGTTTGTAACCTGTACCTCCAATCTGTTGAATCAATTCTTTTTTTTTTTTTATCTCTTCCTGCCTGCATCATAGATTTTTTTTTTTTTTCCTGACATGTTTGTTTGGTCCTTTTCCAGGAAAATAAGTCTGAAAAGCATTCTCAAGAAACAACCCTTAAGGTTGATCTAGAAAAACTTCAGACAGCACCCAAAGATAGAAACAGTAGTAGCACTGTTATGCCTGATGCTAGAGTCCGGCAGCTTAGGGATCAGTTGATCAGAGCAAAAGCCTTCCTTGGTCTTCGAGCAATCAGGACCAATCCTCAGTATTTTAGGGAGCTACGCCTGCGTATAAGAGAAGTTCAGCGAGCACTTGGTGATGCAGCCAAGGATACAGACCTACCAAGGAAGTAAGCATTTTCACTTTACTGATTTCCCAATATCTTTTCACTTAATACAAGTATTATAGCCAAGTTAGGCTAGGTTTCTTTGGATCTTGTGTTTTCCAGTCTTTGGAGAAAAAGAGTACAGGATTTACCATGCTCATATTTGGTTTAACAAGTATTTTTAACGACTTAATTTATATCGACTTATTCAGGGCCAATGAGAAACTGAAGGCAATGGAACTGACTTTGGCTAAGGGCAAACAAATTCAGGATGACTGTGCTGCTGTCATAAAAAAGCTACGTGCCATGCTTCACTCGACAGAGGAACGGTTACAGGTTAATAGGAAGCAGACCATGTTTTTAACCCAACTTGCAGCTAAAACCGTACCTAAAGGACTCCACTGCCTTCCCTTGAGGCTCTCCACAGAATACTTCTCGTTGGATCCCAGCCAACAGCAATTTCCAAATCAAGAAAAGCTTGAAGATCCTAAGCTCTATCACTCTGCATTATTTTCGGATAACATATTGGCAGCAGCAGTTGTCGTGAACTCAACTATTTCCAATGCTAAGGCAAGCTACCGCTATTGCCTTTAAAGTATTGTTGATTTCAGTTTTTGTGAGATTCATTATAAATGTGAATGTCTCTTTCTTGCAGCACCCATCCAATCATGTTTTCCACATAGTTACCGACAGGCTCAACTATGCAGCGATGAGAATGTGGTTTTTGGCTAATCCACCTGGAAAAGCTACCATCCAAGTTCAGAACATAGAAGAATTTACATGGCTAAATGCTAGCTACAGTCCAATACTCAAGCAACTTGGATCACAGTCAACAATCAACTATTATTTTAGGTCTCATCATGTGAAATCTGACACAAACTTGAAGTTCCGAAACCCAAAATACCTTTCAATCCTGAATCATCTGCGATTTTACCTACCTGAGATGTTCCCAAAGCTCAATAAGGTGGTGTTTTTAGATGACGATATTGTAGTACAAAAGGACCTGACTGGCCTTTGGACAATCAATCTCAAAGGAAAGGTTAATGGTGCAGTGGAAACTTGCAGAGAAAGCTTCCATCGCTTTGATAGGTATTTGAACTTCTCAAACCCTCTTATTGCCAAAAATTTCGACCCTCATGCCTGTGGCTGGGCCTATGGAATGAATGTGTTTGATTTGGCTGAGTGGAGGAAGCAAAATATAACAGAGCTCTATCACTCTTGGCAGAAGCTGGTACGTTTACTTGTGCAGATCACTTCTCATTATCAGTAATCTGCTTCTCCTATTTCATAAGTTGTTGTGTGACTTCACTTAAATTATAAGCAAATTCTCAATGCTTCCTTAGTCCATTCCAAAATACTACACTGGATTTCAGAACATAAATTGGAAAAAACCATCTGAACAAAAATCAGGTGAATTTAAAACCTTGCTTTAATTAAAACAGTCAATGGCTGTTCGCACTACTATGACCTATATCTTATGTATTTTATACCTTTCTTTGGTACTCATTTTGTATCACAGTTAAGAGTCAACATTGATGGATATTTTGAATTTGTTTTGATGTATAGAGCGGTCTGTTGTTTTCTTGAGAGTCCAAGAGTTTCTGAAAACCTCTTTTTCAGCCCCTATTTAGTAAAAATTGTAAAATTCCTACTGCTTTTGTTTGATCGTTGGCCAAATTATCATATTTTACCCCCTTTTTTTCTGTCATGCTCTGACCTAAGCCATGCATTCATTGTCTGCAGAACCATGACAGGCTGCTGTGGAAGCTGGGTACTTTGCCGCCGGGTTTAATAACATTTTGGAATCGTACATTCCCCCTCGATCGATCATGGCATGTGCTTGGCCTAGGGTATGATCCACATGTGGTTCAGAAGGAAATTGAACAGGCAGCAGTGATACACTACAATGGAAACATGAAGCCTTGGCTGGAGATTGGCATGCCCAAGTATCGCAACCACTGGTCTAAATACATCAATGATGATCAAGTTTTTCTACAGGACTGCAACATCAATCTTTAGAGAGGCAGTGGGTACTTTGATAACTTTTTCACCATTATATATTCTTTTGAAGTTTTTTGTTCTTTCCCCTGTTACTGTTTAAGTGGAATTGAACTGACTAGTTTGATTTTTTAGCGCTTTATATCCAGAAGATTTGCTGTAGCGGTTCTCATGATCCCATCTGCACAACTGCAGTTATATTGTACATATTCAGAACTGAAATCCAGGGGTGCTGAGCTCTACAATGCAGGTTGTTTATGTTCTTGGTATCTTGTAATATTATACCTGTGATTTTTATACTGTACTTTATTTTCCCCCAGATCCCAATCTCATTTAATGTCATTATTTCTTTACATCTATTTATTGCAGTTGCCTCTTTTTCTAGGCTTTGTGCCTGCTTAAATAGTAGATGAGATACATGTGAGAGTGATGGTTTGCTTTTTTCATACTCTGATGTGGATGAACTGAAAATTAATATAGAATTTTTTTCCCTGTTTGATGGGGACGGAAAACGAGTTTTTATTGGAAATTCTCAAAAAAAGTTAAAGCAAGTACTATAAATAAAGTGAACGTAAAACGGTTAGGGGTATTATCTGGAATTACCTATATGTTAAGCCATGGAACCTTCGGAACAGAAAACAACCAGCATTGGTCCATTTTTCAAGTTTCTTTACAAGATCATGTTTTTTCTCCACTTGTTTCTTCCTTTTTTTTTTTTTTTTTTGGTTTGTTGGGGGGTGGGGGTGTGCTAAACTTGTTATTTCGTCACCTCAAAATCTCTATTAAGTATAATTTTCTGTCCTGGATGGACAAATGGGAACATGCATAATCTTCCTTTGTAAGTTTCTTCAAAGTAACGTATGTAAGAAGTATTATATTTTTGAATTATTGATAGACAAAAGCCTAGTGTTTAAAAATTATGCTAACCGGTGATTCTATGACCTCGGACAAACTTCAGTCTGCACCCCATGTTAATAGAAATCATTTCCTTAAAAAAAAAATAGTAAACTAAAGGAAGAATAATAAATATCGAAAATGCATGACTAGCCCATGGTCGTGCTCATTTCTAGTCTATAAATCTCTTTTCTATTTGTTGGGATATACCGACTGATCCCTGTACGTCGATTTATCTTCAGATCGGTCCGACCGACGTCCGACTCTATCGATCAGACCGACGGACGATTCTGACAATGGCTGTCGACCACATCCGATCGAAGGTTTGCCGGTCAAACAGATCCATACTGTTCTCGATCGATCGAGCGGTCGAACCTATATCATCGACTCACTGTCGGGGGTGGCAGTCGACGTCCGATTTTCACAAGGCACCAGATCAGCCGACGGTGTCTTCAAGTCACCACCCGATGATCCGGCAGTCGAATATCGACATACAGTCGGTCAGGCCATCCAAATGTCGTACAACCGCTATAGGCTGTTCTCCTGTCAAGGACATGTCGTACGACCGTCATGGGACGTTGTCCTGCTAAGGACATGGGTTAATGACCTGACAATCCACGTCGATTTGACAGTCCCCGATAATTTGACAACTCTCTGCACCATTTATGGTGGGATCATACCGCATTCTACTATAAAACGGGGTAAGACAACAGTCTTGGTAATCTATCTCAAGCTTTCTCAAGCGGGGATAAGCGCCTCTAAGCTCTTGAGCTCTCTAGCTCTCTCTTTCTTCCTCTCGCTGAGTTCCACTGTTGCCTAGTTTCCTCTCTGACTTGATCGTCGGAGGGTCCCCGCCGGAGGCATCTCTGGTCAGTGAGGACTTTTCTTGCAGGTGCACGATCCCGACGATCGGACGACGGGAGGGATTGACCGCAACAGATTTGACGCGCCAAGTAGGGGGTATTCGACAGAGGTAAGCCAGCAAGCTCCATAGAGCTTGAAAAAATCTCTTAAGATAACGAAAATCAGGGCTCAGCGATCGAGAGCTACTGGGTCGATGAGGCACTCTTTCCATCGGGAAGAGGCCCCTCCTTTGCCCTCCATAGTGAAACCCAGCTTTCCGCACCCAATGGTGATCACGGAGGCGCAGATCGCGGCGATCGTGCAGCAAATGACCGTTCCGACGGACGCGGTCAAAAACCTTCAACAACAACTGACCCAGTTGCCGCAACCGCTGGCGGAACAACCGGCGGCGCATCCTATGTCGTCCGAAAATAACCGCCGACGTCCGCATCAACTTCCATCTCCTCCTCAAGAGCAGCCGTCTCAGCACTCCCACCGAGAAAGGGAGAGACAGCCACGGCGTGACACCCACCGATCTCAGCATCCTTCTCCTTCCCAGCTGGAGTGGGTGAGGAAGGAGAAGCGACCGCGGACACCGTCCGCCTCGCTCTCAAGTTCGTCGGGAGGTTTGACCCCTGGGGTTTCTCAACACCAACGGTTGGACGACTACGAACGTAAGTTTGAAGAGATCGACCGTCGGCTTGTCCAGCTCCAGACGGATGGTCAGAAGTCTTCAAACGACGTCGACTTTCGGACCACCCAACCTCTCTCCCGATTTATCCTCGACGAACCGATCCCTAGTCGGTTCAAGATGCCTAGTGTGGAGCCATACGACGGCTCCACCAATCCAGTTGACCATCTGGAGAGCTACAAGGCTCTCATGACAATTCAAGGGACAATCGATGCCCTCCTCTGCATCGACTTTCCCGCCACGCTTCGTAAAGCTGTCAGGGCCTGGTACTCCGACCTCCGCTCAGGAGGTATCCACTCCTTCGCGAAGCTCGAGCATTCTTTCGTGACCCGTTTCAGCACCAGTCGAAAGTCGCCACGAACCTCGGACAGCCTTTTCTCCCTCAAACAGAGAGAAAATGAGACACTTCGACACTTTCTAGCCCGATTCAATGCGGCCACACTTGAGGTCCGGAATCTCAATGAAGACATGGCTATCTCGGCCATGAAGAGGGGGCTAAGGGAGTCCCGATTCACATATTCCTTGGACAAGACCCTCCTCCGGACGTATGCCGAATTACTGGAGCGTGCGTATAAATACATGCGCGCAGACGAAGGAGCTTCCGATCGGTGCCTGACCGAGGGCACGGGCCAGAAGGAGAAGCGAAAGAAAAATCGGACTCTTGCTGAACCCAGTAGGCCCCACCGATAGATGGGTCTCGCCCCGACGACGGAGTCCGAGACCGACGCATCGCAGGTATGACTCCTGCACTCCTCTCTTCGCTCCTCGTGCGCAGATCCTGATGGAGATCGAAGGAATGAAATATCTACGACTGCCTCGGCCTCTGAAGGCAAAAGACCTCGACCAATGTGGCCCGATCGCTGAATCTACGGCTCGATCGTCAGTCGCCGAATCTATGACTCGATCGTCGATCGTCGAATCTATGGCTCGATCGTCGATCACCGAACCGACGGCCTCGACCTCTGAAGGCAAAAGGTCTCGACCAACACGGCTCGACTGTCGAATCTACGGCTCGATCGTCGATCGCCGAACCGATGGCTCAACCGTCGAATCTACGGCTCGATCGTCGATCGCCAAACCGATGGCTCGATCGTCGAATCTACGTCTCCTTCGTCGAATCTATGGATCGATCGTCGATCGTCGAATCTACGGCTCGATCGCCGATCGTCAAACCGATGGCCTCGGCCTCTGAAGGCAAAAGGCCTCAACCAACACGGCTCGACTGTCGAATCTACGGCTCGATCGTCGATCGCCGAACCGACGGCTCAACCGCCGAATCTACGGCTCAATCATCGATCGTCGAACCGACGGCTCGATCGTCGAATCTACGTCTCGATCGTTGAATCTACATGGAATCTACGTCTCCTTCGCCGAATCTACGGCTCCATCGTCGAATCTACGATGGCCTTGGCCTCTAAAGGCAAAGGGCCTCGACCAACGCGGCTGGCTAACTTACCCACTTAGCTTTGACTAAGAAGGATAAAACACCAGGATGACCGCAGTCGCGCTCGCGACATGCCGACTTGGTTACGACCGGTCGAAGGATATTCGGCTTGCCATCGTTTATCATGCACCGCGACGTACCTGCCCGACCAAGGTCCGGACAATGAGTATTCGACTTGCGACATACCGACTTGGTCACGACCGGTCGAAGGATATTCGGCTTGCCACCGTTTATCACACGTCCTGACGTGCACGTCCGACCAAGGACCAGACAACGAATATTCGACTTATCATCGTTATCCTATCCGAATACGTCGGACACTACTCGACTATCAGATTCTATGACAAAGATCGAAGGGGCGGAATATCTACGACGATCTCCGCCTCTGAAGGCAAAGGGCATCGACCAACGCGGCTGGCTAACTTGCCTACTTAGCTTCGACTAAGAAGAGCAAAATGCCAAGACGACCGCGGTCGCCCTCGCGATATACCAACTTGGTCACGACCGGTCGAAGGATATTCGGCTTACCATCGTTTATCATACGTCCCGACGTGCTACGCCCGACCAAGGGCCGAACAACGGATATTCGACTTGTTATCGTTATCCTATCCGAATACATCGGACGTCACTCAACTATCAGACTCTACGGAATGATCGCGCCAACGTGCTACGCCCGACTAGGGGCCGGACAATGGATGTTCGACTTGTCGTCGTTATCCTATCCGGATATGTCGAACGCTACTCGACTATCGGATACGCCAGGATGACTCTCGACCATCGGATCTTATGCAATCTGTACGACAGTCAGGATGCTGACCTACGATCGGGGCTTGCACTGCCCTTAGCACGGTGCACGCCACTGACTACTTTGATCGGCTACGCTGGATCATACCGAACGTCCTAACGAGGTATGTCGGAGCTACAACCTATACTCTCGGGGATGGCTCGGTAAATCAAACACTTTGAACCGTACGCGGAAAAAAATTTGAAAAGTCTTTGATTTCATTTAGTTGAAGTGACTTACAAAATTGGGCTGAAGCTCGATTACAAAATAGGACCGGAGCCCGATTACAAATATCAAAGACGAAACAAAAAACAAAAGAATACAAAAGTGACGGAGCGGACACTCCGACTATTCGTCGGAGTCAACTTCTTGCACCAAGGAGAGTTCGGGAGTAACCGGTGTGCCCGCTCGGGTCGGGGTGGGACCGGAGGTTGGAGCCGCCTCACCTTCGGTAACTCGTCCCGTCGGCAGTGGGTCGGCCTCCTCCTCTGCGGCTTGGTCTTCCGACTCTGAAGGGACGATGCCGCTCAGGTCGAGCTTCAGGTGCAGACTCTGAATCGCATCCCGAGCGTCCTCGTACCCCACCCGATAGGAGGCGAAGCTGCTCTCGAGAAGCTCCTCCCGGTACTCGTCCGAGCCACGGAAGTCCTCCACCGCCCGGCTCAGTGCCTTTTTGGCCGACTCTGCCTCTGCCTTCACTATGTCGGTGTTGGCTTGGGCGAAGGACAAGTTCTCCTCGGCCTTAGTCAGGTTCTCTAGGCTAACCCGAAGCTGTTCGCGCTTGGCCTCGAGCTCCCTGACGAATCCATCTCGCTCACGCCGCAGCCGATGGACGGAGCGGGTCTTGCGCTGAACCTGCTCGCGAGCCGACTGAAGTTCGGCCTTCGAGGCGGCTAGGTCGTTGGTGAGTCGGGAGATCTCCTCCTCGAGCCTAGCCTCACGGTCACCCGACAACTTCAGCTGGTCCACCAGCATCGCCTTCTCAGCTTCGACGGTTTTGGCCCTGTTCTTCCAGGCCGTCCGGACGTCGCCGAACCTCCGGTACCCGACCTCCAGCTTGGACATGTTGTAGATCAGTTGCAAGTAGAAGGTCGATCGTCAGAAAAATGAAATGATGAAAATAACAATGAAGAGGAGAGAAAAAGAAGAAGAGCTCACCTAGATCATGGTCGGATAAAAAGAAGAAAGCATGTCGGACACCGGCCAACCCTTCAAGAGCTCTCGATCGGTCGGGAGAACGGTTGCCTGACACAACCTCCTGGCCAAGTCATGGTTGGCCAGGGCCGAGCTCCCTCAGGGACTCGAACGTCGGACGATGCGATGCGACCCGCCGACCTCGAGTCGTCCACCTGCGCCATCGGAGCCTTCTCCCGATCTGTCGCCCAGGCCCGAAGATTGGAGAGAGATGGGAAGCTCGAACTCGACTGAGTCCCTCCCAAGAGCGCGACGGGAGCCGCCGCATGTCGTTCGGGCTCACTTGTTTCGACCCGAACCTCTTCCACGAGCGAGGGAGCCGATGCTCCTTCGGCTGCCCCCTCTGCTGCCCCTTCCTCGGACGGTGCCTCGGGTGGCACCGCCAGCGCTGACAAGGCGATGACCGGCTCAGAGCCCGACATTCGTTCGGTGTCGGGCTGCGCTGCCACCATTGCAATGTCAGTCGGGGATGATATCTGAGGCCTCTTGGAAAGCCGCAAAGGTCCG
The DNA here is from genome assembly GCF_000442705.2 of Elaeis guineensis. Classification (NCBI taxonomy): domain Eukaryota; kingdom Viridiplantae; phylum Streptophyta; class Magnoliopsida; order Arecales; family Arecaceae; genus Elaeis; species Elaeis guineensis. The sequence continues at coordinate 6,053,795 of NC_026000.2, forward strand.
ATCCCAGGCGCTGGTCTCTTCCTCGCCGCATGCTGCCGAATGTCGGCATCTGTCAATCTCACTCTCGACGGCATGCCTGCAATTTCAACAAAAGATTAGCACAAGTTCGAAGATGGATGAAAAAATCAAAAGACGACCGACAGACCGAACAATACTTAAGCGGGGAACCGAACTCAGGCCGGCATCGTACAGAGCTTGCTCGGTGATGAGCTTCCTCTGCTTCGGCACCGACACATCCTTCAGTCGGTGAAAGTCCTCTCGGTCTCCAGCCTCCACCCGACTATTTTCGTTCGGCTGAGTCTGAGGGTCGCCCTAGCGAGAAGGAAACCCCCAAGGTAGCGGAGAAGAAGCAAAGAAAAATTGGTTCTTCCACCCGTGGATCGACGATGGAAGATCGGTGATGAACGAAAGATCCTTCCGGGGATTGAAGAACCACCACCCTCGGGCTTTCGGGTGGGGTTGGAGGATGAAGAACGCCCGGAAGAGGGAGATGCGGGGGAAAGTCGGCAAAAGCCGACACAACAAGGTGAAGCTGATTATCAACCGGACTGAGTTCGGCGCCAGTTGCGTCGGACAAAGTCCGTAATAATCCAAGACATTCCGGACGAACTCCAAAATCAGAAAGCGAAAACCTGTCCGAAGGTCCTCAACATAAAAGGCCACCTGGTCCGGAGGCGGGTTGTTAACCTGACCCTCAGCCTCAGGGGCGAAGAGTTCAAACTGCTCCGGGATACCATACTGCTCCTTGAGCCGTTCGACATTCGGTCTCGAAAGTGAAGAAGCCTCCACCTTCGGGGTCGATCGGGAATCATCGGTCGGGTTCTCCGACTGACTTCCATGAGGAGAGGTTCTAGCCATGACGCTCGGTCCAAAAAGGAGAACAAAAAGAAAAATGCCAAAGCAAAAAGGATGCAAGGAGACAAGACTGGAAAAAAACTTTGAGAAAAGCTTTCAAAGGAAGAGGACGGAGACAACTACCTGAAAATGGAGGACAATTCGATAAGGCCTCAGCGTCAGAAATGGATTTGCAGCAAAAAATGAAGTTTTGGATGTAAGTGGCCGCATATATATAAGGCCCTTCGACAGTCGAGATGAAAGCATGTCGAACGAGGGTTTCCCAGATGTCGACACGTGGCAGCGCCTGGGCCCTTTTGTCGGTCCGACGGTTCGACGCACCTGCCCCCAGATCAAGCCACGTCGCCTCCATCCACGTGAACGATTCCAGCCCAATAGCCTCCTGATATGTGGCGGAAAAATCGCGTCCCAAGGAGACGGTGGTTCTTGTTCTCAAGGAGGCGGCAGTTCGCGTTCTCAAGGAGATGGCGGTTTGCGTTCCCAATGGGACGTCTGACATCGGATCGTTCGTTGATACGATCGTCAGAGTCGGGGCATGACGTGATGGAAAACCACTCCTTTCACCCGAAGCCATCGCCCATGTGTTCACACAGGCCAACACGACATTTGACTTAGGAGTGGGGGAGGCAACTGTTGGGATATACCGACTGACCCCTGTACGCCGACTTACCCTCGGACCAGTCCGACCGACGCCCGACTCTACCGACCGGACCGACGGACGACTCCGACAATGACTGCCGACCATATCCGACCGAAGGTATGCCGGCCGAACAGACCCATACTGTTTCCGACCGATCGAGCGGTCGAACCTATATCACCGACTCACTGTCGGGGGTGGCAGCCAACGTCCGACTTTCACAAGGCACCAGATCAGCCGACGGTGTCTCCAAGTCACCACCCGACGACCCGGCAGCCGAATACCGACATACAGTCGGCCAGGCTATCCAAATGCCGTACAACCGCTATAGGCTGTTCTCTTGCCAAGGACATGCCGTACGACCGTCGTGGGGCGTTGTCCTGCTAAGGACATGGGTTAATGACCTGACAACCCACGTCGATTTGACAGCCCCCGACGATTTGACAACTTTCTGCACCATTTATAGTACCGGGCCACTCTGTCGGTAGGATGCCATGCGGAGTTGTGCCTCACGTCGGAGTTCGGGCAAAAGGTCCAAGTCGGCTCTCCGGCACTTGGAGTTGCTCGGCTCACGATACTGCTCGACTCTGATCGACGGTAGCCCGATCTCCAGCGGGATCATTGCTTCCGCTCCGTATATCAAGTTGAAGGGAGATTCCCCGGTTGGGACACGGGGCGTCGTTCGGTACGCCCATAGGACGAAATTCAGTTCTTCGACCCAGAGGCCTTTGGCTTCATTCAGTCGGGTCTTTAGTCCATGTAGAATAGTCCGATTGGTCACTTCGACTTCGTCGTTGGACTGTGGGTGCCCGACTGAGGTCAGCCGGTGCGTGATATGAAATCTCGCACAGAACTCCCGGAAGTTTCGGTTGTCGAATTGTTGTCCATTGTCGGTAATAATGGTGTGCGGTAGTCCGAACCTGAAGATGATGGACTTCTGGACGAAGTCTTCCACTCGGTGATCTGTGCCAGAGGTTCGACTTCTACCCACTTAGTAAAGTAGTCAATTGCGATGACTATGAACTTCCTTTGGCCAGACGCCAGAGGGAAAGGACCGAGTATGTCAATCTCCCACTGGGCGAAGGGCCACAGGGTGACAACGGGAGTCAGCTGGTTGGCGGGTCGGTGTTGTATGTTGGTGTACCTTTGGCATGGTTCGCACCTCCGAACCAACTCAGCCGCATCCTTCTTCATGGTGGACCAGTAGTAACCCTGTCGTAGGACTTTGTAGGCCAAGGATTTGCCCCCCAAGTGATTTCTGCAAATCCCTTCATACACTTCTCTGAACGCGTAGTCCGCATCAGTCGGTCCCAAACATCTGAGCAGGAGAAGGGAGAACGACCTTTTATAGAGTCGGCCGTCCATTATCACATATTGGGAGGCCGTCCATCGGAGTCGTTTGGCTTCCGTGGGGTCTTCAGGGTTGGTTCCGTCGGTCAGGTACTAAACGATCGGATCCATCCAGCTCGGCTCTGTCGCCAATTGTAGCACCTCCTCAGTCTTGTCGATGCTTGGTTGCTCGAGACTTTCTGCGAGTGTCCGGCCCAAAGTGCCGTAGTCGAATGTCGCGAGCCTGGAGAGTGCATCGACCCGAGCGTTCTCCGTCCTGGGAACGTGGGAGATCTCAAAATACTTGAGGTGTGTCACGAGATCTCTCACCTTCTGGAGATATTTTGTCATAGTCGGATCTCGCAGCTCAAAGTCACCTCTAACTTGCCCTACGATCAGTTGGGAGTTGGAGAAAACTCTGAGGCTATCGATCCCAAGCTCCTTCGCCATCCTCAAGCCAGCGAGGAGCGCCTCATACTCGACTTGATTGTTGGAGGTTTTAAAGTCGAATCAGAGAACGTACTCGGTGATCACTCCCTCCAAGTTGGTTAGTAGGAACCCAGCCCCGCTCCCTCGAGCATTGGAAGCTCCGTCGATGTGCAACACCCAGGTTGAATCGGGGTCATATTCGGAGGTTCCAGCCTCTTTGGGGCTCCCATCTTCCGACGCTCGGTTGGTCGTCGGGCACTCCGCAATAAAGTCGGTCAGAACCTGGGCTTTCAGAGCAGGTCGCGGTCGGTACTGAATATCGAACTTGCTCAGTCTCATAGCCCACTTCGCCAACCGCCCTGATGTGTCAGGACGGTGCAGGATCGCTCTCAGGGGTTGGTCGGTGAGAACTACGATAGCGTGCGCCTGGAAGTACGGACGGAGTCACTGTGCTAAAATGACCAGGGCAAATATCATTTTCTCTGCCTTCGAGTATCGAGTTTCGGCTTCGTGGAGCACTTTGCTGATGTAATATATTGGCTGGTGAACTCAGCTCTCGTTCTCTCGAACGAGCACCGAGCTAACTGCCTCTAGGGAGTAGCCAAGTAAAGATACAACGTTTTCCCGACCTCCGGCCTCACAAGCAGGGGCGGAGAAGTCAAATATTTCTTCAGTTCCTCGAAGGCCCGTCGGCACTCGTCCGATCACGAGAAGTGCTTTGCTTGTCTCAGGGTTTTGAAGAACGGGAGGCATCTCTCGACCGACCGAGAAATGAATCGGCTGAGCGCGATGATTCTTCCGTTGAGCTGCTGCACCTCTTTTTTGCTGTCCGGATGCCGCATGTCGACGATTGCTTTAATCTTCTTGGGATTGGCCTTGATTCCTCATTGTGAAACGAGGAATCCGAGGAACTTCTCCGAGGTCACTCTGAAGGCGCACTTAGTTGGGTTCAGCTTCATCCGATGTCGTCATAGAGTGCGGAAGGTTTCTTCGAGATCTTGCACGTGGTCTGAGGTTTGCGCACTCTTCACTAGCATGTCATCCACGTACACCTCCATGTTGCGCCCGATTTGATCTTTGAAGATCTTATTGACGAGTCGCTGGTAGGTAGCCCCAATATTCTTCAGACCGAAGGGCATTACTCTGTAGCAGTAAAGGCCCTTGGCGATCACGAAGGCCGTATGCTCCTCGTCCTCGGGCGCCATCCGGATCTGGTTTTATCCGACAAAGACATCCATGAAGCTGAGCAGTCGATAGCCGGATGTCGCATCCACTAGCTGGTCGATCTTCGGGAGTGGGAAGCTGTCCTTCGGGCAGGCCCGATTCAAGTCAGTATAGTCGATGCAGATTTTCCACTTCCCGTTGGCTTTCTTTATCATGATGACATTGGCGAGCCAATCGGGATACGTGGTCTCTCTGATGAAGCCCATCTCGAGTAGCTTGTCCACTTCTTCGTCGATGGCCTTCTATCTTTCGGGAGCAAAAGACCGCTTCTTCTGCCTCACTGGCCGCATGCCAGGGTTGATGTTGAGTCGGTGGGTCATTGTCTCCGGAGGGATGCCGGACATATCCGCTGCCGACCAAGCGAATACGTCGGCATTGGCTTTCAGCAGCTCTATGAGCTGTCGTCGCCCTGGGTCGGATAATTGCGATCCGACCCTGACCATCCATTCGGGAATTTCTGTTATTGGGATGGAAACTAGCTGCTCGACTGGTTCACCCCGTTCCTGCTCTTCCCGTTGATCCAGCTTGTCGATCGGCAGGGAATCCTCCCGTGCATCGCTCCGAGTCGAGATTTGGAAGCATCGTCGGGCGAGTTGTTGGTCCCCGCGCATTTCTCCAACTCCATTTTTAGTCGAAAATCGGACCAGCAGATTATATGTCGAGACTATCGCTCTGAAGGTGTTTAGTCCGGGTCTTCCAAGTATGGCGTTGTAAGCTGAAGACACTTGGACGACCATGAAAGTTAAGTGGGCGGTGCTTTGTCGTGGTTCGGTTCCGGCTGTCACGGGAAGAGTAATTTCTCCTTCCACCGTGACGGCTTCCCCAGCGAAACCTACCAGGGGCGTGGAGACTCTTTCAAGCCGATCAGCCGACAGTCGCATTCGGGAGAAAGTCGAGTAGAACAAAATATTGGTCGAACTTCTATTATCGACAAGAATTCTTTTTACATCATAATTAGCTATTATTGTCGAGACAACGACAGCGTCATCATGGGGAGTTTGGATTCCTCGAGCATCTTCATCCGTGAAGGTGATTACATTATCCTGGCGCAGTTTTTTCGTCGACTCCCCTGTAGCAGTCGTCCCCCGATCCGCTCGTTTGGAGATCATGTTGATGATCCCTGCTGTTGGTTGGTTGTTCGTCGCTTTCTCAGTCGATTGGGGTCGTCGGTCGGGGACGGGTCGAGTCGGCGGGTTCTGTCGAAATTTGCCGAGGTACCCTCGTCGTATGAGGGCCTCAATCTCATTTTTGAGCTGGATGCACTGCTCCGTGTTGTGGCCCCGATGAAATCGACAGTATTTTCGTCGGTCGAGGCCCTTTGCCTTCAAAGGCGGAGGCCGTCGCAGATATTCTTCCCCTTCGATTTCCATCAAAATCTACGCACGAGGAGCAGAGAGAGGGGTATAGGAATCATACCTTGGATGTGTCGGCCTCGGACTCCACCGTCGAGGTGATCTCGGGCTCCGTCGTTTGGGTGAGACATGTCTGTTGGTCGGGGGCCTGCTAGACTCGACAGGAGCCCGACCTTTCCTTCGCTTCTCCTTCGGGCCCTTGGCCTCAGTCAGGCGTCGATCGGAAGCTCCCTCATCTGCGCGCATGTATTTGTACGCGCGCTCCAGCAGTTCAGCATATGTCCGGGGGAGGGTCTTATCCAAGGAGTACGTGAATCGAGATCCCCTTAGCCCCCTCTTCATGGCTGAGATAGCCATGTCTTCGTTGAGGTTCCGAACCTCGAGCGTAGCCATGTTGAATCGCGTCACGAAGTGTCGGAGTGTCTCGTTTTCTCCCTGCTTGAGGGAAAAAAGGTTGTCGGAGGTCCGTGGGGGCTTCCGGCTAATGCTGAAGTGGGCCACAAAAGCATGTTCGAGTTGTCCAAAGGAGTGGATGCTTCTTGAGCGGAGGCTGGAGTACCAGACCCTGGCGGCCTTGCGAAGTGTGGCGGGGAAGCCAATGCAGAGAAGGACATCGGTCGCCCCTTGGATCGTCATGAGAGCCTTGTAGCTCTCCAGATGGTCAACTGGGTTGGTGGAGCCGTCATAGAGCTCCACATGGGGCATTTTGAACCGACTAGGGATCGGTTCGTCGAGGATGAGTCGGGAGAGAGGTTGGGCGGTCTGAAAGTCGACGTCGTTCGAGGACTTCCGTCCATCCACCTGCAGCTGGGCGAGTCGACGGTCGATTTATTCGAACCTACGTTCGTAGTCGTCGGTCCGTCGATGCTGAGAGACCTCGGGAGTGGAGTCTCCCGATGAATCTGAGAGGGAGGCGGATGGCGTCCGCGGCCGCTTCTCCTTTTTTGCTCGTTCCAGCTGGGAAGGAGACGGTCGTCAGGACTGGTGGGCATCATGCCGTGTCCGCCTTCCCCCCCCGGTGGGAGTGCCGTGACGGCTGCTCCTGGGGAGGGGATGGAGACCAGCGCAGGCGTCGGCGGCTGCTCCTGGAGGGCATCGGGTGTGCCGCCGGTTGCTCTACCAGCGAGTGTGGCAACCGGATTGGTTGTTGTTGAAGGCTCTTGACCGCGTCAGTCAGCACGGTCATCTGCCGTACGATCGTCGCGATCTGTGCCTCCGTGGTCACCACGGGATGCGGAGAGCTAGGTTCCGCCATGGAGGGCGGAGGAGAGGCCTCTTCCCAGCGGGAAGAGTGCCTTGCCGATCCCGTGGCCCTCGATCGCTGAGCTCTGGTTCTTGTCATCTCGAAAGGATGTTTCGAATTCTGTGGGGGTCGTGATCTCTGTCGCCGCCCCTCTACCTAGCGCGCCAAACCTGTTGCGGCCAATCCCCTCGCCGTCTGATCGCCGGGAACGAGCACCTGCAAAAAAAGTCTGCACTGACCGGAGGTGACTCCGGCGGGACCCTCCGATGGTCAAGTCAGAGAGGAGACTAGGCAATAGTAGAAAAGAATCAAGGAGCTCAGCCAGAGAGAGAGAGGGAGAGTAAGCCCAAGGGTTTCGAAGGGACCTCCTGTAGCACTGTTGCCTTCTCCGTTTTATAGTAGAGCGCGGCATGGCGCCGTCATTAATGGCGCAAACAATGGGAGAGTTGTCAAATCGTCGGAGGCTGTCAGGGTCGCCGTGGGACTGTCAAATCACCGTGGGGCTGTCAAATCACTAGGGTTGACCCATGTCTTAGGTGGGCAATATCCCAGACGGCTACGCCGCATGCCTTTGTCAGGGCGGCGGCCCTCAGTAGCCGTACGGTGTTCGGAGGAGCCGACCGACTGTACGTTGGCGTCTGGTTGTGGAATGCTGGGTGAAAACCCAGGGACTCTCCGACGGTCAGTCGGGCGTGTTGCGGGAGTCGGATATCAGGCTCCGCGGTTCGGTCAGTCGGGAACGGAGAGGGTCTGCCCGACCGACGTATACTCGGTCGGACGGTGTCGGCAGTCGTCGGTCAGTAGAGTCGGGCACCGATCAGGCGGACCCGATGGTGAGTCGGCGTGTGTGGGACCGGTCGGTATATCCCAACAGAAGGTTTTGTAATGCAGGATCATTAGTTATAGATATAGAAGACTATTAGGGTTGAAAATTTGACACGTTTTTGATATTATCAACATATATAAAAAAATTTTGTAATGGAGGATCGTTAGTTATAGACGTAGAAGAAGATGAGTTGAAACTTTGACGCGACTCTAGATGTAGGAAAAATCCCTTGTGATGGAGGATCATTAATTCTAGACGTAGAAGATGCATGAGAGGAGTTCTCTATTACCTCTTTGGGTTGAAAGTTCGACACGCTTTCGATGAAGTCTTCGTTCTACGCATAAGAAAAATCTTGTGTCGACGGAGGACCATTGTTTTGACGTAGAAGACGGGACGAGGTCTCTACCTCTCTTTGGGTTGAAAATTCAACAGGCTTATGAGATCTCCCACAACAGTATATAAGAGCAAGGGATGGAGATTGGAAGGGCATCAGATACGAGAATGGAGAAGAGAAGTGCTTGCATGGTGGTGTTTCTTTTGGTGCTCATTGCTTGTTCGGTTGAAGGAGTCATGCCCCTTCATACCATCCATGGTACGGACTTGCTCTTCCATCTTCTCTCCCTTTTTTATGTATCGTTCTTGTGCTGGGAGGAGAAAACATCCTGGATGTCTCCCAAGGGACTAAAAGAACACGGAAACCACATCCCTTCCTCCTATGGCACCCAGGACCAAGAAGACAATTTTGATATTACCCTCCAAATAAATCGAAACGCATCAACAAATAGAATTTGCGCATAAAAGCTACTGGTAAAAAATGCAGTTCCTTTTTTTTCTTTTTTGTTTTAATTTTAAGAAAGCATAGTTTCTAAAGGGCCTATTCGTCATATTTTTTTGTGTTTTTGTTTGTTACACCAAATAGGGAAATATCTCATTCATATTGATGTTTTTGTTCCTTGAGAAAGATATTGACGCTGGGGATAGAACTTGTGCAAAGCTTTTGCTTGTCCTAACTTCATTTTTTTGAAAGTAGTAAATCTTTGTTACCAAAGGCTCTAAAAGTTTTTAAAATAATATGAGAAAGCAAAAGAATTTCATAGTATATGTTCCTCTGTCTAGTTTATTTTTCTTCTTGAATTTCTGATAACATAAAATGTTTCAATACCAAAACGGGTCCTAAAGTTTTAACTAGCTTTGTTTTAACCCAGAGGATTGCCTTTTGTTTCCTGCTTAGCCTCTTATAAAGTATCACGGAGTCGACAATCCTTCGTACCTTGTTGCCTAAACCTTCCATACAAATTACATTGGTGGTTTGCAGGTCCCGGTGGGCTAAAATTACAATTAGGCGGGAGAACATTGCTTCGCTATGACCCCGGTAATGGAGTTCCTTCTCCGAAAGCAAACCAACATGATCATGGCCGTCAAGGCTAAAGAAGAGAATAGCAAGTTGGCTGTAGCAATCAGTCAACCACAGCATGGATTTATGGAGCGCATAGGTCAACATTTAATAGGACCCAGCAGTTGTAGCTTTTTTTTTTTTTTTTTTTTTTGGTAACAACATTTGTAGCTGGATTACGAGCACTACTCCGCAACCAAAAGGTCCAAAGCTAATAAAAGAAAACAAATATCATAATAATTTTTATGATGATTTTTCAGTGATGGCGTGGTGATTGCATGTTTTGAGAATAACAGTGGACAGGCTTTTATTTTTTTACATTATACATATTTTTGGTTAAGAGTCAAACTCATATCCTGGGTTCGTCTTTGGCTCAACGCTAGTGGCAAGTGCTACCATCACTGGAAGTGATCGTCTAAATATATTTAATTGACAAGTTAGCGCTAATAAATTTAATAAATCATGGTAGCTCATAGGGCTCCCCAAATATCCAAGGCCCTCCACAAGTAACAGCAAGAATCCAGATATCGACCCAGAATAGAACCTTATCCAAGACATTAATCGTGAGGAAAATGTATTTGCTTCGATACAGGAAATGTCCTTGCTAGGGATCTTCCACTAAAGTACCTTACACCACAAAACAACTACAACAACAACAACACTAAGGGAAAAAAAAAAAAAAAAGAGGGGGGGGGGGAGAGAAAAAGAAAGAGAGAGAAAAAAGAAAAAGATATTGCGCTCTTCACCATGAGGGTGAACAAAGAGTTACTCCATCATATTCATGATCCTGATGTTTGAAGGTTCTATATGACCGTTCCACTAGGGATCAAAGCATCATTAATTACCGTGACAATACCACTCTTAATAAAGTATCCATCCGTCTCCCTTGCTGCTTCTTGCACATTATCGCTGTTGATGATCTGGAATACCAATCAACTGTTAGAAGGACACACATATCCCACCAACCAATCAAACCAAATTTACATGCATGAATGATGTGAACATATTTGGCCACATAATGTATATTACACGAGTACTAAATGTGATGTCTTTCAATGAGAATATTAATAAATTTTCAATGCATCATTTCCAAATCCATTAATGATAAAAATGAAGAAAACCTAGCAGAGGTGAGCGCAGCAGGACTACCTTGACATTCTCTCCAATACGAGCATTCTTGTCTACAATGGCTCTTTTGATGTGAGAATTCTTTCCGATGCCAACTGGAACGCTACCTTTGGCAGCCAGGAACCTCTTTTCTTGATCCGTCTGACAGCATAATACATCACATTTATTATCATGGTAGAACAACCTTTTTTTTTTTTTTAATAAGGAGAACAACCTTATTCAAAGATAAAAACTGGTGGACATCTATCTTTCTGGATATCATTCGATAACAACTTGCTTGGGTTTCATATTTTTCAAATGCAAAATTACCTCATAATAATCTGCTCCCATCAGTAACGAGTCTTCTATGACTGCACCTTCAGAAATACAAGAACGGAGCCCAACTACAGAATGGTGAATCTTGCAGTTCTGCAAATACATTAGTAAAAGAATATCAGAAATGTTTATTAAGAATCTCATCTTTTGCCGAAATTATTAGCCTATGCAGGAAAATCGTGCAAAGAGAACAAAAAATCACAGAAGAAGCCATAATTTGGCAGGCTTTTTGGAGGCAGAACTGAAAAATAACAGTGGATAGCACAAAAATAAATAATGATGCTCATCAGGAAAATATCCAGCAAACTAGATGTGCAATCTTATAAATCATTACTGAAAACTTCAGGTTGTTTGAATCTTCAGAAGTTCCATGTAACGAGAGATGGATATCTAGACTCTAGATATCAGAAAAGAAAAAAAAATCAAGCGTCCTATGAGCATGGACAGTTTCATAGATGGGAAAAGATCCCAGCAGATATACTTCACTCTTGTTGTACATAGAGACAAGTTCAACCTCTGAGAAAAAAACAGCAAGTAGAAAATGTATATATACACAAAATTAACTTACTTTGATCACACATCCCTCACCAATAACACTATCTGTAACATCAGCATCAAGCATTTTTGAAGGTGGTAAATATCGAGGTTGTGTGTAAATTGGAGATGAACGATCATAAAAGCTGCACATATAGTTCAGATTCTACAATTATTGCTAGATCAAGAATTAATGAGCAGCGGAAGGAACATATTTTTTTAAGAATAAAAAACAGCAGTTCCTTCTCATCATCCTTCTAAGAAAAATACCTGAAATCCGGTACTGGCTTCTTAGTAATTCCCAGATTTGCATTATAAAATGCCTCAATGGTCCCGATGTCCTCCCAGTATCCATCATACAAATAAGCTTGTACCTATAATTTTACAAGGCATTTGTAAACTTAATACATAAAAACAACTGAAATTATGAAACTATTATCATCTTACTCTGTAATGTGACAAGTGAGAATCTCACTACTGTTGCATCCACTGCAACATCACCATATGGTATGCAATAAAGACATTTCCTTCTATGGAGGATCTTTAGAATTGTAAGTAAATCATATCAGTCTTCTTCTGTTGTTTAATGCATGCATTAAGAATTTGGAAACTAGTTGAAGATAATTTCCAGTAAAGAATGGTATTTTGATGTTGCAGTCATGCTTCAAGGATAATGATCTTAAAAGAACAAATCGAATATTGAGTAGATCTTAACAAATTTCAAATCAGTGCTGTTTTGAAGGCAATTTTTGATGTACTTTGTCTCTTTGATAACTTTCAACTTCCCAAGAAAAGAGTGTTTTAATCTTTTAGAAAATGATAAATTAGTAACTCACTTTAAAATATTAGGCATACCCTCATTCCAATGTTGGTAGCACCAGGAATTACTTCACTTCCAAAGTCATTGGCTCCTGGAAATTTTCCCCGTAATAGCTGCAACATTATGTCTTTGCTGATCACGTAGATGCCCATGCTGGCAATATATGGCATCTCTTTTGCTCTTTCCTCATCAAGGCCTAAAATGGTGGTGTCAACCTACAAGGTAAAGATTGTGAAACAAGTTCATTAAGATGCAATATGAATAAACTAACATGTTTATAACCTCGATTATGGATGCTGACTACATTAGAATGAACGTTTAACAACATATATGGCCTTAGGGACATCAGAAAGCTATTTAGGAAGTCCCTACCTTCATTGCCTTCAGCTTCTCCCCTTTTGGCTTCTCTGCAAATTCAATTATGCGTCCTTCTTCATCAATTTTCATTAGGCCAAAGGCAGTTGCACGCCTTTCATCCATTGGAAGTGCAGCCACTGTGATATCCGCATTTGTTTCTCTGTGTGCCTGGATAAACCTCTCATAGTCCATGCGGTACAAATGATCTCCAGCAAGAATAAGAAATTCCATAACATTGTGCTCCTCAAAAAGCCACAGATACTGCCTTACAGCATCCGCAGTACCCTGAAAAATACATTACAGGAGATTCCACCAAGTAAGAATTATTGAGGCTTAAGAAAAATGCTTTTACCATCATCTGGCAACCTAACAGGTTCGTAACTTAAAGGTCAGTTGTCGTCGTATAAGAAATCCATATTAGAGAATTTTCATGTGCAAATGCCACTCACTACATGCAATTGGTAGTTAATTGCATTTGTACAAAACAACAGGATTTTGGAGACTTCATTTAGCGATCTCTAAATATTTTTTTCCAATTGCTTTTATCATTTACTTCAAGTATTTGCACCAATTTCAAACTTCCAACTCGAAATATTAAAATCTACAAGATCGTACGTCTTATGGGGGACTGGCGCTTCAGGTAAGATTGTTCTTTACATCCATTCCAAACAGCAGATAGCATTCTGTTGCAGCTTAACCAAACCTTGAGCTAGGAAAAGAAGGAACATCAGGACTCACTCTCAGTTAATGACCTAATGACTTTTACCCAGCAGGCATGCTCTTGTCTGCAATTATCTGCAACTACTTGCCTAAAAAATCCAGAAATAACAAGAAGAACCGGGGCTTTGATTATGATGTTTCATGATCCATGAACTCAACGAACATTTATTTACTGGCATTATATAAAATAATGAAATATTAATATTCACCCTAAAGCCTGTAGACCGCTGGAAATAAAGCATCATCTACAGTAGTTTGAGGGAGGGAATTTTCTTGTTCAGAGTCTCTTTCCAAGAGAGGTTTGTGGTGGGAGATGATGCATAGCATCAATGTTTAGGATAGGGAAGCTTAAAATCCTCATTGTCTCATGTCTTCCATTAACAAAATTTGGACTGTTGCCTCTTGTGCGGCAAGTATACATATCGATCAAACAAATAGAATAATGGTGGCATTACTTGCTTAAAGAGGGTTTTACAGAATGAGAGAGCTTGTTGGAAACTTCACCACCTTAAAATTCTGATGATTCTCCCACCTTGAGGACCAGAGGCTATTTTTTTAATGTGATCATTACTTCATTATCAAAATCTTTATTACCTATCCAAGAAAAGTTAACTAAGAAAGGGATAGTTTATATCAATCCTCAACAGGCACCACTAGATTCTTGACATATACAGCATTTTGAACTTTTACTGCCAATGCAAAAAGAATTCTCACAATGAAGAAAACATGATCTTCTATAGTTCAGTACCATCATTAAATAACACAAATTACACCCATTATCAAAAGAAAGATGAGTATCCACCATCAAATTCCAAAAAATTCAACTTGGATGAATAGCATGTAGATCGTCGAGAATATAAAAAACATATTAAACATGGACACATAAAAGACTAAGAATAAAAGAATAATTCAAACAAATAACCTGAAACCAGTTCGGGTTCTCTGGACTCTGCTGAGCAGCGAGAACTTCCACGAAGCCTTCATTCTTGTATCCACCCATGTAACTTCCATAAGCTCGTGAAAGGTGGCGGTTGAGGGAAGCAGAATTGAATTGCGTCAGAACATAAATCTTTAAAATATTACTGTTCAAGCAGTTGCTGACAGGGATGTCTATCAGCCTGTAGTTGGCTCCTAATGGAACTGCTGGTTTGGCTCTCTTCTTTGTTAGAGGGTACAAACGGGTTCCAGCTCCACCTCCAAGTATAATTCCCAAAACACTCTATGGAAAAAAAGAGGACAGTCACACCCACTTTCCCAAAGATCAAGTTGATCAGCTATTAAACTAAAGTCAGAAACAAATAGAAAGTCAATATACAAAAAGAATGAGCACAACATACAGAGACAATGAAAACCATGTAAGGACTATGGGACATGCATGCAATCAAGTATAAAGCCATTTACTCCTGAGTATCCCTTAGCATCTGTAAATAAGCTCCTTCCTGGAAGCAAGTGATCTAGCTGAATTACGTGGAGTAAACATCAACTTCATGCAACCAGGAGCAAGCTCAAGTTACTGAGATATGAGATTGCACAAATCAACAGGAATGGCCCTCCAACTTTTTTCCTTTCTTTCTTTTTCCCTTTGAGGAATACAATGGGGATGCCACCACCGGGATTCAACACAGGACCTCTCCCAAATGAAAAGGATACCAACTAACATAGGCTGGTTGGCCCTTCAACATGAAATTGACTCCCTCATCATCTGTCTTTTTAATTTGTACAAGAGAGCTAGAGAGAAATAACCGCTTCTTCTTCCACTATCATGTATCATCTCTAGAGGTCATCAGCCATATTTTCTTCTTGAGAGACTGGTCTTTGCACCTCAGTTTTGCTGCTCTTGATAAAGTCTCCTGTTATTTTATTAGTGGGGGTGGATTTTAAATTTCGATTTTGAAAATGCAATGGAGTGTTGAATGCAGGCTAACTGGCTTCTCATGATAATTATTTCTAGTCATTGCAGAAACACCATCCAAATATAGGAAGATGACAATGGGAAAGATCCATGAGATCAAAGAATATCCCTTAAAAACAAAAAGAACATTAAAAAAAAAAAAAGGACATGGGGTAGACTAGTGTAAAGGCATTAGTTTGTTACTTATTAGAGCCAGTTTTTGATTATATGAACTTTGCCTAAAACTTAGAACCCCCATCAAGTCCTATTAGTGTTGGACAAATGAATGTCATGGCATAATTCAAATAAGTAATCAAGCCATGTTGTGGTGCTCTGCATACCATAAGTATCATAATTCTCATCGACGTTGATGACCTTGAGAAGAGCCAAGCTAGAGGGATTCAAGTGAAGGAGATTGCTTTGATGTCTAAAATAGGCATATCAAGAGGTGTTGATCTTTATCAGGATGTAATTATGTACTTAAGCCCTTTCAATTGTGTGGTTTCTGAAAGTGACAGAGAGCAACCTATTGGCCCAGAAAGTATGCATCAAGCATTATAAAAATAAAAAGGAGGCGGAATGCTATCAGTATTTATGATTAATTAGGTCAGGTTAGGGCATTAGGCCCATTATGCTAGACTAATATACAACAGGAGGCGAAAAATCTAAGGATGGATGATGTCATTTATGGATGCTCCAAAGTTGAAAACATTAGCACTTAGGTTGCATTTGATGCATTGCCAGGCAATCTTAATCTGGATTACCTGATAATATGGATTATCTGCAATCTGGATAGATTGCCAGTAATATTGATTACTGTGTTTGGTACATGCAGGTAATGTTGCAGTAAAATTACTGAAAATCTTGATTATTATGTTTGATATAACAATCAGATAACTGCTAATGTAACATCAAATTTTCAAAATATCCTTAAATCAAATTTATTAAAAATCACACTCCATGCACAAAATTTTTAATTTTTCAAAATAAAAGAACAAAATATATTATATATTATATATTATAACATATATTATATATTATATTATATATACAATATATAATATAATATATTATTTTTTTCTTCCTTCTCCTTCCCCCGCATGCCACAACCCCCCCAACCCATGGCTGCTCCGCCCCCGGCCCCCAGCAGTTGCATCTCCGACACTGCCCTTGGTCGTTCGCACTACCCCCTGCACTGTCCCCTGGCCCTCCGGCGAACCCACACCCCACGTCCTCCACAGCCACCTTTATCGCAGCCTTCACCCACCTGCGTCGCCACCCTCACCCACGCCGTCGATCCCCTACACCCCACCCCCCACGGCCCCCCGACGCTGCCCCCTGGCCACTTATACCACCCACCGGCCGCTCGCGCTACCTCCACAGCCCCTCGGTGAGAGCTACACCACCATGCTCCATTTCTTTTTGAACGGCCAGCCGCTCACGTTGCCCTCGCAACCCCTCGGTGAGGGCTACGACGGTGGCCCGCCGATCGGCTGGTTTCAGACCGTCGCCGGCCGGATTTGTAGAGGAAGGCGCCGATTTTGGCCCCCCCCCCCCTTCCACTGCCCATCATAAGGAAGAAGACCGTGGAATTTTTTGAGAGTATTTTTGTCCAAAAGAAATATTGCAAGATTACCAAATATGTGGTAATCTGGATAGCCACCTCTCTCCAAAGTAATCTGCTTGGCAATCCAGATTGCCACTTAAAAAACATACCAAATGCAGTAATTTGATGGGCCCATGTTAAATTACCGGCAATCTATGTTAAACGCAACCATTGATGAACTTACTAAATCTGAGTCTGTTAAAATTTTGGAAATTGCTAGGCGGTTTTGATTCAAGATTTGGAGCACCAGAACATTTCGTTGAGTAGCCGACAGTGTTAATTGAGAAAATTACGCACTCTTGTATTGGAGGCACTATGAACAGCCCTTTTGATCAAGTCCATATTTATCAGAATCAACATTTGTGTGGTCATACTTGCAAGCCCGTTAAAAAAGTGCATTTCAAAATTGTACAGCTTATAACAAACTGTGTGATTTATGACAACTTGAAAATTAAATAGTTGAAAATGGTAGATAGGTCTTCCAGTAATTGAAAAAATTTGCCAGGCACATCATAAAACATTGTTCTCTAGTCTTGATGAATCCTTTGGTAATTCACACACTGTGGATGTGGACCAACAACTTTAAAATAGTGCAGAGTATAAACACAAACAAAACTCAACAAATCGACAAACTACACTAGAAAACCGCAGAACCAAAGTTCCTGGATTTTAAAGTTACTGCACTATAATGAAACACTTCCGGGTTAATCCTTCCCTTGGTAAGTATTCTGTTAGCATAGACTACATTAACGTCAAGAACGAATATTATATAATATATACCATTCGTGGAAAATTTAACATCTGATATCCCCAAAGATCAAACCATTAAATAAAAAGCAGCAATATAAAATCAAGAATAACCCTAGAAAATTATAAAAAAGCTGCTCTTTTCGCTCGAACAAGATTTGACGCTCCCCTTTTTAAGCTTTAACGCCAGCATTTCCAGCAAGTCGAGTAATTTCAGTATCAAAATTAAAGAACGTAACGAAGTCACTGAACTCAAACTAAAATCCTGATCATTCAGGATCTCACAGCCCCAATATTGAAAACAAACCAACTTACTCGACTGGCGTCAGGATCGAGACACGTCTGCGAGCTCCTCGAGTCCGTGACCGCCTTGGGGGAAACCAGAACCGGGGTCCTCCCCTCCGCGGCCGTTGTCCAGAGCCCAAGGGCGGCCTTGGAGAAGAGAGCCTCGCCGGAAAAGTGGAAAGAGGAAGAAAGGCCCCGGTTCGAGGAAGTTCTGAGGCAAAGTGGTAGATCGTTGGAGGTCCGATCGGGAGAGGGAGAAGGAGAGGGAGAGGTCGAAGGGGTTAGGATTCTCGAGGGCGAGATTCGTGATATCCCCATCGCAGCCATCGCCATGCGAGTGAGCTTGGAAGAGGGAACGCACGAAGCAATGGTTCCTTCTGGAGAGCTGGAAGCCACTCCAGTTCGGTACGATCACGATCCGGAAAGTAGTTCCCCTCACTCTCCTTAATACTACTCGTAAGAAGCTAAATTACAAAAAGACCCTTTCTTCTCTATTTTTCTAATTAAGAAAATATTATTAGCTAATATAATGACAAGATCAACAGCTTACATTTATCAGATGGTCTCCATTTAAAATTATATTTTAATAGTTTACTGAAATTGCAGGCGTTAGGGGTATTTAGGGATTTTAACTCTGTTAATATCTGGATACAGATGTAGCATAATATTATAAATAAATAATTTGCAATCACTCCCAACCGTACACGTGTCTCTTGGTTTCACTGTATCTCGGGTGACGTCTCAGTTTACTAAATCTTAATAAATATTATCTTAGCCATCAAAACCATGAAACCGTAGGCGTATCTTTAATTACTGTTTACAGTGACGTCATTCTTCGTACTCCCCACCACCTCGGCCTCGAGAGACTGAGATGGGTTCCACGTGGCACGTAGGGGACGGTGCACGGGAGATCTCAGTGATCGCTTCACGTGGTATGGGGCCCACTCCTCGTTTGGCTGGAACTTGGGTTCGGCGGACATGGACACCATGCACGGCGGACATGGGTCCATTGGAGTCATGCCGCATGTCATAAAATTCTGTAAGCCACAACGGACACCGGGGATCCAGCTCATAAGTGTGGGACCCAAACATAATGTTACTAACGGTTGATGGATGAGCTGCTTGTCTACCTCCAAACTCAGTGTAGTATTATTAAAGTATGGGTAAAGATTTTGAGAGTTTTCAAGTCATGCTAAATGTCATTATATAGTTTCGGACTCGTTGTCTTGATATAACTCATTTGACATAACTCATTTGACATGGTTGGAAAACTTTTAATATATCTACCTAAGTTGGAATGTATGACCGATTGATTTTAATGTCGAAGAGAGCAATGGAGTCAGTTTTACATGGTATCACCGATGCAACGAATATTTACTCCTATTGCTTTGTTGTTTTGATGATCGCAATTCTAATACATAGATAAGTAAGTGATAGGAATATTAATGATAAGAGTCTTTTAGGTTCGGTTTTTATGTCTTTATGTTTCAAGCATGCCCTAAAATAATTTATATGGGTTGAATTCAGATAATTCTAGTACCAACAGCATCGACCATGGTATGGCAACATGTAGAGCACAAAATATTATAAAAATATATATTTATTATTTATTTATGATTTTCTTCCTATATAAGATGTAGGATACTTAATAAACTGTTGAACCCATTATCTTACTTTTTCTTATTTTACAGATAGCAAGATATGGAGGTCGGCATATGATTTTAGGAGGGTGATTGGAGGCGAGGCTTGCTAGCATTTTGTATGGACATGGTTATTATGTTATGATTTTATGGATCTTACTTTTGTACTTGCTTCATTGTAACTTATCCTATAATTATCTATAATCAAATTGAAGGTTTGATAGTTGTTTCAATTTAAAAGTTGAGAAACTAATTTAATTTATGACTTCTGGATAAATTTTAGGCATGTTAAACTATCATTATAGGTTTGATCCATTTTAACTTTGTTCCACTATTTGTGAACATGGTTGATGTACAAGTTGATTGTCTTGCGTGCTTGTAGGGCCTATAAGCTTATAGTGATTGCCATCTCTTTGACTACCGTCGGGCTAGGCATAGTGTATAATAAACTTTGATTTCAAGATTTTTTTGGCCGTGTGAACCGACAAAGACAACAGTTGAACATTTTGGGATTTACAAGATCATCATGCAAGTATACGAATGGGCCATCTTATACTACAATTACCATATTGTACTTGGGTCTCTCAAGAGTGTTGACCCACATCTTATTATTCCCTTTTCTTTATGTAATTGAAGGGAGCTCAAATCCCATCAATTACTCAAGAATAAGCAATTCTAGTCGACCTATTGATCCCATTGGTTCTCAACAAAAAGGTTGGATGGCCCTCTTTCATTGTTCACTCTGCAAAGCAAACTCTAAACTATTTAATGATCATCTTTTGCTCGGCTAATCCTACTCCTGGCTTATTTGGAGATTAATCAATAGATCAATGGGAATGCACCAGCAAGGAAGGTTAACTCTTCGACTGCAATGATTAGAATGGAGGAAGAAAATGAACCACCTGAAGCCCACAATAGAAGCTTGGGATTCCTTTGTCCCTCCACTTTCACGGAGCGAAACGCAAGAATCTTTATTTCATAACCAATCTACACACCGTGAAAGAAAAAATTTTTATGCATCGATATAATAAAATTGATATGAAGTATACTATTCAATTATATTAGAGTACGTAGTCATTATTTTCTAACATGCATTTAATAACATATTTAATATCCATAATTCTATTTTTTCATTTAAAATTTTGAATAACAAAAATGCTCCTCATGTTCTGAAAAAATTATGACATTCTTTAGCTATATTATAACATCCTACGGTTAAATTATGACTTTCTGTACACAAAAAGTAATAATTTTTTTTTTTCAAAAATCATAAAGAGAGAAGGATATTTTTATCATTGAGAATTTACTAAATTTTTAAATAACAAAAATATCATTCCTTTCTTTATGATATCTTATAGCCGAATTATAAACAGAAAGTCATAATTTGATCGCAGGATGTCATAATATAGTCACAGGATGTCATAATTTTTTTAAAAGAGAAAGGATATTTTTATTATTCAAAATTTCAAATGAAAAAATGAGACTGTAAATATTAAATGAGGTGGAAAGCGGTGACTACATGGCCCAATCAATAGAGCATCACATGCGGTGTACAAAGAACTAGCTTAGAATCTCATGTGATGCACGGTATATAATTATTTTCTCAAATAATATTTTTATAAATTAAAATTTTAATATAATATAAAAGATATCATAGATGATATCAAATATTCGAAATAAAAATATAAACTCAGATATACGTATCCTTTTGTCTGGTTCAAAGTTTGTAGCATATCCAAGTCCCCTCATCTTCAACACTCTATGAGAGCTAGGCAATCCAAAAGGAGCTAAGCATCCCATATTTATTGATAGACAATAGATAGATTGATATACCATTTAGTTTAAATTTAAAGAATTGAAGTTAGGAAATAGGTATTCATACTGGTTAAGCCGTTCACTATTTATCATAATCAGTTGCAAAGTTCATAGGAAATCCATAATCAGCTATTACTATGCAATGATAAATTCGTTTAAAATTATCAAGAAATCTCTTTAATTTATGAATTTCTCAATAATATATATAGACAGCAGAAGCTAAAATCATCCATCATCAATTTTTTTTTCACTCAAAAGCATTTCAACAGATTGTGGACCTTAGTTCGGCGACATCATAAAAATCTATAATTTTGAAATATTCATAGTGCTGACAATAGTCTTTTAGGTTTCATTTTTAACACCAACAACAGTGTAAAAATATGAATAAAAATATAATAAAATAAAATAAAAACTTTCATTTGTATGGTTTTTGGTTAATGAAAAACTGCTGGAAGAATCAAAAAGCCATAAAAAATATAATCAAACATGCAAAAAAAAAAAATCTTGTTTGAGTAAAAAAAAATAAAAGATTAAAAAATTTCAATAGATATATCAATCAGACTCACCTGATATCTTGATTGCTCCATTGCACCAGTACATCCCTCGACATGCCATTCTCAAATACGATCAAAAACAGCTGGCAAGATGATAGCTCCTCTCCAGAATCCAAATCCCTGTGCTCCCCCTCTTCGACCTTCTCCTACTGCGAAGCACCCACCTCAGCTTAAATATTAATTAGATTAAATTATTTTAATAATATTTTTATATTATAATATTTGTAAATCTCTCTAACTTTTTTTATTAAAAAAATTATTTCTCTTCATTTCAAGAATAATAAATATATTTGATATATTTTATTTTTTTCTTTTCTCCTTCCCAACATCCATGCAACATCACATGCTGCCACCCCACACACATTTATTTGTCCCTACGGGTGAGAGGGTCCCCGAATTTTCCTCCACTCCCCTCTATTTTTTTTCCTTCTCTCCATCCCTTTCTCTCTCTCAAATTTTCTCCGACCCCTGTAGCGCATCCTCCCACGAGCTTCACTACTTCCTTTCCACCATCGCCATTGCCGTCCTTCTCACGAGAAGAAGGCCTAGGGATCCGCTCGATGTGGTCGCCAAGGTCGGTGACGATGCTGACACCGATGAAGACACCTCAGATGATGCCACACACATAATCCTCATAGGCTTCCTAGGCCTCCCGATGCTGACCACGTCCCTGATGCCCTCCGCCTCCTCACCGCCTTGGCTAGCCACGACATGGCCCCCCTCAGCCCTCTGCTACCCACACCGCCACAATGTCCGAGGAGTCAACACTTTCTCGTCGCAGGGAAGGTTATTTCAAGTCGAGTGCGCCATCGAGGCTATCAAGACAGTACATTTCCCCCATCTTTTGGTTTTCACTGGGTCTAATTTCATTAGAAATTTTTAGTATGCGTACGTTGTTTTCTTTAATCTTTGTCAGTTGGAGTCGACGGTAATTGGGTTGAAGATGAAGAAAGGCATGGTGCCCGCGGTCGAGAAGCGGGTGACTTCCCCCCATTGGTATCTGCCCTCTTTGTCTTCAAAATTTCTGATTCTCATATGGTTGAGAAGCCTCCGCTTTCTCTTGCCGTCATCGGAAAACTCCTTTCGCCTCCATGGCATCTCTCGCTCCCATGCGGTTTCCTCGTCGGCCCGTCAGTGGCTCTCTGTCGTGTTGAAATCAAAGAGAAAAAAAAATACTGCTTTGAAAACATGACAATCAATGATTTAAAAAATATATATATATATATATGATGAATAGATGCTTCTCCTCCGAGAGGCTTCCGTTTTTATATACATATATTAGATTACTCACCGTGAAATTGGGTATCCTGAGAAGAAGTTTCGTTGAGTCTACGAGGGTATCAATGGTTTGGGCCTGCTTCATAGTATTGGAGCTTGCAAGACTTAGAATTGGGTCTTGGGCTTGGCTCGGGTCTTACAAATTGATGCCTTGATAAATTTGGGCTAGGATCCGGATCAGGACTAGGACCAAGCCTTACGAAGTCTGATATCAATTGATGGGTGCGGCTTGTGGCCTGGCCCCGAGCTAAGCCAGCCCATCAAATGCAAGGTTTCACCAAAGATTGGGCCTATGTGCGCACCATTAATTTCTTAGTATGGCCGGAGGTTGTGCTCATTAAAAAACTAGGCAGAAGCTTCTCAAAACAACCACAGGATTAAAATTAGGTGGCAAAAAACTAGAATGGGACCTGCTAACGTATCTGGTCTCGTTTGAAAAATACCCAAATTGGAGTTGGCCCTAAAAATATATCCATGTCGAACTTGATGCAGTTGGAATATGTGTATGGACTTGAACAAGTCTGGCCTATTTAAAGAGGAGCATCATTCTCTTGGTCTGGCTTGGAAAGCTAAGGCCCAACTTTCAAACCACGTAAATCAACTACCAACTTGTCAATTTAATAAGATGGATCTTTCTTGAATATTTAAAATGGATTTTTTTTTTTTGTAAATGTTGGCTTGCTATTTACTATTTGCTCAGAGTTTCTTTTAATAAACAAAATATTATTATCATAAACTTTATCCATATTTTTGTGGTAGGTTGATTCAAATGCAGCCTAAAAACCTTAGAAAGTTAAGTACGCATTTGCATCTCTCCTGACATAGCGAAAAATTTTACGTGATCCGTCCCACGTTAGAATTGCCACATCTATCTAAAATCTTAAGAAATTATCTAATTCAAATCCATCATTAAGCATAGGATTTGGATCTGAAAATTTTGATTTGAAATGGGGTTGATCCAAGATATTAAATCCTAAGACTTGCATAGTTAAAGGGTCAAAATTTGCATGACTAACATATTACATATAATACTAAATGGATCTATAATTTTATATGATATTTTGAGTCTGGATCGACAATGAAATCTTCACTTCTGTATCTCTACTCACACGTAATTATGCATTAGCATGCTTAACGGATTTGGATTCTGATCCAGCCTATTAACTATGCTACTTGAACGCCGACATGTTTATCGGATGGTCTGGCTGGTCTGCTCACCCATCCTGCCCTATCATGTAAATCCACCAACAAACAAATCCTTTGGCGTGTCAAATACTTTCTTAAGGTTTCAAGTCTTTGTTCAATAACCATTAGTATTGACCCATGGATGTGAACGTAGCAAATGCCATGTATCTAACCCACTTGGCACCTCTAGGCTCAAAAGTGTCTATCTATATCTCTTTCAAGTTGGACTAGATTTAAGAATTTAGACCCCTTGGATCCCAAGCGTAGAATCCTTTTGGTTTTGATTGGTGGGCCCTTTTTTTTTTCCCAAATTTGGATTGGTAAACACCTTGACCTGCATAGCAAAAGCTAGCTCTTCAAAATAATCATGTTTCTAAAGGCAAAATTGCCATGATCTAGATGATGTTTTTCATCTAAACTTATGTCAGCATAGAGAATATTTCTTTCATATAAGGCAGACCAAGTTTTGTCTTCACATAAATGGTAGATCATAAAAGCTTGATTATGTTATGATGCTTTAAGTTGCAATCGGGTCATCAATTAACAAAAGTCACCGGAGATAATTTGTATATTGTAATTGTGTTTTTTTTTTTTTTTTTGGGTGGTTGGGGAGGAGGTGGGGGTGGTAATAATACTGATGATACGGCGGAGATGGCTAGAGATAGTAATGTAGTGGGAATAACGATGGTTGTGATGGAGATAGCAAAAGCATTATTGTTATCATATGAGTTTTTTAAAAAATATTAAAAAAAATTGAAAAAGTTGTCTTCATGTAAATGGTAGATCATAAAAGCTTGGTTATGTTATGATGCCTTAAGTTGCAATCGGGCCATCAATTAACAAAAGTCACTGAAGATAATATATATATTGTAATTATGTATTTTTTATTTTTGGGTGGTTGGGGAGGAGGTGGGGGTGGTAATAATACTGATGATACGGTGGAGATGACTAGAGATAGTAATGATGTAGTGGGAATAGCGATGGTTGTGATGGAAATAGCAAAAGCATTATTGTAATGATGTAGTGGGAATAGCGATGGTTGTGATGGAGATAGCAAAAGCATTATTGTATGAGTTTTTTAAAAAATATTAAACTAAAAATATTTTAATTTTATTTTTTATATTATAAAATATTTTTAAAAATAAAAATAAAAAATAATAATAATAAATTATTTTATTATTTTGATTTATATAATTTTATTTTTAAATATAAAAATATATAATTATCCTATTATAATTCAACGTAACGAAATTGTGAAACCTTTTAGCATAAGGGAACTCTAAATAAAACATAGGTTAAGATCTTGAAAACCAGCAAATTCTATATTCAAGGCGTCAGAAAAGTGGGTTATATTTTTTTTATATTTTTTATGAATAATATAATTATTTTATAAAATATTTATTTACCTTTGATATCAGCGTCTTGATAAAAATCTTGCTGATTTTTAAAAAATATTAAATGTTCCTTAACCGCAAAGCAGGCGGTGGGTCAAAACCGACGTCATCATCCTTCACACCTATAAATTACAATCTTTAAATGCGCCCATGGATTGCGGGCCGATGTAAATGACAAAAGCTGCTTCGAACAGTGGTGGTTTGAAGACTTCAGACTTTTCTTTTTTTTTTTTTTTCTCCTCTGAGGAAGAAGAGAGACTTTGGACATGGTCCTGGAAACAAACGTACAGAACCAACACCTTCGAACAGATTATCCCATTTCCATCCACCATTTCTTTTTTTTTTTTTTTAACCACATACCAAGAAGTGATAGCTCACCTCTTCTCCAGAGTCCTTATTTTAGATTCAAATATACTTTGTTACTCCGGATAAATCCTTGTATGATCCTTTTTTTTTTTTTCTTTTTCACACGTAAATCCTTATTTCTTTAGCATTAAGACATAAAAAGACTTCCCAAAACATTCAATTTTGGTCGCCACAATAAAGAACCTCAACTCCATGGGTCTATGACTTCATCCACTATTTTTATATCCATGTTGCACCACGTTGGTGCCCCATAATTTACGGCTCACAGGACCGGCCTAGTCAAAACAAACATCTAATAATTAAAACTAAAAAAATTATCAATTGACTCAGTCAACCAAAGAGTAGATGGTATATCGTCAAAGTGGAACGCTTGGACAGGAATTTGGAGTGAACCAATGGGAGCACCATCTCCCAAAGGCCTATATATACTGCCATATTGGACTACAGTGGATCAAACTAAAGACCGGAGGAGGTGAAGAGAGCATCCACAGCAAAGCCATGGTACCAATGGTTTTCGAGTCCCACAATAGCGGCGATGTGATCTTCTGCGTCATCATCGTGTGGCTGTCGATCATTTCCATGGTCATCTTCGCCTCTGTCGATGATGCGAGCCGCCCCCGTAGGCGATCCAAGGCCCATGGGGGACCGGTGTTCGTCGGAGGGAAAGGCAGTAGTAGCTCCAGTGTTTATGGCACCTACCTATCTTGATGGCTGAAGAGAGGAAGGAAGATGATCCTTAGTGGGGATTGCACATATAGACTACAACTAATTAAAGGTTTTGTTAAATAGTTCTAGTCTTCAAACGTGCGGTAGAAGACATTTGGAGCTATGTATAACCTTTTTTTGTTCTCTTGTATTTTCCTTTGTTCCTTTTGTTATCTCTCATGCCATTCTTGTCAACAAGAATAAGATTTGCATGTAGAGTCGAATTTGTAATTGTCGGTTTCGTATATCTAAATAAAGTTCAGAAGTTGTATTAATTAATATCTATGATGTTTTAGGGTGATTCTTGCTTAGATGCTATGGAAAACGAGAGAACGATGATGTTGGGAATGATATTTGCATGAGTACATACTGGAATATTTTCAAGTCCTTGGACATCTTAAATTTTCCTGGTAGGTTGTCAACTTTTCCATAACAATAGCAACATATACACTTGTATTTGATAATATTGTAGAGCTATAACAACACTATATGCTTGCAGGCTAGCTTGGCTTGATTTCTCAGACAATTTTAGATTGATCATGTAAATGAGTGATGAACTCATGGAGGATGCTGTAGGATGAATAAATCTTAATTAATAACATGGATGAAACCTAGGTGGTATTTGAGGGATCTAGGGTGAGGTTGATTTAATCCAGTTCATTTGTACGTAATTCATTTTCGAAATGCACTATTAATGGGATTTTTTTAAAAATTTTTTGAAAAAAAGAACTTTTAGATAGTTCACTTGGTTTGCAAGGTTATTCGCAATATCTCAAGATCTTAGGATTAAAACCACGCGACAAATTAGAGTGTGATAAGATTGAGACCCCCAACCTACCAAAACAACTGCAGCTGACCTACCAAACAATGGGTCCCTACAAAATTGCAGGCCATTTTTTTCTTTTCTGGCCCTATGGTTGGTAGGGTTGGGAAGCAATTTAGTTGGCCTTATCATTTTGCGTTCATGATTGAATTAGGTAACAAAACTATGGTCTGGCTTAGGCTTCTGAAGACCCACCCTCGGTTTCCCACTTAATGCAGTCCTGCAGAGGGTACCTTGGTTGTTTCTAGGTAGTGAAAAGCACAAGCTTAGCGACTTCAACATACTTTGGTCATGGCATTCATGCCTCCCCTTTCCTCATAAAAGCGTAGCACGATTTGTTGGAGTGTCATGTTATTTTGGTGCCATCACAGGATGGGCCACAGGGTGGACCATCTACGGCCATTTAATTTCGTATGTGACAGCCAATGACTATTTTTAGGATTTTGGGTTGTATCTTTTGCATGAAAAAATAATTATTTTTTTTTTTTTTTTACAACACCAAATATTGAATCGCATCTTATACAGATGTGAAGCACCACTTCTATCTTTTTCTTTCATTTGTATGTAAAAATTTCGAAGAAAATATCATACAATTCAACTATTGATATTATCAAAGAAAAAAAATTATTCTTCCATACAAAAGATACACATGGGACCCTTTCTAGAGTCTATTATTGTACCCCCAGCATCTAAAAAGTGACAAACAAAGAAAGGACAAAGAAAAAAAAGATAGCAGATGCTAAAACAGACATCTATTAATTTTTTCTTCTCCATGTAGCTAACATGTATTCTTCATCAATTGATTAAGTTAGTGCCATTGATC